>NW_023494808.1:6368123-6846164 GCF_904425465.1 Colossoma macropomum | reverse complement strand
ATGCTCTTACTGATTCCTGATCAGTTTTCTGTGTGGAAAAAGAAGAGGCCTACAAAGGTTTTCAGGGTCAATGCAGCTGTTTTATGATCTCCGACATTTGTTGAAATAAAACTAGTAAAACTAGTTGTACAGCATTTGCTTTTATTTTGGTTTTCTTAGTAAAAGAAAAAAATCTGCCAAGCCCACCTCCATGGCACTAATGTAACCATGACATAGACATATTTACCCTTGCTACTGGTTTATTCAGTTAGTAAGCAGTAGAACTCTTAAGCAGAGTGTCAAATACTCAGCATTCTTGGAATTTTAGTCCATTTAGTCCAGTTGTGTTGAAAGATATCAACAAAGATTTTAACATATTGCTGGTGTTTCAACCCTCCAGACATGAAATAGTCTACTGACATTGCAAGTAGCACTGTTCTGATATTTCTTTGCGAAAAAAAGCCGCTTCTTCCCCTCCTCAAGTTCCCAGCAGTGTAGACACAGAGTCTGACATCATGACGCATTAGTATTTGAAATGCGCAACTGTGAGAAAAACATGCCGGCATCGATAAAAGGAATTGATCACTTCAGAGGCATACGATTCCGATCCATCAGACAATTTGGAACCGGTTCTCGATTCCCATCTCTAATCATTACAGAGAACTTTATATTCTAACTGTGCTGTTGTTTGTTGTTTTAACAAGTGTGTGGACAGTGAACTAATAAAGAACGAGGATACTTGCAGAGAGGCCTCATTAGCATATGTCTCAGATAAAATCTTACACAGCACTGTGAGACCACAAAGACAGGAAGCGACAGAGTCTGAGTTTAGTCTCACTTGGTCAGTCTGGTTTCAGCTGATTGTGTCAGCACAGTTTGTAGACATAAGACAGTCTTAAAGAGAGAGAGAGAGAGAGAGAGAGAGAGAGAGAGAGAGAGAGAGATGCACAGGAGGATGCATTTACCAATGCATAACAAAAACTTAATGGAGCCTAAACATTTCAGTGTGTTCGTGTGTTCCTGAATTTAATTCCAGGTTAATGTGTTTTGTATCTGGATTTATTCTGACAGAGACTTTTATTGTGAAGGCAGAGTTAGCCACTTTGTTTTGGGGTTTAGGCCTGCACAACAGGAAGGGCTAGTCAGTCAAGGGCTCAGATGTGAGGAGTCCAGATATAGCCAGGTCTATCAATTTAGAGGACGAGGCTATGGGTTTATAGCTTTAGAAAAAAGGTATAATGATTACTTAAACCCAAAATGAAAATATTCAGTCTGCTCGGTTAGTGTATATTATGAGCAATAATTAATGGAGTGAAATTATTGTTGCGCTTTACTCTTTTGTCTTTTTTCATATTGAAATTAAACTGAGATTACTTACTGTTCCAAAAGCACAGCAAATGAATCAAAAAACAACAATGAGCAGGTGTTTGTGAAAAATAATAGAATTATTAAATAAAATAGACAAAAAGGAACACCCCAAATATCAAATTTCAGCTTGCGACTATCTATAAATTGTAATGAGTCAAAATATCTCTGCTCCAGAGATAGTAGCACTTATAAGCTATTCACCGTATATATAACCAATCCGAGTAACAGCTTGAGTGTGGCGTGGCTAAGCAACTAGCCCCTTCTTTAAGTTAAAAAAAAAAATAAATAAAAAATCAATTTACTGTTCAATGGCAGCGGAAGGACGGAGCAATCGAGGCGCAGTGAAGAGAAAAGTCCCTTTCTTTTCCGATCGCGGTGGAGTCTATCTGACCTTACTTCTGGGTTGGAGAATCAGCTCGTTTAAGCGAAAACAAGTTCAGCTAAACTCAGTTTTTTCATTTTCCTCGCTGCCGTCTCCTCTCATTTTTCCCACGGTCTTCCTCTCCCTTCTCCCCCCCCTCCTCCATCCCCCTAACCCATCAAAAGTGGGGGAATCTGTTATTGACATTCTGAATATTCAATCAGGTGTTTCAACTATCCTAATCAATTTAAAAGGATAGGTTGTCTCTCAGTGTGTCACATTTCTGGGACTGCATCCTTTGGAGGCTGCGTTTGAAGGCCCACTGCATCACTAAGCTGTCCCATCAAGGCTCCATCATATGCGGCCGACAATCGTGTCCTTCTTTTCCATGGCAACGAAGAATCAAATGGGTGGATCCTTCACCAGCCAACATATCCCGAGGTTCATTGCGTGCTGGCAAGGATTCGAGAACATGGTGGCATCAACAGCAAACAGTGGCTGAAGAGACACTTTAAATATATGTTTTGGGTTTAAACTGAGACGAATGGAAGTTGAATGTTGGCTTCATCTTTAAAGAACTGTTAAATAACTTGACAAGCAGTGTTTCGTGGTGCAAAGTTAAGGGCGGGAACGGCGGTGCTGTGACACAAACAGAAAATCCGCCATAGAGCAGACGGTCTCATGTCTGTTCAGCCTTCGCGGGTCTAAGCAGCCTTCGAAGGGCACGCCTTCGTAGAGCGCATCCTCTGAAGGATCCAGCCCCTGAATTGGGACACACTGTCTCAGAGTTCTGAAAGTGACAGTACCTAAAAAGAATACTTAAATACTTAAATGCCAGAATACTTATTAATTAGTTTGTACCCAAGGCTACTTTGTAAAAGGAGAACTAGTGAGCAATTGCATGTTATCAGTAGTTCACACAAGAACAAAGTGCAACAGCTTCTAGTAGATCAGGTCTTTTCCTAACTATGTATATCAAAGGTTCAATGGGCCTCATTCACTAAACATTATAAAGAAGAAATTTCTTTTTAAAACCCACTTATGCAGTGAGAACAATTCTGCGCTTTAAGAACACATCATGAATCTGACATAGACTTTTTCTTAGGACCTTTCTCAAGAACACATTTAAGATAACACTTAGTAAGATATTGGTGAATGAGACCCACTGTTTCTAACAAGCAACCTAAAAATCAGCTGCAAGCTAAACTCTGAATCTAGCTACAGGCATCCTAAAGCACCACATAAGCAGAAGAGTTTGGTATGCGCTACTGTGATATTTGTTCTAGATCACTTTTCATCCATACTTTCTAGTACTTTGTGTTTATTCCTCTTGCTATTCTCTCGACGTTTTAAAGGATCCTTCAGGACCATGTCAACAAAACCAACGTCAATCACATCTCATGAAGGACACTCAAGTAAGAACCCGGTCATTATTCATAACTCCCTCTTTCACTCTATACTCATGTTAAATGCATTCAGACAGGAGTTCAGTGATTTAGGTTCCACACCAGGAACTGGAACAAATGTGGAACGAGAAGGGTCCTGGTTTGATTCCAGGTTACCAGGAAGCTGCAGGTCTTAATACTTCTGTCTCTCAGCTCCAGGTTCTTCCATCATCATCATCATCATGACTGTGTGTGTCTGTGTTGCTCTGCTGCTGATTGGAGGATCAGCACTGATCATCTATTATGTGAAGCGCAAGAATAGACAAGGTACCATTTACACACTCACAGGCACACTTATCGCATTTATAACAGCTTGTTGCTGTAAAAATATTTTTTTTTGGCAAGTGAAATAATCTGAAATCAAGTTTAAATATACAGTAATTGTCAAGATGAGACCATTTCAAGATCATTTCAAGAAAGCGAAGCAAAATGATCTGCCAATAGAATAAGACGCCTCCACTGTATCATGTCATATAACAGTCTTATAAAAATCTATAAATAAGAAATATTAAAAGGACAGAGTTTGGTTAGATTTATGATGATTTCAC
Source organism: Colossoma macropomum (assembly GCF_904425465.1). Classification (NCBI taxonomy): domain Eukaryota; kingdom Metazoa; phylum Chordata; class Actinopteri; order Characiformes; family Serrasalmidae; genus Colossoma; species Colossoma macropomum. The sequence goes on along the minus strand of NW_023494808.1, from coordinate 6,842,463 downwards.
TTGTCAAGATGTCATTTTTAGTAGTGCGTTTATTCCAAATCATTACAGCTTCCACTCGCTCATCCAAGACGGAGCGTAAAGACCATAAACAGGTGAGTAATTACGATGCTGTTCAGATTTTCTGAAATAGTAAGTAAATAGTATGTGAAAGGTATGTTTCTTGTCCACTCTCAGGATCCCTCTGTGGTCTGCAACTATGCGGAGGTCAAACACAGCAGAAACGCCACAACCCCCACCAACACCTCTGATGAAGATACTCACCCCACTGAGCAACCACCCAAAGACAGCGACCCCACTTACGCCACTGTGAGCTTCCAGAAGAGTCCAGCTGTATCCACTGATGCTACAGTGACCTTGAGTAAGGAGGAACCTGCTACCTTGTACGGCGCCATCAGACACGGCACAGGACTGGAGTAGCTTTAAAGGGCCAACATCATGGTACATGGTAATTTTCTCAAAGAAGGTTTTTTGGTCCCACTTTATATTAAATGTCTCTTATAACTGTGTAGTTACACATCAATAACATACCTAACAACACTAACTACTGATGATTTAATCGGTGTTACAGATGGATTAGAGCAGTACAGCCTGTGTAATTACACATGTGTATTAACTTCAGTTTTGCCTCTTGAAATAACACAAGTGTGTCTTTTTTGGTACACTACAGATCAGAAGTTTTTTTTTTTAATATACATTTAAATAATTACTGTGGAATAACTGTGTTGTAACAAGGTAACCTAATCACATCACATGAATTGCCATTTTATAATTGCCAATCTGTAATTGTATTGTACCTATATAACAACTGAAGTTGATACACGTGTAATTACATTAGGTGTACGTCTGTAATCCAGCTGTAACAGTGACTAAATCATTAGTAGTTACATTGCTGTTGCATTTGTTGCTCACATGCAACTATACAGTTATTAGAGTCAGTTAAAACTGGGACCAGTTTTTGTGTTCGCTCTCCGGTCACATGGCTATGTAAACTAAGCAACTATGCTGAAACAAAAGCCTACTTTGAATTCATTTTTTTTTTGTGATGTCATGTAAACCAATGCATATAAACTATATGGACAAAAGTATTGGGACACACCTCTTAATCACTGAATTCAGGTGTTTCATTCATTGTCATTCAGTCTCATTGCCACAGGTGTATAACATCAAGCACCTATCCATGCAGTCTGCCTTTACATATTTGTGAAAGAATGGGTCTAAAGAGCTCATTGAATTCAAGCGTGGTGCTGCAACAAGTCAGTTTGCCAAATTTCTTACTTCCTAGATATTCCACCATCAACTGTGAGTAGTGTTATTGAAAAGTGGAAGCATTTCACAACCACATCAGCTCAACCAGGCAGTGTCAGACCTCAGAAAGGGGGGACTAACTCCATATTAATGTCTATGGATTTAGAATGGGATTCATAAAAGCTCCTGTAGGTGTGATGTGTAGGTGTCCCAATACTTTTGTCCATACAGTGTATCTGCCACCGACTCACTCTGAAGTTTTTTTTTTTTGTTTTTTTTGTTTTTTTTTCTTGAACAAGGCACAAAGCAGGACAGCTAATCCTGCTTAATCTTGATAAAAAAAATATGATAAGTGGATGTCTGGAAGAACTTACATGAAAAATGAAGGATGTGTGCCCTCTAAAGCTGTAACTGAAAATCATCAGCTTTATCCCAGTCTTGAATCCACTTTGAGTTCATGTTTCATGTATGTAACTATAATTTTTAGTAACTTCTTTTCTGCATTTTTTGTTGGATTATTTTAGAGTAATGTTGAAAAATAAATATCCTTGTTAACCTGATGCCAAGGAATTCCCCCCTGCGCCTCCAGAGGTCGCTCTCATTCCAGTACTTGTGTTCTTTTTCAGCTGACCTGCAACCATTTTGGGTAATCAGCAGGCTTTATAATGGCAAACTTGAATTGCTGTCATTGCAAAGTGTTGTATGTGTTTTTTAATTATTATCATTATAATTATTATTTTAACTGATTTTGTTTATATTCCCTGTTGTAATGTTGGCTTTATGACCTTTGATTGTGTGTTGGATTATGTTTTTAGATTGTATTTTGCATTTGTTTCCTGGGTTTCCGTTTTGGTTCCCCTGTTTTTGTTTCATACCACTGCAAGTTCCTCATTAAATCCACTCTTGCATCCTACTGATGAGCTTGTCAGTTCTTTATAATCCAACATTTACAACAGTTTTAATTAAAGATTAAGACTAAGTGACCCTTATTAGTCCCACAACGGGGAACTTCACATTTCCCTAATCCATGCAGTAAAACACCACATACCCAGAAGTGAATGCACACACTAGGGGGCAGTGAGCGCACTTGCCTGGAGCGGTGGGCAGCCCTGTCCACAGTGCCCAGGGAGCAGTTGGGGGTTAGGTGCCTTGCTCAAGGGCATTTTAGTCACGTACTGCCGGCTCAGGAATCAAACCAGTGAACTTCCAGTCACAAGGCTTGTTCCGTAGCCCAAGACTGCCCCCAGCTATAAACAAAAGTACTCACATAATCTGTAAGCAACACATAGGCCCAGTGGTGTGCACAGACTTTGACCAGATTATAGGACTAAGAAATTAGAAACTAGAAATTTTGTGCATCATTTCCTTTTAGCCTATGAAAAACTGGCCCTGTTGCTGATTGCCGTGGACATCATTTTTAAACGTATTGTGGCAGCAGGGCCGTGGTCAAGCACCATCTGCAGGGGAGAGGATGGGCCAAAGTGAGGACACAGACTGATTGGCAAACGCTTACGACTGTGGCTAATTTTCTCTTTCCCTATTATTATGAGCTATGAAATATTAATAACAAATTATTTGTAAACAACATACAGATTAAAAGGATTGTGCATATAAATTGAATTCAGAACCATCAGCCAACTGTGTTTGCACACTGTGGAATTAGACCTCTGCATTTAACCCATCCATTCAGTGAAACACCACATACACACTAGCGAACACACACACTAGGGGGCAGTGAGCACACTTGCCCGGAGTGGTGGGCAGCCCTATCCAGTGCGCCCAGGGAGCAATTGGGGGTTAGGTGTCTTGCTCAAGGGCACTTCAGTTATGGACTATCAGCCCAGGGGATCGAACCAGCAACCTTCTGGTCACAGGGCTGGTTCCCTAACCACCAGCCCACAAATGAGTGAGCTAAAAATTTTACATGTAATAGGGCTAAAGTGGCAGTTCAGTGAGGAAGGTCCATCAGGTACATGTGTCTGCCTGCAGGGGGGGAACCAGTTCATAAGTCTGGGGGACTTGGCCCGGAGGCTTCTTCCAGATGAGAGTCTGTATGATGGATGAGAGGGATCCTTCCTGATGCTGCATGATTTCCTTTTACGCCGTTTGGTGTAGAAATTCTAAATGGTGGGGAAGCTTGACCCTTGATAGACCAGGCAGTCTGCACCCACTGCAGTGCTTTTCCTACCAGAGATGGAGCATTTTCCATACCAGACAGTGATGCTGCAGATCAGGATGCTCTCTATGATGCTTCTGTAGAAGCAGTTGAGGATGAGTGTTTGCAGTTCAGCCCTCTTCAGTCTCCTTAGATAGTAGAAGCACAGTGGTGTCTTCCTTACTAAGGAGGTGTTCAGAGACCAGGAGAGATCGGCAGTGATGTGCAGTACCTGGAATGTGAAGCTGTGCACAGTCTCCTCCACTGTCCCATTGATGTGTAGAGGGGTATGAGGCATCTTTGACCTTCTGAAGTCTCACTCATCTCCTTTGTTTTGGTCACATTCAGAGAGAGACTGTTGTCTTCGCACCAGCGCTCCACCTGCCTCACTTTCTCTGGTGTAGCGGTCTCATTGTAGCGGATGAGCCCAACAACTGTAGTGTCACCAGCAAACTTAATGATGTGATTGCGCTGATGTTTTATCAAAAAACTGCTAAAACTTGTAACCACTTACTCAAACAGAGAGGATAAAGGTGCAGGACTTGAGGAAGGGGCTTACAGTGCAGTGCAGCTCAGTGAGCGAGGCTCCCTCTGCACCAGTACCTGCTGACGCTTCTCTAAAAGACCCACTTCACATCTGTGGAGCTATGAGTGAACAGAGGCAATGAGCACTGCTGCATTGGATGGGCTTCAATAGCTGCTTTGATTACCTCATTATCAAACTGTTAATCAGCCTACAGAGGGCAAGCAACATCACTGTCTCTTGTTCAAGTCTCTACAATTTTGCCATCGACTGGGACAAGCCCTGTGTCCCACACTCACAAAGAGCTGCACAGCTGTCTGACTTTAATACTGAACACTGACCCCAGACTGAAGATACTGCAGGCATTTTGCTCAGCAGCACAAATCATTTTGAAAGGTTCAGCCTGGCTAGTGCACTGCTTTTCTTTGTTATTCATTCTTTCTTGTCTAGCGGTGGAGAAATGAAGAATAAATGGTGGGAGATAAGTGCAGAACAGTGGTGCAGCGGGTAGCGCTGTTGCCTCATAGCAAAGGCCTGAGTTTGATTCCCTGGCTGGGAGACCAGGATCCTTTCTGTTTAGAGTTCTCTCTTTTTTGTGCATCAGTGGAGAAATAAAGAATAGATTGCTGAGATAAGGGTGTAATCGGGTTTGTTTCCCCAGTGTGTGGAGTTTGCATGTTCTCCCCATATCTGCATGGGTTTCCTCCGGGTACTCCGGTTTCCCACAGTCCAAAGACATCAGAATGCATAATTAAGCAAGAAAGCATTAATATTAGTCCATACAACACTATGACAGAAGGATTTAATGTATTTAATATCTATGTTTACAAAACAACTATGAAAAATGAACAATCCTTATGCTTGCTTCCTACTTCAGCTCAAATCTCAAGTGTTGTACTGCTGCCAGTAGGCCAAATGGCAAAATCGTCTCATATTGATTTACAGCAATTTTTGCTTGACCATTCTAATGTGGTGTCTAATGAGTATATGTCGTCCTGTTCTTAGACCATCTGTCTAAAGAACATACTCTGTGACGTGACAACTAAATACTGCAGAGGCTAAAATATGATATAAACCCTAAATATAACCTGTTACCTACAACGATGTAATTGATGTAAGTGATTTCTCTTCACAGTTCAGATGCTAATCATACCACTATATGTGTAAATTCATGTTAAATTGCATATTTCTATTGATTAACTCGAGTTAAGATTATTTATCATTAGGGTCTATGATAGTGCAGAAACAGTCTAGCATGTCAAGCATTATTTCTTGGTATTAGGTCAGTGGTGCTGGTGGGAGGGGCTTTGAGTGTCTTCTTAATAAGCCATAAGTTTGACTTTACCCTTATGTGGGTGGGTGGAGGCCACAGAAGTGAGAAAACTACAGACAGCAGAAACAACCACAGCAGAAAGAAGAAGAGGCAGCAACAGACACACAGAGGACTGTGAGTAATATCAGTCTGGAAAAGTGGATTTGAATTACAGGATGAAGATCCTTCAGTTCAGGGTGAAGATCTTCTTCATCTCCATCCTCTACCTGATCTCAGGTCAGATACTCAACTTTAATATCCGCTAATACGACAGCAAGTGCAGTTATTTATTATCATTGTTCCTCCATCTGAAACTATACTAGTTCTGTGAGCTACAGTTATGTTTATACTGCAGGATTGAAGAGTACAGAAGGTTCTGTGAGGTTCTCCCATATCTGAGATACTTATTTTATTTATTTATTTATTTTTTTTGATCGACAGGTCCAGTGTGCGGCTCTGATGTGTTTGTCTATTCAGGAGGAAGTGTCCTTTTATTCACTGATCTGCAGTGGGATGTAAACAATACAAGATATGTTTGCAGGATGGAACAAAGTGGCTGCTTAAATATAATAGATGATCAGACAAATACCAATGTTGTTAATAAGGGGAGATTCAAGATGTATTCAAATGTTCATGGAGAGTTTCTACTGTTGATCAGAGAGCTGAACCCACAGGATTCTGCTGTGTACAGATTTGGAGTTGGGAATGAAAAGCATAAGGACATCAAACTGACTGTTCAGAATGGTGATAGTTTTTGTGCCGTTTGTTTTTAAAACTTTTGTTAAAACAATGATATAAAAATTAGACATTGCTTATAAACACACAAATACTGAACTGATCAATGAACTGTAGTTTGTGTATGCTTGTTTATATGATTGACAGATTCCTGTTGTGGGGGAATTGAAAAAATGAATGCTTATCTGGGAGAGACGGCCACCTTCACATGTAACTATCCAGATGGGTTTAAGACAAACAGCAAGCGTTTAACCAACCTCTATGACCAAACTACTGTTAAAACAATCATTTACACCGAAAAAGAGTCTGAGAAAGAGCAGAAGGACAGATTCTCCATCTTTGATGACAGAAGATCTAAAGTCTTCAGTGTGAACATCAGTGATGTGAGAGAAGATGATGGAGGAGTTTATCTGTGTGCAGTGTGGGTGTGGAGGAAAGAGAAGTCAGTGCGTTATTACTCCTACTTCAAAGAGATTCAGCTACAAGTTACTGGTGAGATACATTAACTTTGCATTTGCTCAAATCAACCGTTTCAGGTTTTGAAAATTAATATGAACTATAAATCATGACAGTTTTAGTATTCTTTTTATTTCAAAACTATGTGAACAGTGAGCACTCACTTAAGTTTAAGGCTAAAATCAAATAATACACAGCATGAAAAGTGTAGGATTCAGAGGATTTCACATCCTCTTTAGAGCACAGAGAACACGGGACGTTACAGAGTCCGAGTTTAGGGTCACTTTGGTCATTTAGATTTGGGCCCAATCCCATTTCTTCTTTTTACCCCTACCCCTTGTTTTCGACTGTCACCCTAAACCCTTTGAACTGAGTTACAGGGTAGTGGTTGAAATCTTGCCTCTGAAATGGGACCCTCAAATAAAAAGAGCATCACTTCATTAACAGCTACCAGCGCTGCTCTGTAGGTGACACTGCCAGTCTGCAGTGACAGCAGAAGAGGGTAAAGTTCAGCTCCTCACTGCTGGGCTTTAGTTACATTCAGCGCATCATATGCCTTCAAAGAGGGGGGCAATTATTTATTATCACCCACCTCTAATTCTTTGGTGATACGAAGCTGAAGTCAGATATTCTCCAGATTCTTGTTCGAATTTTCCCGTTCCACTTTAAATGGTGCAGCAGTTACATTCTGGTGCTTCAGGCAACAGAACTGCTGGACTATTTAAGGTGGAACGGGAAAGTTAGCTAGCTTGCTACCGAAATGTTAGCATGCTATTAGCAATTTTTTATGCTTGTTATGAAGAAAACGACCCTAACACTTTGCCCTACCCTTCTATCTCAACTAAAATTGGGACACCCTAACCCTTGACGTGCAAAACAGAGGGCTAAGGGCCAAGTGGTAGGGGCAAGGGGTGAAATGGGACTGGGCCTTGGTGTAGGGTAATGGGTCATAACACTGCCCTCCACACATCAGTCTGGCATTCAATTCCCCTCCATGGCAAACACACCACACCAGTAAGACCCTTTGGGCAAGACTCCAAACATGACATTGATAAGGAAAAACATTAAATAGCATATTTTTATATTATTTTCAATTTGATACAGTTCAAGTGCCTGACTGACCTGCCTGTCTCCTATGGAAAATGTATGTTGCTTTATGAAGTATAAGTTAACAAGAAAAAACATTTTATAATGTTTTCAGTTTGAAGTTTAAACAGGATTCACTAATCATCGCTTTCTGTTTCTATTAGTATTTCACAGACTTCATCACATTCTTTTTTGAATTGTGTTTGTGTGTTCAGAATGTACAGAAGGCTCAGTGAGTATCTTGCATTTCCGTTTTGATTGGCAGGTCTAGTGTTTGGCTACGCAGGAGGAAGTGTCATTTTATTCCCTGATCTGCGGTGGGATTTAAACAATACAAGATATATTTGCAAGATGGAACAAAGTGGCTGTGTAAATATAACAAAGGATCAGACAAAAAGCAATGCTGTTACTAAGGGGAGATTCAAGATGTATTCAAATGCAGAAAACAAGTTTACAGTGTTGATCAGAGAGCTGAACCTACAGGATTCTGCCATGTACAGATTTGGAGTTGGGAATGAAAAACATAAGGACATTGAGCTGACCGTTCAGAATGGTAAGAGATTTTAACATGTTTAAGCTGTCTCGAATATTTATATCAATATAATATAAAAATAAGTCTTTGCTCCAAAACACACTTAGGTTTAAAGCGCTAATACTAAACTGATTAATAACCTGCGGTTTGTGTGTGTTTCTTTATATGATTGACAGATGTTTGTTGTGGGGGAATTGAAAAAACGAATGCTTATCTGGAAGAGATGGCCACCTTCACATGTAACTATCCAGAGGAGTTCAAGACAAACAACAAGTACTTAATCAACCTCTATGACCAAAATACTGTTAAACAGATCATTCACACTGGAAAAGAGTCTCAGAAAGAGCAGATGGACAGATTCTCCATCTTTGATGACAGAAGATCTAAAGTCTTCAGTGTGAACATCAGTGATGTGAGAGAAGATGATGGAGGAGTTTATCTGTGTGGAGTGTGGAGGAAAGAGAAGTCAGTGGGTTATTACTCCTACTTCAAAGAGATTCAGCTACAGGTTACTGGTGAGATACGTTAACTTTGCATTTGCTCAAATTAACCGTTTCAGGTTTTGAAAATTAATATGAACTATAAATTATGACAGTTTTACTATTCTTTATTTTCAAAACTATGTGAACAGTGAGCACTCACTTATGTTTAAGGCTAAAATCAAATGTTATACAGCATGGAAAGTGTAAGATTCAGAGGATTTCACATCCTCTTTAGAGCACAGAGAACACGGGATGTTACAGAGTCCGAGATTAGGGTCACTTTGGTCATCTAGACTTTGGCCCAATCCCATTTCTTCTTTTTACCCCTACCCCTAGTTTTCGAGTGTCACCCTAACCCCTTGGAACTGAGTTACAGGGTAGTGGTTGAAATCTTCCCTCTGAAATGGGACCCTCAAATAAAAAGAGCATCACTTCATTAACAGCTACTAGTGCTGCTCTGTAGGCGACCCTGCCAGTCTGCAGTGACAGCAGAGGAGGGTAAAGTTCAGCTCCTCACTGCTGGGCTTTAATTACATTTAGGGCATCATATGCCCTCAAAGAGGGGGGCAATTATTTATTATCGCCCACTTCTAATTCTTCAGTGATATGAAGCTGAAGTCAGATATTCACCAGATTTTTGTTTAAATGTTCCTGTTCCACCTTAAATGGAGCAGCAGTTACATTCTTGTGCTTCAGGCCACAGAATATAACTGCTGGACTATTTAAGTTAGCTAGCTAGCTACTGAGACATTAGCATGCTATTAGCGATTTTTTATGCTTGTTATCAAGAAATCGACCATAATACACTGAAACGACAGTAAAGTAAGATGACACAGTGTTTATCGTAAATTTTTAATGGAGACAATTCTCACATTTGTGGGTTTCTTTGGTCGCTCATGCAGCCATCATGCCAGTTTTTCTTTTTTCCTGATAACACTCAGAAAAACCTCTGTTTACTGGGCCATGTAGCCCTAAAACTTCGCCCTACCCTTCTATCTCAACTAAAATTGGGACATCCTAAGCCTAAATGCGCTAAACAGAGGGCTAAGGGCCAAGTGGTAGGGGCAAGGGGTGAAATGGGACTGGGCCTTGGTGTAGGGTAGTGGGTCATAACACTGCCCTCCACACATCAGTCTGGCATTTAATTCCCCTCCACGGCAAACACACCACACCAGTAAGACCCTTTGGGCAAGACTCCAAACATGACATTGATAAGGCAAAACATTAAATAGCATATTTTTATATTGTTTTCAATTTGATAGAGTTCAGATGCTAGACTGACCTGCCTGTCTCCTATGGAAAATGTATGTTGCTTTATGAAGTATAAGAAAAAATATTAAATATCGTTTTATAAAGTTTTCAGTTTGGTACAGTTTAAACAGAATTCACTAATCATCGCTTTCTGTTTCTATTAGCATTTCACAGACTTTATCACATTCTTTTTTGAATTGTGTTTGTGTGTTCAGAATGTACAGAAGGCTCAGTGAGTATCTTGCATTTCTGTTTTGATTGGCAGGTCTAGTGTTTGGCTATTCAGGAGGAAGTGTCACTATATTATCTGATCTACAGTGGGATGTAAACAATACAAGATATATTTGCAAGGTGGAAGAGGGTGGCTGCCTAGATATAATAAAGGATCAGACAAAAAGCAACGCTGTTACTAGCGGGAGATTCAAGATGTATTCAAATACAGCAGACAAGTTTACAGTGTTGATCAGAGAGCTGAACCCACAGGATTCTGCTGTGTACAGATTTGGAGTTGGGAATAAACAGCATAAGGACATTGAGCTGACCGTTCAGAATGGTGAGACAATCTGTTGGGTTTCTAAAATATTTATATGAAAATAATGATATAAAAAAATTGAGAAACTGCTTTCGAGCACACTGAGGTTTAAAGCACTACTACTGAACTGATTCATGAACTGTAGTTTGTGTATGTTTGTTTATATGACTGACAGATTCTTGTTGTGGCCGAATTAAAAGAATTAATGCTAATCTGGGAGAGACGGCCACCTTCAAATGTAACTATCCAGAGGAGCTCAAGACAAACAGCAAGCGCTTAATCAACCTCAACGATCAAACTATAATTAAATACATCATTCACACTGAAAAAGAGTCTCAGAAAGAGCAGAAGGACAGATTCTCCATCTTTGATGACAGAAGATCTAAAGTCTTCAGTGTGAACATCAGTGATGTGAGAGAAGATGATGGAGGACTTTATCTGTGTGGAGTGTGGAGGAAGGATAAGTCAGTGGGTTATTACTCCTACTTCAAAGAGATTCAGCTACAGGTTACTGGTGAGATACATTAACTTTGAATCATTTATTGAAAATTAATATGAACTCTGAATAAATACATACGCTTTTCCCCCAAACACCACAATACACCTATAAGAGTATATGGGCACATTCCATTCTCCTACCTTTGTAACATAATTAAACAGTAAGACTCATACTAGCCTAGATAGAGAGAGAGAGAGAGAGACAGAGAGAGAGAGAGAGAGAGGTCCACATGGCAGCTTCCCCACCCCTCCAAAAGATGAAAACAAAACAAAACTGAAGCAGCACATAAACCACAGCAGCACACAATACCTGGTCACTCAGGGAAGGGCATAACTTTCAGTAGATCAAGTCTGTTTTTATATGAACCTGTGTATTGTGAAAGTTGATGCATCACATTTTGATTGTATCTTTTTAACATGCAATAGAAAAATCAACTGTGCTACCACAAAGTCCAAGCACAGCTATGGAACCAACTACAGCTACAACCTACTGGACCACATCAACAGAACCAGCAGTAACAGTCACATCTGATGAAGAACATCTCAGTAAGAACTCAGTCATTATTCAAATCTCCCTCTTTCACTCTGTATTCATGTTAAATGTGTTCAGGCAGGAGTTCAGTGGTTTAGGCTGCACTTTTAGGTTTTGGTTTCAAATAATTGTTAATACATTATTATATATTTGTAATTAATATAAGGATATTATAAATTGACTAATACTGGTTGACATTTATCTACAGGCCAGTAATGAGATTCATAACATTTGCTTTTCCTTTCAATCAAGAATATTATTATGTCTGAATTAAGACTTTTTTTTCCAAACACTTGTGACCAGTGAGCGGACACTAATATTTAAGGTTAAAATCAAATATTACACAACATGAAAAGTGTAAGATTCAGTGGATTTCACATCCTCTTTAGAGCACAGAGAACACAGGAGGTTACAGATTCTGAGTTTAGGGTCACTTTGGTCATCTGGCCTAATTTTCTCCCACCTCTGTAACATGATTAAACTGTAAAACCCCTAATGTAACGTTCTCCTGCCTTTTAAAATGATTCAGCTGAAACTACTGACACGCAAAAAATTATATTGGCAAATGAGATTCTGAATTTATTACTAGACATTTTTTACTTATTTTATCAAGTAAAGTTTCTCACTACATTTTAAGAAACGTTCTGCACGTTACAACAGCAAGGCTGCTTAACCAGAAATTGTAGGTGCTAGACTGACCTGCCTGTCTCCTACTGAAAATGTGTGCGGCATTATGAAGTATGAAATGAGGAAAAATATCAAATATCGTTTTAACCAAGCAGAAACTGACCAGTGGCTCTACTGTATAGTGACCCTACTTTGAATAAAGAGTCTGTTAGAGTTCTAAATCATTGTTAATACACTATAACATATTTGTGATTAATGTAAGGACATTCTAAACAGGCTGTAATACTAGTTTATATTCATCTACAGGTCACTGGTGAAATTCATTACATTCGCTTAATTCTTTTATATCAAGTTTCGACAATTAAACTCTGAATTAAGACATCCATTTTTTTTTCCCCCAAACACTTTTGACCCGTGGTGTCAAGTAGTGGGTAACACCTCTGGCTTCTATGCTGTAGACTGGTCAATCCCCCACCTGGACAAGCACCCTACACTAAACCAATAAGAGTCCTTGGGCAAGACTCCTAACACTTCATTTACCTACCAGTGTAAAATGATCTAATTGTAATTCGCTCCTAACAAGAGCCTCTGCCAAATGCTATAAATATAATGTAATGAGCTGACACTCCTGTTTCACTTTAAATCAAATATTCCCCAAATAAAAAAGTATAATATTCAGAGGATTTCACATCCTCTTTAGACCACAGAGAACAGAGGAAGTTACAAAGTCTCAAAGTCTGAGTTTATGATCATTTCGGTAATCTGGATTTGGTGTAGTGTATTGGTGGGTAATACCACTGCCCTCTACAAAGCACACTGAAATTTGAATCCCCTCTTGGCAAAGAACATCACACTAAATAAATAAGACCCTTTGGGCAAAACTCATAATGTGATGTTCTCCTGCCTCTGTAACATGAATCAACTGTAAAATGCCTAAAGTGTAAAAAAAAGGATAGTTAAATAAAATTACCATAAATCTAGTCAATATATCTAATATTTCTCATGTTAGATTGTTGTAAACTGGTAAGATTATTGCACTTATTTCTAGACTTTTTTAACTATTAATTTCATCAAGTAAAAATATCTCACTATATTGGCAAGAAACATTCTGCATGGGTTACAACAGCTTGGCTGCTTAATGAGAGAGTGCAGGTGCAGACAGTCCTGCCTGTCTCCTATTGAAAATGCCTACCACATTATGATGAATGGGCTGTACAGACTTGTCAACATGTTTACATGACTTTACTGCTCAACACTGATGCTTTAAGCTTGATGCTCTACTCTGATACCCAGAGTTCGAAGGCCCTATATGCTCACCACACTTCTTGCGTAGGGCCCCACAAAATACACAAGGTCCCCTCCTCCCCCTCATGTCAAACCTGCTTGTTGTTTACAAGTTCCATGGGAAAATGAAGTGGATCTATTTATCTGGTTCAGGTTCTAATGACCTTACTTTGCAGCATGGCATTATGAAGCCTTCAAATCAAGCTGAAACTGACCAGAAGAACTTCTGTATAGTGACGCTACCATGTATAAACAGTCGATTGTAGTTCCAAATAGTTATCAATACATTAAGATATTACATTTGCTTAATTCTTTGTGTGAAGTTTTCAGACTGATCATGAACTCTGCATTATGATATTTTCTTGTTTTTTTAAATGTTTGTGAACAATGAGTTGATACTCATGTTGAATGTTCAAATCAAACATTACAAAGCATTAAAAGTGTAACATCAAAGAATTTCCCATCCTGTTTAGACCACAGAGAACACAAGAGGTTACAGTCTAAAGTCTCTTTGGCCACTGGCTTTGGTGGAGTGTAGTGGGAAACACCACTGCACTCCATGCAGCAGGCTGGCATTTGATTCAAAGAAATATTGAAGTGTATTGGTAAGAAACATTTGGCATATGATTGCCCTGCTTGGCAAGCCCACCACACTACACCAGTAAGAGTCTTGGGACAAGACCCCTCATGTTATGTTCTCCCACATCTGTAATATGATTATACTATCAGGTGGCCTGGATAAGTACATTGTTTCCCACTAGAAGAGAGAGAGACAGAGAGAGAAGAAGAGAGTGGTCCACATGGCCTCCCCTGTCCCACGAAAGAAGATATGAGAGAAAAAGCCCTGAAACTAAACCCAGACCACAGCAGTCACCCAGAGAACGAGCATCATTTTCAGTAGATCAAGTTTGTTTTTAACTCAGCTTGCGTATTGTAGAAGTTGACTGTTTCGCATTCTGATTGTATCTTTTTAACACGCAATAGAAAAATCAACTGCACTACCAGAAACTCCAAGCACAACTATGACAGCTACAACCTACTGGACCACATCAACAGCACCAGCAGCAGCTGAAACATCTGATGAAGAACATCTCAGTAAGAACTCAGTCATTATTCATACCTTCCTCTGTCACTCTGTATTCATGTTAAATGTGTTCTGGCAGGAGTTCAGTGTTTCAGGGCTCCAAATCAGGAACTAGAAGAGATGTGGAGCTGGAGGGTTCTGGGTTTAGTGGGTACCAGGTTGCTGCAGGTTCTAATAGTCTTACTTTCCAACATGGCCTTACAAAGCCTTCAAACCAAGCAAAAACTGACTGGTGGAACTGCTGTATAGTGAGGCTACCGTGAATAAAGAGTCTGTTAGTGCTCCAAATATATTAATACATTATAACATATTTGTGATGAATGTAAGGACATTCTAAACTGACTGTAATACTGAGTGTTTGGCCTGTTCTTCTCTCTGTGTCTCTGATCTCCAGGTTCCTCTCTCATCATCACTGTATGTGTCTGTGTGGCTCTGTTGCTGATTGGAGGAGCAGCACTGATCTATAAACTGAGAAACCACATCATACAGGGTATGCAGATTACGTCTTACAACATAGCAGCCCTTAATCCTCCATTTGAAAGTAACACTGAAGGCTCCCTCTAGAGGACAGTGATGGCGAACACACAAATATTTGTATGACTGATATTTCTGACATTATCTTTTTCCACAGACTCAGCCTTCACTTACCAGCTAACAGAAAAAAACAACCAAGTGAGTAAAAATGATTGATTAGATAAAGATTATTTTGATTAAAACACCACAATAGTGTCTTTTCCACATCTTAGCCTAAAATCCATTATATATTCACTGCGACATGTTTCTCTATGATCTGCTCAGCTGTGTGATGTCATCTCTGTTTTCAGGGTGATGGTGATCCACATGGAAATCAATACATCAGCATGGGTCCAGTCCACCAGAGCCTGGACTCCAACACCAAATAATCAGATTCTGTCAAGGAGAACATGGTAGACAACGCTTAAACCCTCAGATTGATTTGCGAGAAGCTGAATGTCAACACCAGTGAATTTCACAAGGCAGAGTTTCTCTGTTCAGTTAGCAAAATAAGAGAACCAGTGATGAAAACTGTCCATTTGAAATGTCTTTCTTCTTCTCTAATTGGTCAACGTTTGAGTTTTGGCTGAGAAATTTACCAAATAACCCCATATTCAGTAAATTTGAACTTAAAACACAATATCAATCTATGTACACCTCTCAATAATCAGTTTACAGACTAATCACAAAACACTGGGCCTCATTCACCAACCGTTCTTAAGAAGAAATTTCTTTAAACCCTGTTTAACAGTTTTCACAAAGATTCTGACTTTCACCAATGTTGGGGATTTGTCCTTAGGTAAACTCTACACACAGTCAAGAGCTCAAAGGTGTAAACAAATTTTAAACACATCATGAATCTGACGTAGACTTTTTCTTAGGACCTTTCTCAAGAATGAATTGGAAAAAGAAAAAAACTTAGGAAGATGTTGGAGAATGAGGTCCAATGTTTTTGTTTGTTTGATTGTTTGCTTGCTTTTCCAGTACAAAATGATCTACTTATTTTATATTATCTTCTGATTGGCTCCTGTGGTCTAATACTGCAACATTATTAGAGCTATTGGGAACAGGAGAGATATAATCATATCCATATCATTGCAAAAATGTAATCATTTTTTGCTTGTGAAGATTTTTCATTTCTAAAATCATGTTTGTAACTTTTTCTTTGGCATCTTCCAGCCATCTCCAGTTCTTTCACCATATCTTTTGTGCATTTCATATACAATAAACGTATCACTTTAAAAACTTGAAATGGATTAATTTCTTCCTAAAAACAACTTTTTAAAAATGTTTCACCTGCCATGCACGCACCTCTGCCAGCTCCTGGGCAGCATCTCCACCTCAAGACGCTATCAGTACATTTAGAAAGATTTTACATATCACATGTTATTAATATTGGAAAATCAAAATCAATCCTGATTGTTACCAAATAGTCCTGAAGGTTAATAAACCACAGTGCAACCTCTCAAAAATGGAGACCTCACCAACATAACTGAGTTCTGCTCAACCACTTTCTTAGTTTAGTCTAAGACATTTGACCAACCAGGATGTTTACACAATGTTTTCAAAACCTAATCTTTAATAATCAGTCATCAAAAATATGATCATTTCGTCATTCAGGGTTGTCCTAGTGACAAAGCAGACTCTCACCTCCAGCAGATGGCGCTCTTTCTCCTATTACTTTGTTTCGTGGTCAGTGGTGCTGATGGGAGGAGCCCTGAGGTTGAGAAACAGTGACAACAAAGAAAAAGGAACCAACTAAACCAAAGAAAAGGGGACATAAAGACAAACACAGCGTTACAATTTCTGTAAACCAACATAATTTGATTCTAAGAAGTATTTAAAGGTAAACTAGATCATTTCCAACTGTTTAGAATGAAGATGCTCATCACCTTTAGCAAATGATGTGATCTAGCTCAATACAGCACATATTGAGTAATGCACAGCACATTTAGAGTGTGCTCTGTCAGTATATTTTATCCTCTAATTAATTCAGTTCACTGAAAAACTAATTGAAGCCATAAGCAATTAAAAGCTCATCACAGATTATCTGAGATGAAACAGTGTTGAACAACATGTTACACCTTCATGCCGTAAGTGGGAGCTGTGTTTACACCACACTTTTCCCAGATCTATTTGTTTTAATGTCTATACATCCTGGAAAACACTGTTTTATTCACTCTACCAATCTTTGGATGCTGTGTGCTTCATTGTTTTCTCAGGAACCAGGACCAACACACACTTTCAGAAAATTTAGCTGAACTCTGAGGGTCCACTGCAGTACAGACTGTGGGTCGGAGGAGAATACTTCTAATAGCTCATTATGGATGAACGCAATATTGTCTTATTTCTGTTTGATCTAAATCATGAATCAAGTTCGATTTGATTAAATATCATATTTGATATTTATTTTTTGACTGAAAGTTTCTGAAAGTATTGAAAATATTCTCCTTCTTACTTTCTTAATTTTATCTTCTAATCAACCCACAGGTTTCAAGATACCGACACCAAACCAACTCCAGAATGTTCAGTTTGGTTGGAAAAGATGTGCTTATGTATTTTGATTGGATGTACCATTTCCACGTAGCCACTGTTTTTGTTCTGATTATCTCCCCCCCCCATAGGAATGAATGGTGAAATCCTCAACATAAGTAGAATGACTCTGAACCTGAATCATTCTACTAATGTAAACTTCTTATTCTGCTACAGACATTGTACACTATAAGGCCAAAAGTTTGTACACCACTCTTTTATCACCATGATACAAGTCAACGGGCAACACCCTATGAATCACCTTGGATACCATGGAAACCAACAAGCAAATCCAAGCAACCACCTGGAACACCCTTACAACCCCCTAGCAAACCACTTACAACCACCAGATACCATATTAACCAAATAACAGCAACATGGAAACAACTTATAATGCTAGAGCACCTACATACCAACACTCTAGCAACCACCTAGAGTAATATATTGTGGTGTTCAGCAACTGGCGTGAGGCATGGTCGTGCAAAGTGGCCGTCCGAAGAGGCTCTCAGGAGGCGCCACGCTCCTGGTAAGGCGAGACCTTTAATGTCCACGTTGCTGTTGTGTGATTGCTATTAGTGTAAATTTGCTACTTGTGCTGTTGTGTGCTGGGCTGTGGGGTAGTTGCTGCTAGTATTAGTCTATGTAATGTATTATTCAGTCAGTTGCTGACAAGTTAAGATGCACCCACTGAGCATAAGAAGAATAAAATAGCTTCAGGAAAACTTGAAGCAGCAGAGAACATGCACTGAGATTAGATCAAGAGCTTTACAAGAACTATTGTATGCAGCATGTGGTAATATCATAACAATGGGTTTAGTTTCCATTGCCTAACTTGAAGGAAAGAAAGATGAGGTTGAACCAAAAAAAGTGAAAGGAGTCCTGCAGACTCAGCAGAAGTGGTTTTGAAGGTGGCTTGTGTATGAAAGAAAATGCAGAATTTTCAGATTTTTTGACAAACTCAAGCGGTGGAGTTGACCAGGTTGAAACTACGTGATGTACTTTGTGCTTAGTGCTTTGCAGCCCTTAAGATCTGACTGCATTTGTGCTCTCTTTTTCTTAAGTTATATTAAGGTTTCAAATCTTAAAATATATATATTTTTAAAGAAGCTACACATGAGCTCAAGTGGCTCCTCCCTGCCTTTAGTAGGGAGTCACTTAGTCAGACTGACCTTAACTGGCAGTTGTGAGGCCCTTAACCCTTCTGAGGTTGAAGCATAATTGATCGAAAGTCATTTCATTTGCTCTTTTTGATCTCAAGACAATTAGTGTCCCGACACCGGCCTTCCATTCCAGAGGTCGGCATTTCATATCCTGCTTCAGGATCGCCTCAGTCCCCTGAAATTTTCGTTTCATTTAAAGCATTTGGCAGACACTCTTATCCAGAGAGACTTACAATTTGATCATTTTAATCAGGTAGGCAACAGTAGTGTTAGGACCCCAAGGACTCTTATTGATATAGTGTAGGACGCGTGCCCAAGTGAGGGACTGAACCCCAGTCTACAGAATGGAAGGCAGAGGTGTTACACACTACACTATACCAAACACTTTTTTCCCCATCTGTCCTATTCTCCCTTGGCCCTGACCAGCACACAACTAGGTTTGCTTTTTATCTACATTTTGTGTTGACTCTGATCTGTGAAAAACTCTGCTCTTGAGTCCTTTTCTCATATTCTCAGTTGGTAGCTTATTCAGTTTACATGCTCTTGGTTTACATGTTTACATGTCCCCTATGCTCTTTTATTTAACATACAGCAAGGGAGAACTGCTGCCTAGCGCTCTCTTCTAGCCATACACTCTCTCTTTATGGTAGGCACTAACAGTGGCACTAACTACCCCACAGCCGAGCACAGAACAGAACAAGCAACAATGCTATACTCATAATCCACAACAACAATAGTAGAACAAATGCCTTTCTTTTTATTGGGAGCACAGCGCCTCCTGAGAGCCTCTTTGCATGGCCTCCCACACTCCCACAGCTTTAAGGGTCAGCCGTACCAGCGACTTCAAAGAGTATAAGCACCAGACTCACAGTAAGAGGGACCTAAAACATGTAAATATGTTGTTATTGTTGGTGAGGAGATGTGTACATATGTTGCATGTGCAGTAGATATGACTGCATGAGCAGTCGTTTGAAGTGCTATGTTTCCTGTGTCGCCTTTTTTATGCCAATGCCACAATATTTTTCCCCAGCAAGCTGTGGGTATGGACTACATACTACTGCATAGCTGACTCGTTTCACACCTCATGACACGAAAGAGAGTGAGAGAAAGGAAGTTGAAGTATTTATAGTAAGACAGGCTACTAACAATAATACGATCACGGAAAGATGAACTATGAAAAAGAAAAGTCCTTATTCTTCCTTCCTGCTTCAGCTCAAATCTCAAGTGTTTTACTACTGTCAGCTGACTAAATGGCCGTCACTGTACAGTCATGTTGGTTGATCTCTCTAATCAAGTGTTTAATGAGTATACGCAGCCCTGCTCTCTGTCCCTCTGTGACTAAAGAATATACACTAGAAAAAGAAGATATATCTGCCAACTAAATACAGGAGACCCTAAAATACAACATAAAAGTCTGAATACAACAGCCCAGTTACCTACGATGATGGAAGCATTTCTTTTCACAGTTCAGATGCTGATCATATTGCTATACATGTCAATTCATTTTCAACTGAATATTTCTGTTGAACAACCTTAGAATATAAATTATGGTCATTATTCGTTCAGGGCTGTGATAGTGAAGAAACAGTCTAACAGGTAAAGCGCTTTCTCTCATTGCTTAAGTTGGTATTTGGTCAGTGTTGCTGGTGGGAGGGGCTTTGAGTGTCTTCTTAATAAGCCATAAATTTGACTTCCCTTATGTGGGTGGGTGGAGGCCACAGCAGTGATGAAACTAGAGACAGCAAAAACAACCACAGCAAAAAGAAGAAGAGGCAGCAACAGACACACAGAGGACTGTGAGTAATTTCAGTCTGGAAAAGTAGATTTGAATTACAGGATGAAGATCCTTCAGTTCAGGATGAAGATCTTCACCTCCATCCTCTACCTGATCTCAGGTCAGATATTCAAATGTAATCACCACTAATACGACAGCAAGTGCAGTTATTTACTATCGTTTGTTTCTTCATTGGAAACTACAGTAGTTCTGTGTGCTACAGTTATGTTTATACTATACTGAGTGAAGAGTACAGAAGGTTCTGTGAGGTTCTCTCATGTGTGAGATGTTTCTTTTTCTGATCGACAGGCCCAGTGTGCTGCTCTGATGTGTTTGTCTATTCAGGGGGAAGTGTCCTTTTATTCTCTGATCTGCAGTGGGATGTAAACAATACAAGATATGTTTGCAAGATGGAACAGAATGGCTGCCTAAATATAATGAAGGATCAGACTAAGAGCAAGTCTGTTATTAGCGGGAGATTCAGGATGTATTCAAACATAATGGAAGAGTTTCTACTGTTGATCAGAGAGCTGAATCCACAGGATTCTGCTGTGTACAGATTTGGAGTTGGGAATGAAAAGCATAAGGACATCAAGCTGACCGTTCAGAATGGTGAGAGTTTATCTTGTTTAAGCAATAAACAGGATTGGTTTGATCAGGTGACTAATGAACTGTAGTTTGTGTATGTTTGTTTATATGATTGACAGATTCTTGTTGTGGGGGAATTAAAAAAATCATTGCTCATCTGGGAGAGACGGCCACCTTCAAATGTAACTATCCAGAGGAGCTCAAAATAAAGAACAAGCACTTAATCAACCTTGGTGATCAAAATACTATTAAAGACATCATTTACACTGAAAAAGAGTCTGAGAAAGAGCAGAAGGACAGATTCTCCATCTTTGATGACAGAAGATCTAAAGTCTTCAGTGTGAACATCAGTGATGTGAGAGAAGATGATGGAGGACTTTATCTGTGTGCAGTGTGGGTGTGGAGGAAAGAGAAGCGTTATTACTCCTACTTCAAAGAGATTCAGCTACAGGTTACTGGTAAGATTTTCCCATCACTTCATTCTTTTGTGTGCAGTTTGGAAAAGTACTGAAGATTACGAATTACTGTTGAACCATGACACAGAAGAAATGTTTGTTGTCTTCATAAATGTGCGGACAATGAACTTACACTTTCTTACACAGCACTGTGTGATCACAGAGAACAGACGAAGCCACAGAGCCTGAGTTGAAGCTCAGTTGGGCTTTCTGGTCTCGGCCAACTGTTTCAGCACATAGACATAATATGAAATTGTTTGAGCATAAGAAAGAGAGAGAGAAATAGAAATGCACCGGAAAAAAGTAAAGGAGCTTAAACATATTAGTGGTAAAACAGAGCTAATGAGTGAGTGTACATTGTCAGTGGTCAACACAACATTGTGAAGCAGCTTCTAGTAGATCACGGGCCATATTACATCTTTTTGTCTTAACTTAAGATCTGACAGGTCAAGATAAGATTTTTCACAAATTCGTATTACAGAAGCAAATCTTATCTTACCTTACAGCATCTTATCTTAAATTAGGAAATCTTGTTACCTAGCAACTGACTAAACTGACTAAACACGTAATCAAGTTAGTTAGCCAGACAGCTAATGTTAGCTATCATTTCTGAGGTAAAAAAGGTCAAATAAAACTAAAGCACGATAAACTGAAAGTATAGTAAAGAATATTGTGGCATCGTGCTGTTATTTTTTCAGAGTGTCACTGCTCCCCGGTTTCAGTTTCATTTCCCAAATGCTTTAGCCGAGCGCACTAACGTTATTTTACTTTATGTTATATTACCTTACTCCTCCTAATAAACAGACACACATTCAGCTCTGTCTCCTCATTATTCATCACCATCACTGTAATATTGCAGCTGATGAGTTTTATCAAACATTAACACACAAAGGTAATAAGAGGGGACAGTGGAGATCATGTCTGCAGTGTCTGGGGCTTTTAAATGCTGTTAGAAACACACACACACACACACACACACACACACACAGTTTTCAAAGCACCGTTTTCAATGTAGACAAATGTAGCATCATTATGCTGGTTATGGTGAACTGTGCTTACCATCACCGCATAAAACTATAGAAACAGATGGTTAAAACAGAAGTTCAGATGCTCTGGGGTTTATCTTAAAGTTAGGACAGCATTTAGGAGATTTAGTCTAGTTAGGATGTTTGTGTGATACTGTTTTTTATCTGGAGTTAATGATGAGATTATGAACTTAAGAACTGTTGTTTTGTAAGAGCTTCTGTCCTAAATTGAGTCCTAACTAAAGTTGTCATGGTGACTGAGCAGATTTCAGACTTCAGAAGTTTCTCTAATATGGCATGAACATCACAAACGTTCAATGTACCGTTCAATATTTAAAAAAAAAACAAAAAACAAAATTAAAAAAAAATCAAATTTAACTGCAAGCTCAACTCTGAAAACAAGCAATATTATCATATTACTATCATATTAACAAAGAGCATATATTTATTTATTTATTTATTTCCATCATGTTTTAAAACACCCTTCAGGACCACATCAACATCACCAACATTGATCACATCTGATGAACATTTTCAGTAAGAATTTGTTCATAATTATGTTAATTGTGTTCAGACAGGAGTTCAGTGGTTTAGGTTCCACACCAGGAACTGGAGTACATGTTGAGCCAGAGAGTTTCTGGTTTGAATTCAGGTTACCAAGAAGCTTCAGGTCTTAATATGCTTCCTCTGCATCTCTGCATTGCACAGAGGCCTTCAGCTGGTGGTCTTGTGTGAAAATGTTGTGTTTACTAATCTGTTCTTGTTTCTGTTTCTCATCTCCAGGTTCCTCTGTCATCATCATCACTGTGTGTGTCTGTGGTGCTCTGCTGCTGATTGGAGGATCAGCACTGATCTTTTTCTATGTGAAACGCAAGAAAAGACAAGGTACCATTTACACACAGACACACCTGCTCTTATCATATTTATAACAGCTTGTTGCTGTGACCTGTTTATGAAGACTGTTTGGAGACACTGACTGTCACTGGAAACACACGCATATATATATATATATATAAATTTTTTGCGCAAGTGTTTAAAGTAATTTTATATCGTCAAAGTGTCTTATTGGGAAACACTTGTTTATTTTAAGAAATAATTCAGATGATTTAAAGAACTAATCCTTAAATCAAGCAGAATGACACCTTTACTATACCATATTGTGTAATTTAGAAATTGTAAAATTAGACAGTTTGGTTAGATCAGATGGTTTCAGTTGTCAACATATTTTTGCAGTGCATTTATTCTGAATCTCTACAGGTTCCACTTCTTCATCCAAGACGGAGCGTAAAGGCCATAAACAGGCGAGTAATAATTGTTGTTGACGCTGTTGTGTGTTCAAAATTAAATAGTAAGTAGATTTTTAAAAAAACAACAAATGTTGAAACGAGTGATTTAAATCATTAAAAAGATAAAAAAAAACATGAACATGCAGGTCAAATCCACAACACAGCCCCAAGGCCTAAATATTTTCTAAATGCTAATGTAAAAATGTTTCTTGCCCATCCTCAGGTTCCCCCTGTGGTCTGTACCTATGAGGAGATTAAACACACCAGACCTGCTTCACCACCCACTAACACCTCTCATACAGATATTTACTCTACCAAACAACCACCCAAAGACCACGGCCTCACTTACGCCACTGTGAGCTTCCAGAACAATCTGGCTTTATCCACTGATGCAACAGTCACCTTCAGTAAGGAGGAATCTGATACCTTGTACAGCACTGTCAAATACGACACAGGACTAGAGTAACATTAAAGGAACCAAGACAGGACAATTTTTTTTTAAAGAGTTTGATATAGTATGTAAACATTGTTAAAGTTCCAAAATGTACTGCACACTTCCCAGTCCATATAAGGAAACTAAGCTAAAAAGGCCTGTTTTGAATTAATCATTTTTGTGGTGTTACAAAAAAACCAATATATTTACATATATCTGTCTATTCAACCTACAGCAGTTTAGCCCCACCCATTTATACTGAAGTTATAAGGAGTGTTTTAGCCTAGACTGCTTGTTGAATGAGGCATGATACAGGGCAGCCAATCAGAACAGAATATAAAAATATTTACATATTACTTAAAGGAAATAAAACAAAAAATTAAATACATGAAAAATGTAGAATATGTGATCTAATATATGCTGTACTGGAAGCCATCATCTTAATCCCAGTCTTGAATCAACCTGAATATCAGCTTCACTCAGCTGGACACTTACGCTTAAAACCATGTATCTCTAGCATTTTTATAATTATAATTTTTATATTTTTTATGTAACTATAAATTTTTTTTTGTAACTGTCTACAATTTCTGTTGTGTTATTTTACACTAATATTCCACAATAAATATCCTTTACTCTGGCTTCTTTTTATGCACACTCTTCATGCACTTTTTTCATTTAAAATCTGAACTGAAACATTGTACCATTGCAAGCTGAAAACTGTGATAAACATAGTAGAGGTAATCATGACCTTAAAATTTTTGATTATAAGTGGCATGATATATATTTATGTTTATTTGTGTGTGTGTCCAGCTACACCACTTTTTATATCCTTTTATGACTTATGTTCTGGACTACACAACTCGATTCAGGCTACCAATTTTATGATGATAAATGTGTTCCATTTGCTTAATAACTGCTACAGACAAAATAAAATTATTTCAATTGATGCACATTTTCAACTCAGATACTTTAATATTGTATACTCCATAAAACTATAGACCACTTCCAATATGAACTATGGGCTTCAGTCAAGGTTTAAGTAAAGGCAATACTGTTAAACAAACTTAAGTGTTCTGTTTTATGTATGAACCTTTAACAAACACACTCACATCTTCAAATGATGGATTACTGTCTTTTGAAGCATAGTAAGAGAAACAGAACTACTCACAAACTGTATATAATGGAAATGAAACAACATATAGGCCCAGTGGTGTGCACAGACTTTCACAAGAGTATGGTGAGATACGGAATTTTGGTAAGTTGGAGAGATTTTGTGAATCATTTCCATTAGGCCTGTGTAAAATTGGCCCTGTTGCTGATTGTCGTAGAAAAAATTTAGCACTACTTAATGCAACAAGTCATCAGAGGCTATTCATTTTCTGTGCCAGGATAGTCCTCCACTTTGTGAACACCCATTAACCATGGAAAAATTCAGGCCTGTGAGTGTGTAGCTACTTTTAAAGAACAGCAACCACATAATATGATAATATACAACAATTCGATAACTTTATTTATTACTAATATTAATCACAACAAGCAATACCTGGTGGTTAATTGGCAACAAGTCAGTAACATGATTGGGTATGAAAAAGCATCCCAGAGAGGCTGAATCCTTCAGAAGTAAAGATGAGGAGGGGTTCACCACTCTGTGAAAGACTGCACGATCAAATATTGCTACAATTCAAGAATAACATTTCTTAACATTAAATAGCAAAGAACATTTGCTTTTCATCATCTATGGAACATAATATCATTAAACGATTCAGAGAATCTGGAGAAATCTCTATATGTAAGGGACTAGGCCAAAAACCAGTATTTACTGGCCATGATCTTTGGGCCCTCAGGCGACACTCTGCATGTATTACAACAGCTTGGATCTGTACTAAAAGAGTCCAGGTGCTAAACTGGCCTGCCTGCAGTCCAGACCTGTCACCACTGAAAACATTTGGCACATTATGAAATGAAAAATACAAGAAAGTAGACCCTGAACTGTTGAGCAGCTGAAATCCTATATCAAACCAGAACAGGAAAACATCTCAGTTCCCAAATGCTTACAGAGTGTTGTTAAAAGAAGAGGTGATGAAACACAGTGGTAAACATGCCCCCGTCCCAACTTTCTTGAAACATGTTGTTGGCATCAAATTCAAAAAGGGCAATATATTTTTTCAAAAAACAATAACATCTCAATTTCAACATTTGATTTGTTGTCTTTGTGATATTTACAATGAAACATAGGGTTTAAATTACTTCAATTAAATTTGCACATCATTGAATTTTGTTTTTATTTACATTTTGCACAGCGTCTCAACTTTTTTTGGAAATGGGGTTGTAATCAATAATATAAAATGCTATATTATTTTACTTTTAAAAGTAACATCTAAGTTCCAGAATAAGCCATTATTATCAGTGTTTTGTAGTGATGTAGTTTATATCCAGTTTAGTGGCAGTTTAGCAGTCAATCAAGTAGGCTCATGCTTGTTTTGTCAGAGCATTCAGCTGTGTGTTAAACTCTTGAAGTGATTTGTTCAGCAGAACTTTTAGTAAACTCACACTAAACTGCTGCTAAGCAAATATCAGAGCAATAGCCCCATTATGTCCCCATTACAATGTGTAAGGATTATGTATATATGTATGTATGTATGTGTGTGTATGTGGTTGCACAGTTTACACACTGGGTGGCACTAAACATTTTGAGTTTACAGTTATTGTCTTGTTATAAACAAGCCACCAAGCGCTGCTTGAAGGATGTGAGCAAGTTTAGATGCGTAAAACAGATGTAAAGGTTCAAGAAGTTCCACAAAATCGAGAGCTTACAACATTAAGCAACACTTGATTTCTTGTTCATGTGTGGTACCTTACATGTACACTCAATTTATTTAGTTCTGCCCAGTGTATGAACAGTGTATGACTACATGCGTAAATATATATATATAAACCTTACATAAATATGACAAGTTCTATGCTCAGGTTTGGGCATCCTGGCCAAATTATATAGTTCAATGATTTTTTAAGTGAAAGGACGTAATCACAACCTCTACAGCAAACTACTACTATTACCATTATTACTAAATATTTGATTAACGTAAAAAAATGGAAAAGGATACATGATTTAATTAATTTACTTGGTAGGACTTAATTGACTCTTTGGGGCTGCTTAGGCAAGTCAAAAACTTTCAGTAGGAATTGTCAGCTGAAGACAATTCCAAGGTGTAATAAACACTCTGGCTCTTCAATCTTTGTGATAACCAGAGCCAGTCCTGACCTCCCTGTGGCCCTAAGCAAAATTCTTAAAAGAGGCCCTCCAACCTGACCCATGAACCATGTATACTATTTGCAATTGCCACACAGTCACCTGACACCCAGTGCTCCCACTTTAATCCTTTATCCTTTAAAACCATCTTCTCCATCTATTGGTCTACAAATAAGTATACAGAATAGAATGATGTTTAAACAAACAATATTTATCATTCAAAATGTACTCCTTTACTGGCAAACTTAAGCATAGCACCTGATATGATAGCACCATGATATAAAAAACTATTTGTAAATTTAAAAGCTGTATCAGGCCCACTCAAACTGGCCCCTCCAAATCTCCTTTTTTACATAATCTCTCCTTTCTAAGTTCTCATTCGAAGTAACCACTGCCAAGTCATCTTTCTACAGAGGGAAAATGGAAGCATCAGAATCTGATCCATACAAGCTTTCCAGCATTTTCTTCTCCCTCCTCAACTCTCCCCCTCCCCCCACCCTCTTGTTTTACCTCAAAGGATCTTGTCACCTTCTTTGAGGAGAAGGTTAATAGAATCTGCCTGTCTTTTCCCTCTGTCTCCGCTCTCTCCATTAGCCCTCGTCCTCTTGCTCTTAATTCCCTAACCTGTTTTTCCTTCTCTTTCCACAGATAACATCCTACTCAAATCCAGTAATCCAACCACCTGCCTGTTGGATCCCATTCCTTTGACACTGCTCCAATCAATTTCTGTGGACCCGCTGCCCTTCATCACTTTCATCATAAACAGCTCTTGGTCATTAGGACATGTGCCTGCAGCATTCAAGACTGCCAGGGTGATTCCCATCCTGAAGAAGCCGACACATCAGCTCTGATGTCAGCAGCTACAGACTGGTATCACTTCTTTCTTTCCTTTCAGCAATTCTTGAATGTCTATAATCAGTTGTCTCTTTCTCACTCAGAACCAGCTCCAGGACCAGTGCAATCAACCAGTGCAAATCAACAGAAACTGCCCCCATAGCAGTGACTGAAAAGCTTCAGGCAGCAAGATCAGCCAAATTGTCATTGATTCTGATTCTTCTTGACCTCTCTGCAGCCTTCAACACAGTCAACCACAAGATCCTCCTGCCTGTTCTCTCCAACATTGGAATTGCAGGCTCTGTATGGAAGTGGTTTGAGTCCTATCTAGAGGGGCGCAGTTTTCAGGTAACATGGAGAGGGTCCAGATCCGCTCCATGCAGGCTCTCCAGTGGCGTCACACAGGGCTCGGTGCTGGGTCTTCTTCTCTTCTCACTTCACATTCGTTCTCTTGGTAATGTAATATCTTCTCATGGCTTGTCTGACCACTTCTGATACTTAGGTTTCCAGTTACATCTTGGTATCTCTGACTGACATCTCTTTATGGAAGGCAGCTCACCACCTGAGGCTTAATCCTAGCAAGACTGAGCTGCTATTCATCCCTGCGACTACAGGTCCTCATCATGATCTTGCCATCTCATTCTAGCAATCCTTCGTTGTTCCGTCTGCAGATGCAAAAAGTCTTGGTGTGATCCCGGATGACCAGTTATCATTCTCAGCTCATACTGCAAACCTGACTTGGTCATGCAGGTTTCTCCTGTACAACATCCAGAGGATTCAACCCTTTCTCTCTAGGCAGACCAAGCTGATGCTTGTGCAGTCTCTTATTATCTCAGGACTTAACTACTGTAACTCGCTCTTGGCTGGTCTTCCTATGCGGGCCATCCATTAGGCCCTTGCAAATGATCCAGAATGCAGCAGCAGGGCTTGTCTTCAGTCACTCATGTCACTCCACTGCTGCGTTCCCTTAACCAGCTTCCTGTAGCTGCACGCATTAGATTTAAAACCCTGATGCCTACAAAACCAAAAAGGACCAGCCCCTCCCTGATGGCAATGGTCAAAACTTAATCTGAACCTTGAGCCCTTCAAGTTTCTAGTACAGTTTGGCTTGAGCCGCCATCCTTCAAGATGTGTGGAAGACAAGCATCAAGACCTTTCTCTGTCTTGGCACCCAGGTGGTGGAAAGAACTCCCACTGGCTGTCCGAACAGCCGACTCTCTTGGAGTCTTCAAATGCAAACTTAAGACCCATCACTTCTTGAAAACCTTAAGGAGCACTAATCTAAATATGTTTGAAGTGCATTATATTGCACTTTGTTATGTTTAACTCTTTCTTTCTATGTAATAGCACTGTTTTTTTTGTCTGGCAGGATCTGAGCTCAGGGTAGTTTGGACTCTAACCTATTTGTACTACCCTGGATACATTCTGTGAGTGGACAACAATGCCCTTGGTCTGCTGAATGTTGTAAATGTAACTGTAAATGTAGTTTTTTTTTGTTTGTTTACATGTGATGCTGTTATATTTTGCTCTTGGGGTGTATTTTCTGTTGTTTTTATTTTGTTTTGTTTTTTTCATGACAAGATGGACTTCTTGTCCATGTTGATGTTCTTATCCTTGACATAATGGATGTGGGGCCCTTGTGTAATTTTCGGGGCCCTATGCAATATGCATAATGAGCGAATAGGGCTGACTGGCTCTGGTTTTAACACTCAACTATGGGCTCCTCTAAGCAGCTAGTAGAGAGCATCATGACCAGCTGCCTCACTGTCTGGTATGGAAACTGCACTGTTTTTTACAGCAGGATCCTACAGCAGATTGGAAAGACAGCTAAGGCTTTACCCACAATTGACATCTACCATAAGTGCATTACTCTGTGGCTTCTGTGCAGTACTATAGTTAAAATGCAGAAATGTTTTGCCTTGCAAGCTGTGGGTTTGGAGCAGTATATAAAAAAAAGCATTTGACTCACTTCACACTTCATGATGAGAGGCAGAGAAAGGAAGTTATGTCATTTATAGACTGAGAAACATGAACGATCTGAGCACACACTGACAACACAATTATGAAAAATAAAGAATACTTACCTTTGCCTCCTGATTCAACTCTAACTCTTCTAAAGTGTTGTACTGCTGTCAGTAGGCCAAATGGCAAAAAGTGATTTTGGTTGGGCTTTCTAATAAAGTATCTGGTGAGGTAATGTGGCTGTATTCTATGTTCATCTGTGACTCTAAAGATAATACTCTGAAATCTGACAACTAAACATATGAGAGAGTGTAATTTGACATAAAACCCTGAATACAATAGCACAGTTATCTACATCAATTGCAGCTTTCAAATAGTCTAACATGTCAAGCATTCTTTCTCTCACAGCTTAATTAAGTATCTGGTCAGTGGTTCTGGTGGGAGGGGCCAGGACTGAGAGGAAGGCCTTATTTATAGTATGAGCTGGTGTGGCATCTAAAAAAAAAATACAATAAAAAGTGGAAAAAAATATTTCACTTAACATTAGGCACACATTATCAAATGTCAAATAAAATAAACAAAAATCAATAAATAAGATAAAGTGAGAAAACTAGAGATAGCAGAAACAGACACAGCAGTAAGAAGAATCCTTCAGTTCAGGATGAAGATCATCTCCACCCTCTACCTGATCTCAGGTCAGATACTCAACTTTAATCACTGCTAATACGACAGCAAGTGCAGTTATTTATTATCAGTTGTTCCTCCAGTTGTGTGTGCACCAGTTATGTTTATACTGTAAGAGTGCAACAGTACAGAAGGCTCTGTGAGGTTCAGAAAGCTCTGAGACATTTCTTTTTGATCAGCAGGCCCAGTTTGCTGCTCTGATGTGGCTATTCAGGAGGAAGCGTCACTTTATCCCCTGATCTGCAGTGGGATGTAAACGATACAAGATATATTTGCAGGGTGGAGCAAAGTGGCTGCCCAAATATAATGAAGGATCAGACTAAGAGCAATGTTGTCAATAGTGGAAGATTCAAGATATATTCAAATACACTTTGATCTAGCTTTGATCAGAGGGCTAAACCCACAGGATTCTGCCGTGTACAGATTTGGTGTTGGAAATGAAAAGTGTAAGGACATTGAGCTGACCGTTCAGAATGGTGAGACATTTTAACCTGTTCAAGCTGCTTGTTTCTAAAATATTTATATTAATATAATTATAAAAAAGAGACATTGCTCCCAAACACACTTAGATTTATTCAGCTGATTAATGAACTGTAGTTTGTATATGTTTGTTTATATGATTGACAGATTCCTGTTGTGGAGGAATTGAAAAAATGAATGCTTATCTGGGAGAGACGGCCACCTTCAAATGCAACTATCCAGATGAGTTCAAGATAGACAACAAGTACTTAATCAACCTAAATGATCGAACTATTATTAAAGACATCAATTACACTGGAAAAGAGTCTCAGAAAGAGCAGATGGACAGATTCTCCATCTTTGATGACAGAAGATCTAAAGTCTTCAGTGTGAACATCAGTAATGTGAGAGAAGATGATGGAGGAGTTTATCTGTGTGGAGTGTGGAAGAAAGAGAAGTCAGTGGGTTATTACTCCTACTTCAAAGAGATTCAGCTACAGTTTGCTGGTGAGATACACTAACTTTTCATTTGCTTAATTCTATTATATTAAGTTTCAAAACTCAATATGAACTCTATCACAAAACATTTTCAGTATTCTTTAATGTTTTTAATGTCACTAGTGAGCTGACACTCTTGTGAGTTTGAAGTACAATATAACAGCATGCAGAGTGCATGATTCAGAGGAAGTCACATGACCTTTAGACCACAGAAAACAGAGGAAGTGACAATGTCTAAGGTTAGGGTCAGTTTAGTGGTGTGGTTTTGGTCGGTGTAGTGGGTGACATCACTGCCCTCCACACAGCAGACGGGGGTTCAAGACCCTTCCCTGGCAAGCACTACACCAATGAGAGTCCTCCTAGCACCACATTCTCCTACATCTAACATGATTAACCCCTTAAATAGCCAGGGCTCACAGGGAGGCTGAAAGTGTTATTACACACTTCCATAACCAAAGAATAGTTAAACCACTTTGCACTGAAATCCCTGTAGTTATTGAATTATAAGCCTTAGTATGTAATAAGCCTGGGAATTTAAGGGGATTAACTGTAAGACTCCAAAAATTACATTCTCTTACCTCTCCTAAAACAGACTGCAATGATGTGCAACTCGTTTGAAGCTGGTATTTAATTAAAAAATAGTATAAAGACAACATTTCAAATGTTGAAAATGAGAAATCTTAGAGTTTTAAAAAATATATGCCTATTTTGAATTTGATGTCAGCAACACATTGACAAAGTTGGGACAGAGGCATGTAACACTGTGTTGCATCACCTCTTCTTTTAACAACACTGTGTAAATGTTTGGGACCTGAGGAGACCAATTGCTGTAGTTTTGAAAGTAAAATTTCATCACTCTTGCTTGATATAAGATTTCAGCTGCTCAACAGTTTGGTGTCTCCTGTGTCGTATTTTTTGTTTCATTATGTGCCAAAAGTTTTCACTGGGTGACAGAACTGCAGGCAGGTCAGTTTCGCACATGGACTCTTAATACAGAACAATACTGTTTTAATATGTGCAGAATGTGGTTTGTCACTGTCTTGCTGAAATAAGCAAGGCCTTTGTTGAGATGTCAGCTGGATGGCAGGATATGTTGCTCCAGAAGCTGTATATATGTTTCAGCATTAATGGTACCTTCACAGATGTACCAGTCACCCATGCCATCAGGGATGCTGGCTTGTGAACTGTGCACTGATAACAAACCAGTCCCCCTTCTCTTTAGCCTGGAGGACGTAGTGTCCATAATTTTCCATAAGAATTTCAGTTTTGTTGGACTGCAAGACACTTTTCCACTTTGCCTCAGTCCATCTTAAATGACTTCAGGCCCAGAGAAGGTAGCAGCATTTCTGATTTCTGTTTATATGTGGTTTCTTCTTTGCATGGTAGACATTTAACTTTGCATTTATGGATGCAGCAACAAACTGTTTTCACACAGAGTGGTTTTCGGAAGTGACCCTCAGCCCATGCAGTGCTGCCTGAGGGCCCGAAGATCATGGCCAGCCAATACTGTTTTTTGGCCTTACCCATTACTTACAGAGATTTCTCCAGATAATTTGAATCCTTTAATAATATTATACTATAGATGATGAAATCCCAAGTTCTTTTCTATTTTGTGTTGAGAAACATTATTATTGAATTCTTGCACTATTTGCAAGAGAGATGAACCCCTCCCCATCTTTACTTCTGAAAGACTCCACCTCTCTGGGATGCTCTTTTTATACTCAGCCATGTTACTGACCTGTTGCCAATTAAACTAATTAGCTGTGAGATGTTCCACCAGGTGTTTTTTTTTAGTATTGCACTTTACCTCTCCTTTAGCAGTTGACCCTATCCCAACTTTTTTGAAACGTCCTGCTGGCATCAAATGCAAAATAGGCATATATATTTTCTTTTGTTCAAAAAACAAAATTTCCCCCAACGTTTTCGGAAATGGGGTTCTACTACATTCTACTACAATCTGTATCATGATCATATTATAAGTTGCTCTGTATAAAAGCATCTGCCTAAAGCATAAATAGGAATATAACACTTCTACTACCAAATTCTATCAAATCAATATTGCCATTAAGGATATGAGAGTATGAACAGAGTATGAGAGAGACAGAGAGTGTTCCACAAGGCAACATCCTCCACCTCCTCCACTCCCCCAGTACCCCACCCCATGCCAGGGGGGAAAGAAGAAGAAGAAAACAACACACACATACATGGTCACCCAGAGAAAGAGCATAACTTTCAGTAGACCAGGTCTGTTTTTAAACCTATAAACTATAAAAGTTGACTATCACATTTTGGTTGTATTTTTTCAAAACGCAATAGAAAAACCAAGTGTGCTACCAGAAAGTCCAAGCACAACTATGGAACTCACTACAGCTACAAACTACTGGACCACATTAACAGCACCAGCAGCAGAAACATCTGATGAAGAACATCTCAGTAAGAACTCAGACATTATGCATAACTCCCTCTTTAGCCTCCAAATAGCTGACAATACATTACATCACAATACATGTGACAAATTACATATTTGTGATTAATGTAAGGACATTCTAAATTGACTGTAATACTGAGTGTTTGGCCTGTTCTTCTCTCTGTGTCTCTCATCTCCAGGTTCCTCTGTCATCATCACTGTGTGTGTCTGTGTGGCTCTGTTGCTGATTGGAGGATCAGTGCTGATCATCTACAAACTGAGAAACCACATGATACAGGGTATGCAAATGACCAGTTTGCATGACATCTTTTAGTTCCCTGTTCAAAAGTTAATGCTAAAGGACAGTAATGGATATTACACAAATATTTGTATGGCTCACATTTTTAACATTATCTTTTTCCACAGACTCAGCCTCGACTGGCCAGAGAACAGACAAAAATAACCAAGTGAGTGAAAATAATGTCGGTTGCTGAATTAAGGCACCAATATTATGGGATATAGTGTCTTATCCACATCTCAGCTTAAAATCCATAGTATGTGAAGAGCAGATTGTTTATCTATGATCAGTTTAGCTGTATGAAGTGTCCTTCTCTGATTTCAGGGTGATGGAGTTTATGAAAATGTTCCACATGGAAATCGATACGACGTCAGCATGGGTCCAGTTCACCAGAGCCTAAACCTCAACCTTAAATTATCAGATTTAGTCTATGAGAGCCCTGATCCAAAGACCAACCAATCAGATTCTGACTATGAGAACATGGTTGACAACACCAACCAATCAGATTTCATTTATGAGAATGTGAACAACAGCAGTGGATGAGGGGGGTATTTCACAAAGCAGGGTTTCTCAGTTAAACATAATAAGGGCCAGTGATAACTGCCCATTAGAAATCTCCACTGCCTCTTTTCTTATTGGTCAAAGGTTGAAGTTTGGTTTGGGCTGTCTGAGAAATTTACCAGATACCCCCAAATTCAGTCAATTTAAAAAAACACCTCAGAAACAACCTCAGCCTATGACAAATGCTTTCTGACAGGAGGATACAATGTGGGTCCTGGCAATCATGGCAGTAAATGGCTAGGTCTGGACCTCAGTGGTTTCAGAAGGGTTTTTTCCATGTATCTCCATTCATGAAACTTAATGTGGAACCAGCAACATTCTGATAATGCGGCAGCATATTCTGGGGTGCAGCCATGGGTATTACAGAAGTACCAAATCAAATGGGGATAGAATATCTATTACACTGCTTTTTTAAGATAAAATTTCATTTGTCTTCTGTGAGAGCTGGCAATGTATCTCAGCCAGTTAAAATCATTACATTCTCTACCAAGCTCTGCCTCTCTTCACTTCCAAACAAACTTAGCAACTGTTTCTATCTGCCATTGCCCCAAACCTTCGGTTCATTATCGGAGCTCATCATGCTTGTAACAATCTTACAAGGCAACAATGTCACCAGTAGTTTTTATGAGATTCAATGTAGAAACAGTGACAAGACTGCCCAATCAGCAGTGACTAGTTCTCAGCTGACCTTAGAACAGCTGTAGTGGGGCCAAAGATCTATGTACTACATTTGAGTGAGGTTACTGACATGAGTAAGATGTTTGATTTTAACTCTCAGGTGCAGTGGGCAGGTCTGATGTGGTTGGTTACTCAGGAGGAATTGTCTTTATACACTCCAATCTGTTACTGTTAATTTGTGGTAAAACAATGATTTTATATATATATATATATATATATATATATATATATATATATATATATATATATATATATATATAAATATATACACTCTTTCTGATGTAAAGCCTACTGTAATTCCACTGCAATACAACCACCAGAATTGCAGAAGAATTCCAGATCAGTCAAACAATTCTAGGATAAAAATGTATCCATTTTAAAAAGTGAGCTCCATCTTCATTTCTTTTTAATTCTTTGTTTCTTATGCTTTGTTTATGAGCTTACATTTTTCTAATGTTTGAATCAGAAATTTCTTGGTTCTTTCATTGGTTGTTTTTTATCATCAATTCATGTTATACTTCCTAACTTCCCAGACATTTGTGGCTGCAATTAAAAAATAAAAAGTTAATCTTGTAATAAAAACTTGTAAATGTTAAAATGTGTTATTGATAAATCATGTACTTTTATTTCTGGCCACTAGGTGGCCAGTTTCAAAATTTCATTAATCATTTTGAGCATATTGATTAATGGCAAATAAGTAATGCCTTGACTAACAAACAGCACAAACTGCTTAGAGTGTGTTCTTTGTCAGACTTCTTATTAATTCATTAAAAACCTTAAATGTAACAAATCTTGAGTGAATATTTATCACAAATTATCTGATGAAACAATGACTCTGAGTAATATATCAAAAACATAGCAATGATGGAGCAGCAGTGAAGCATCTGAATACATTCAGCATATTATCAAGAGAATTAACTGCATAAATAGCATTCATTGATAATCTACTGAAATCAGTTGCTTTTCACTTTATTTGAAGGGTCCAAGTTTATGTACATGTGTACATGTATAATTGCTTGGCTTAAGGCTCTGAGAAGATTTTGTCTCTGAAATTTAGGCCTCAGCCCAAGCCTTGGCTCTAGCTCTTGCCCCTGTGCCTTGGAATGTTTGTTATAAGGCCTAGAACCCAATGTCAATGAGTCTTAGACTTAAAGTCTAAGAAATAAAATTTAATTTGCCTCGTGTCACATGAGCCTTGGCCTTGGTCAAGACAATAAGACACCACACCCCAAGCATAGGCCTCTAAAACTTGGGAGTTGAGCTTGTGACATGAGTTCAGGATTCCAAACCCAAACTTGCCTGCCTAAACCCCAGCCCTTGTCAATTAGCTTTGAGACTGAAGATCCAAGGCCTCAGTTCACAGTTATAATCTGGCCAAGCATTACCCCATTACCTTACTGCTAGCATCTAAGCCAAGTCCCAAGAACAAAAATCCCTATGACAGGAGGAAGGTGGATTCAAAAGGCAAGCACCAAAAACCCAGAGGTTGAAGAGTCATAGAGCCTACATCCTAAAGCTGAGGGGCTGGGATTTGGTAATAACCTGGGGAAAAAAAATATTTCCTGGTTCTCTGAGCCTTAGGGCCTGTGCCTGATGATGATAGAACTCATGCTGGAGTCCTGCACCCTGGGCCCAGGGCCTCAATGCTTCTGTCCCAGTTTTGTTTTTTAAAGGCAAAGAGGTGGGGACTTGTGGTCTGGTGCCTTGATGTCCTAGGCCCTGAGTCTTATAGCAACAGTGTCCAGCCTAAGGGTCAGTGGGTCTGGCTTTAACTGAAGTTCTTTTTACTAGATTGGGCCTTGGGTCCAGGGACTAAAGACAATGTAATCCTGGGTCGTCCTAGGCCTCACTGTCATAATTTATGGTTTCTTGAGCTGAAGTGTGGGGCTTTGCTCTAGTCTTGAGAGTGTCAAAGCTAAGACACTTTAGTTTTGTTATTATCATGGGCCATTGTTGCTGGACATCACAGCTAATGTCCCAAACCCCATATTCCCAAATCCTAGGTCTTGAGCCAAAGTATAGAGTAATAGTTACTGTCAGTCTATTTAGACTTGGGGCTGGGGCTGTAGCTTATGTTTGGTTTTTGGCATGCCTGGGTCCCTTAAAAGCTGGGGTTGAGGCTGAATTTATGCTGAAACAGAGGCCTGGGTCCATGGGCATTGGAGTCTTGGATCATTGGTCTTATATACTAAGTACCAATGCTGAGGAGTTAGAATTTAAGCTTAGGGTAAGACTGTGGCTAAGAGTTTTAGTGCCTAGGTCTTGTGCCTCAAGGCCATGATGCCATGGTCCTATCTCAAAGAGAAGCTGATCAACCACGGGTATTGGCATAAAGTTTTTTTCATGGATTTTGGGTTATTGTGCCAGAAACTAAAATGTTATGGTTTGATTTGGTCTGAGATCTGATTGGCACAGGGGCCTGGGGCATAATGGGCTATGTCTGGACCTGAATAATGTGCTGTAGTCTAGGGCCTTTGGACTGGGCCACAGAGCTTAGATTCTTAATCTCTAGACTCAAAACTAGAGAGTATGTAGCCCTGGGCCCTGATTCTAAGAGATTAAATTTAGTTTCACAAAGGCAATTTATTTGATATGGACCTTGGTATGAATCCATTGGGTGTCTATGAATTGAGGCTTTGAGGTTGGGGATGAACCTAAAATCTCAACAGAGATAGTGCTGGGGCTGCAGATGGGGAGGGGTCCCAGGCCCAGGGTCATAGCTTGCATCCCACGGATCTGGTCCCAGGGATTTATGCAGGTACTCTTGACCTTAGGTAAGGTCAAAGGCCTCTGGGCTCAAGTACCAGCATAAAAACCAAGGAATACAAGATCCTAGGACATTGATCCCTATCACAGCCCCTGTCTCAAAAGTCCCTTTCCAAGTTCCAGTCCCTCAGCCTTATAATAATACAGACCATCTCCGCATCCTTAACAAGCTGGTACACACATGCTGCTGAGACCAATCTTTAACTTAAGTTTAACTGGATTATATTTTGGTGAACACTCATTTATTGGGCCTTTTCAGTCTCAGCTATGGAAAGAATATATACTGTTACTTCACAAAAAACATCCATTTGAAAAAAATAATGAATATAAACTAATAATTACTCAAGAAAACAGTCATTTTTTTCAGGCAGTGTTCAGTTGTTATCATGAAGGAAAGACTAGTGAGGAATTATCAAAACTCCATCAAGGTAATTGCTCTGTCTCGGAGCATGCTCTGAAGATTATAGGAGTCTTAACCAAATTATTAAGAAGTACCTGTAGCCACTTCCACTTATTCCCATAGCCTTGGAACAGTTACGAGGAGCTCAGTTTTTCACCAAACTTGATCTGAGAAGCGCTTATAATTTAGTACAGATTAGAATAGTGGATTAATGGAAGACAGCCTTTATTACCGCCATAGGGCACTATGAATATATTTGGTAATGTCATTTGGCCTTTCTAACACCTCCTCCATTTAATGACATCCTGAGAGACAAAAAATTGTTATAGCTTATATTAATGACATCCTTGTCTAACCCCCGACCTCAGCACACACATGGAACATGTTCGCACAGTATTTAAATGTCTCCTGGACAACAACAGCTACATAAAGTCAAGGACTTACAACGATTTTTAGGTTTTGTGAACTTTTATAGATGCTTTATCAGGAATTTCAGTAGTATAGCTGCACCCCTCACTGCTCTCCTGAAGGGTGCTCTCAGGAAACTTGTTTGGTTCACACAGGCTGAGAGTGCCTCTTGGAAGATGGCATTTACTTTGGCTCATATCTTGGGGGAAAAACATCTGAAAAAACTGATCCTTTTTAACCTTTTTTAGGTCGAGGTGGACACCTCAGACTTGCTTTAAAGGGTGATAATCACCCTTTTTTGATCCTCACAGATCACAAAAATAGAGAGTATCTGCATACAGCCAAATGATTAAATCCCCATCAAGCCTGTGGGTCCCTGTTTTTCTCAAGATTCTGGTTTAATATCTCATGTTTGATTTATTCCATTCTCGTTGTTATCTACTGCATTTCAAACCGAGTGGCCCAGTGTTTGTAAGTGATCCAGAACAAACAAGATTTAAGTAAACCTTTGAGTCATGACTTAATTAGAGCTCCATGCTGGTTGATCTATGTGTGTGTGTGTGTGTAAGTGTTTCTGGGTTCATTTATTGCTTTCCAGAAAATGTGTGTCAGCCCCATACCAGGGTGGTCACATCTGGGGGAGAAGATAAGCAGTGGCCCCTGGTGGCAGCAGAGACCTTGGAGCATGCTGCAGTAAGTTTACCAGTGTTTAACAGAAAAGTTGGAAAAACATTTCTGAGGTGAAGACAAGCAAGCACCTGGGACCTCACCCTCCTCATCTCCCAGATACTCTAGTATAACAACTTCTGAAAAGATATCAGAGCTAACAACTGTTTTCAGAGAAAAAAAAATGTTTTTATTAAAATGACTAAAATCATAAAGATTAGATTAGATGTCAAATGATGACATGGCTGAGTTGCCTATGGTTCTCTAAAAATAACATATTGCAAAGGTGACTATCATAAATACTATAAATACTTTGCAAATGACCAAAAATTCTAAAATAACTATTGCAAAAGCACTCTTGGGTTATCAAAGTTAACTAAAAGAAGGTTGGTTTGTGGTCGACATTTGACTCACTTCACACCTTTATGATGAGAGCCAGAGAAAGGAAGTTGTAGTGCTTATACAGCGTGAGAAATAACCAACAAACACGATAGATCAGAGCACACTGCTCATACATGAAACTCATGCATGAATCTCAAGTGTTGTACTGCTGTCAGCAGGGCAAATGGCAAAATAGACTTATAAAGAATACACTGTGAGATCTGCCAACTAAATATATGAGAGGCTATAATACAACAACTGTAGCTTTCATCTCACTGCTAAGACAGATATTACTATACCTATATTTTATTACTATATCATTTAAATCATTCATTTCTATTGACGAACCACAGAATTATGATCATTTTATCATTCAGGGCTGGGGTAGATGTGCAGAAACAGTCTAACATGTCAAGAACTGCTTCTCTCATTGCTTACTGTGGGTGTGGGAGGAGCCAGGACTGAGAGGTGAGGTCCAAATACAAAAATAAAAATACAGCTATATGATAAAATATATAAAGAAAAGAAAAGAAAAATATGAAGCACAAGTTAAAAATAAATTCTTAGAGCAAATGAAATAAAGTCAATAAAAGAAATAAAACAAGACAATTGGACACAAATAAGAAAAGGCCACTAAAGAAAAAGACAGCAGTGAGAAAACCAGAGACACCGGAAACAATCAGCAGTGCAAGAAGAGGCAGAAACAGACGTAAAGAGGACTGTAACAAAGTTATAAAGAATAATAATTTCATTCTGGAAAAGTGGATTTGAATTTCTGTGAACTTCAGAATGAAGATTGTTCAGTCCAGAATGAAGATCATCTTCCTGTCCACCCTCTACCTGATCTCAGGTCAGATATTTAACTTTAATCAGTGATAATATGACAGCAAGTACAGTTATTTATTATTGTTTGTTTCTCCATTGGAAACTACAGTAGTTCTGTGTGCTACAGTTATGTTTATACTGCAAAAGTGCAGGAGTTCAGAAGGTCCTGTGAGGTTCTCGCATGTATGAGATGTTTCTTTTTTGATCAGCAGGCCCAGTGTACTGCTCTGATGTGTTTGGCTATTCAGGAGGAAGCATACTTTTATTCCCTGATCTACAGTGGGATGTAAACAATGCAAGATATATCTGCAAGATGGAACGAAGTAGCTGCCTAAATATAATGAAGGATCAGACAAAAAGCAAATTTGTTAACAGCGGGAGATTCAGGATGTACTCAAATAAAGTAGGCAACTTTACAGTGTTGATCAGACAGCTGAACCTACAGGATTCCGCCATGTACAGATTTGGAGTTGGGAATGAAAAGTATAAGGACATTGAGCTGAACGTTCAGAATGGTGAGACATTTAAGCTGTTTAAACTGTTTAAAGTATTAAACAAGTATATAATAAGAGTGATGAGACAGCACAACTGCATAACTATAAATATATATATTTCATTTTGGTTTTTATTTTTTTTTGACATATGAAAAGTTCAGTTGCCCTTTATGATGTGTCAAAATTTCATGATGAACGGACTAACAAATTATATGTATACACATACATGTGTGTGTGTGTAAATAAAAACAGAATGCAATGTTTTGTAAATCTCATAGACCCATATTTTATTCACAATAGAACATAGAACATGTATCAGATGTTGAAAGTGAGACATTTTACCATGTCATGAAAAACACTGTCATTTAGAACTTGATGGCAGTAACGCATCTCAAAAAAGTTGGGACAGGGGCAACAAAAGGCTGGAAAAGTAAGTGGTACTAATAAAAAAAACAGCTAGAGAAACAATTTGCAACTAACTCACATGACTGAGTATAACAAGCATTTTAGAGAGGCAAAGTCTCTCAGAAGCAAAGATGGGCAGAGGTTCACCAATCTGTGAAAAACTGTGTCTAAAAGTTGTGGAACGATTTTAGAAAAATGTTCCTGAACGTAAATTTGCGAATACTTTGGATATTCCACCATCTACAGTACATAATATCAATAGAGTCAGAGAATCTGGAGAAATCCCTGTTTGCAAGGGACAAGGCCAGCGGTCAATATTGGATGCTTGTGATCTTCGGGCCCTCAGGCCGCACTGCACCGAAAACAGCATGATTCTGCACTGGAAAACACTGCACAGGCTCAGAAACGCTTCCAGAAATAATTGTCTGTGAACACAGTTCACCATGCAATCCACAAATGCAAGTTAAAACTGTATCATGCAAAGAAAAAATCATATATAAACAGTATCCAGAAATACTGCCAACTTCCCTGGGCCAAAGCTCATTTAAAATGGACTTAGGCAAAATGGAAAACTGTTCTGTGGTCAGATGAATCAAAATTTTGAATTATTTTTGGAAACCACAGACGCCACGTCCTGTGGACTCAAGAGTAGAGGAACCATCTAGCTTGTTATCA
The DNA here is from genome assembly GCF_904425465.1 of Colossoma macropomum. Lineage (NCBI taxonomy): Eukaryota > Metazoa > Chordata > Actinopteri > Characiformes > Serrasalmidae > Colossoma > Colossoma macropomum. The sequence goes on along the minus strand of NW_023494808.1, from coordinate 6,799,712 downwards.
GCACACAGTTCAAAAGCCTGCATCTCTGATGGTCTGGGGTTGCATAAGTGCCTATGGTGTGGGCAGCTTACACATCTGGAAAGGCTCTATCAATGCTGAACAGTATATAGAGGTTTTAAAACAAGGGTTTTTGCACTATGGACACCAAACTTGCAGAGTTTGTCCTGGTACTCACTCCACTTTTTTCTCTGTTTACGACTGCATCTGGAGATCCCATACGAAGTCCTATTGTTTACAGTAGGGATGAGCTGTTAGCGCTAGGCAACACAGCAGTGCTGCTGGATGAGAGACCTGATATCCCCATGAGCTGAAGAGGAAGAGACGAGGAATTCGTGCCGGAGCTCTGCATCATGCCAGGAGGAGGCGTTGTTCTTCCCTCGGTCGTCATGGGAAATGTAAGATCTCTTCCCAACAAGATGGATGAGCTGACGGCGCTGATCCGACATCAGAGGGAGTACCGCGAGTGTAGCGTCATGCTGTTCACAGAGTCATTGCTAACTCCGGACACAGTCATCAATTTGGATGGCTTCCAGCTTATACGGGTGGACAGGACATCGGAGAGTGGTAAGAGGAAAGGAGGGTAGCTGGCAGTATTTGTGAATGATAGATGGTCTAACTCTGGGCACATCACTATTAGGAAGCAAATCTGCTGTAAGGACATTGAATTGTTAGCCGTTAGCATGAGACATCTACCTACCGAGGCAATTCACGCATGTTACCGCGATAGCTGCGTACGATCATATATATATATATATATATATATATATATATATATATATATATAAAACACACACACACATGTATGTCTGCACTGCATCACTGTAGGAGAGACATTTTAATTGTAGACATGCTGCTTGTGCTATTCTCTGCTGGGCTGTGGGGCAGTTGGTGTGGCCATTGTAGTCACCATGTTTGGACATTGTTTAGTGAGAGGTGACCTGCCCCACTGTCCTGGCTATTTAGATAGCACTTGTGGCAGGTCTCCCCTGATGCATGTTCAATAAAAGAGCATTCATTTGAAGCACTGTGTTTCCTGCATCTTCCTCTTTTCTGCTGATGCTACAATACATTCATTCTGAAACGTGTTCCAAAAAGGTTGGCACAGGGGCAGTTTAAGGCTAGGAACATGGCGAAAAAAATAGTAAGCAGGTAATATAATTATGCTTGGTATAAAACAAGCATCCCAGAAAGGCTGAGCGCTTTATGAGTGAGGGTGGCTGAAAGCTCACCACTGGGAGCTTGAAAGAGCTAATCACAACTGTTGTTACGACAGTGAACACAATATGGAGGTAGCAGTGAAAGAGGCTGGACTACCACCACAGTGTTTTTGTGTAGTGGTAGCACACTTTAAATCTTCCCAAGCACTTCAAAGCACATTAAATCTTGCTGCCCAAGCAGGCCTAGGTGTAAACCACCTCAGTCGTTTGGCAGGTCAAGTGAGACGCATAGCCACCTTTTTCAACCGAAGTGTTGCAGCCACCGCCATGCTCACAGCTAAGCAGTAACTGCTACAGATCCCACAGCATAAAATCATGGCAGCTCTTGTGCTTACTGAGATACTTTGAAATGACTGTGAAAATAAATACTTTGGATGGCTTGGACATCAGTTATGGCAAGGATATTGTGAAACCTCTGAAACCTCTAAAAACAGCCACCACAGTGCTGTCCAACTAAAAGAACTCCACAGTGTCACTCAGTGTCACAATTTTCACTTTCCCTTCTAATTTCTTTGAATTGCTGGAGAGTAAACATTCTTTTTGCTTATGTTAAAAACAAATTTGTTAAATTTTGTACAAGAAAAGTACACATTACTTGAATTGTTTTTTTTTTTTAGAAATAATAGGAATGTTTTTATTTTTACATTTAATATATGGTGAAGCTTCAATAGAACATTTTGCTTACAATTTTAAAGCTCTGTTTCTAGTAATTTTCTTTAACTGCAGGAAACTAAAGATTTTTGTTTAAAAACTTATACAAGTAAATGCATTGTTTTACATTGTTTACACTTCAGAAATAAAAAAGGAATGTCATTAGAATATCGTAAGAAAATCGAATCGTGAACTTAGTATCGTGAAACGAATCGAATTGTGAGCAGTGTGTATGTTACATCCTTAATTGGTATCATCAATCCCTAAATATTCATTAAGTGCTCTTAAAAGCAGTGGTAAACATGCTCCTGTCCCAACAATTTTTGAATGAGAATATATTTTTAAAAAAAAGCAAGGTTCATAAGGTAAAACATAAAATATTTTGTTCTTGTACCATTTTCAAATGAATACAGGTCAAACAGAATTTACTAATCACTGCTTTCTGTGTTGTATTAGCATTTCACATACAGTCCTAACTGCTTTGGTATTGGATTTTTAATCGAATGGTTTGTGCATGTGTTTGTTTATATGATCAACAGATTCTTGTTGTGGGAGGATTAAAGAAATCAAAGCTTATCTGGGAGAGACGGCCACCTTCAAATGTAACTATCCAGATGAGTTTACAAAAAACTACAAGTACTTCGAAAAATTTACGTTTTTTTCAGTTAAAGAGATCATTTACACCAGAAAAGAGTCTCAGAAAGAGCAGAAAGACAGATTCTCCATCTTTGATGACAGAAGATCTAAAGTCTTCAGTGTGAACATCAGTGATGTGAGAGAAGATGATGGAGGAGTTTATTCCTGTGGAGTGAGGAAGAAAGAGAAGTCAGGGCATTATTACTCCTACTTCTATGATATTCATCTACATGTCACTGGTGAGATTCATTACATTTGCTTAATTTTATTGTATCAGGTTTTTTGAAATTATAATGAATTTTCAATTATGACAAATTCTCGAAAATTTGTGCATTATTTAAAAAAAGTTGTGTAACGTTTACATTTCAAAAAAAAAATTATACAGTACATAGAATGTGTATGACTAAGAAGATTTAGGGCCTTTTTCATGGTATAGTTTTGGTTGGTGTAGGTAACATCACTGTCCTCCATGCACAAGACTGGGTTCGAGACCTCTAGCCGGCATGTAAACAATTAACAATACAAAGTACCTGGTCACCAAGAGAAAGAGCACAGCTTTCAGTAGATCAGGTCTGTTTTTAAATCTATAAATGATAAAAGCTGAATATTGTGATTGTATTTTTAACACACACAAGAAAAATCAACTGCACTACCAGAAAGTCCAAGAACAACTATGGAACTGACTACAACTACAACCTACAGGACCACATCAGCAGCACCAGCAGCAGAAACATCTGATGAAGAACATCTCAGTAAGAACTCAGTCATTATTCATAACTCCCTCTTTCACTCTGTATTCATGTTAAATGTGTTCAGGCAGGAGTTCAGTGCTTCAGGGCTCCACACCAGGAACTGAAACTGATGTGGAGCTGGAGGATTCTTGGTTTGGTGGGTATCAGGATGCTGTGGGTACTAATGCTCTTACTTTGCACACATCAAGAAGCCTTCAAACCAAACAGAAACTGTATGGTGACCATACTGTGACTATAGTGTCTGCTAGCGTTCCTAATAGTTTTTAATACATTATTACATATTTGTGATTGACGTAAGGACATTCTAAATTGACTGTAATACTGAGTGTTTGGCCTCTTCTTCTCATTGTGTCTCTCATCTCCAGGTTCCTCTGTCATCATCACTGTATGTGTCTGTGTGGCTCTGTTGCTGATTGGAGGATCAGCACTGATCGTCTACAAACTGAGAAACCACATGATACAGGGTATGCAGATTACTAGTTTACATGGTGTCCTTTAGTCCCCCATTCAAAAGTTAATGCTGAAGTCTCCCTCTAGAGGACAGTGATGGAGAATACACACAAATATCTATATGACTTATTTTTAACATTATCTTTTTCCACAGACTCAGCCTTGACTGGCCAGAGAACAGACAAAAATAAAGTGAGTAAAAATAATCTCAGTTGCTGAATTAATACAGCCAAATTTTGGGACATAGTGTCTTTTCCACATCTCAGCTTAAAATCCATTAAATGTGAGCAGCAAACTGTTTCTCTGCGATCTGCTTATCTGTACAAATTGTCCTCCTGTCATTTCAGGATGGTGTTTACATCAGCATGGGTCCAGTCCACCAGAGCCTAAACCCCAACCCCAACATATCAGATTTAGTCTACGAGGACCCTGATCCAAACACCAACCAAACAGATTCTATCTATGAGACCATGGTTTACAACACCAACAAATCAGATTCCATTTATGATAATGTAAACATCAACAGCAGTGGATGAGGGGGATATTTCACAAAGCAGGTTTCTTATTTATAACGTAATAAGAACCAGTGATCACTGCCCATTAAAAATGTCCTTCTCTCTTATTGGCCAAAGCTTGACTTTTTGCTTGAGTTATCTGAGAAATTTAACAAATACACCCAAATTTAGTAAATTTGAACTTAAAAAACAATCTCAGTCTATGACCCCCCAAAAAAAGTTTCTTTCCAGACTAATCAAAAAATAATAGGTTTTGGTTGTGGTTTGTTTGTTTTTGTACAGTGTAAACTTACTTGTGTAAGATTGCCACAAAAGGAAAGAAATCAGAAATATTTCAACAGGAGAGTTAAACGCATATCTGTATTATTTTTAAATTGCCTTATTGCTTGAACTGTGAAGATTTATTTTACATTTCTAAAGATTGTTCCTTTGAAAATGTTTGAAGCTTTCTTGTAATTAGCCATAAACTATCAAAAGCCTGATCTCTAGCTTTTCTCTGTCAGTTTGATCTCCAGTTATTTTACTATATATTCTGTGCATTTCATATTCAATAAATTTTTTAACTTTTCATGGAATATATCTTGGAATGCATTGTTTTCTGCCTAGGAACCTTTTTTTTTATTGCCACCTATACACCTCTGCTAGTTCACTACACCATCTCCCACTCCAACACAGGACACTTGCTGTGCTCCTTCTTCTGAATAGGAAGGAGAAACTTTATAGCACATTTAGAAAGCTTTATAGAAAGTGCATTTTTGGACAACATGTCCTTGCAATCTGATTTGGTACTGTCACTGTATCTTGGCTAGTTAAAATCATTACATTCTCCACAAAGCTCCACCTTATTTAGCCCTCCAATCACTGCTTAGCAACTTCTCAGCACTGATCGACTAGCATGCAGACAGCGATGTCCTCAGTAGTTTGATATTCAAACATTAAAACAGCGACGAGATTGTCCAATCAACAGAGACTAGTTATCAGCTAATTAAATGACAAATTCAATTTGTATTACCAACTCATAAGATACTACAGCAATCATGAGAAAATTCACTGTTAACTAGCTTTTGATGGCAAAAAATTATGTAACATAATAAACAAATCTAACAAATCTAAATCAAAGCTAATTTGTAGTGACTATATATAGCCAATTTGTCTTTCAGGGCTGTCCTAGTGCCAAAGCAGACTCTCACCACCAGCAGATGGCACTCTTTCTCCTTCTACTTTGTTTTATGGTCAGTTGTGCTGGTGGGAGGAGCACTGAGGTTGAGAAACTGACACCAAAGAAAGAGGAACCAACTAAACCAGCGAGAAGGCATACAATCATTGCTAATATGACAGTAAATATTGCTTATTCTAGTTTTGTTTGTATTGGAAAATGGAGTGGACCACAGTGAGAGCCATTGTCGACAAATGCAAGTGATTCCACAATAAGAGAGACAGTGGGCAAAAATGGCACCAATAGCAGAGCTGCAAGGCACAAACCACTGCTGACCAAAAAGAACACAAAGGCATTTGCCAAAAAAACAGCTAGATGACCATCAAGACTTTTGGGATAATATTCTGTGGACTGATGTGTCAAGGGTGGAACTTTTTAGAAGACATGGGTCCCTTTACATCTGGCGTAAAGCTAACACCACATTTCACCATAAACATGGCGGTGGTAGTGTGGTGGTCTGGGGCTGCTTTACTTCTGCAGGAACTAGATGACTGGATGATCAATGTCATAATTGAAGGCACCATAAATTCTGCTCTATATCAGAAAATTCTGAAGGAGAATGTCTGCCCATCAGTCTGTGACCTAAAGCTCAAGAGATTTTTGACTGGATGGACAATTTACATGTAACCACTGTTTCTGGACTGATTTTCTCCTATAGGAATGAATGGTGGAATGCTCAACATCCTAAAGTATATAAGAACGATAAGTAGATAAGAATTCTACTTATGTAAACTTCTTATTTTGCTAGACATTGTACACCATGAGGTTAAAAGTCTGTAGGTCACTTTTATGTCACTATGATACAAGTCAACTGGCAACGTCCTAGCAATCACCTGGAATGCCATAGAAACAACCTAATACCAGCCTAGGAAACACTTGGAATACTTTAGAACCCCCAGAGACACCATATTAACCATATAGGTACATAGTAAACATCTCCAATACTAGAACAGCCATATGGCAAAATACTAGCAACAACCTAGAGTAATGTTGTGGCATCCGGCAACTGGTCACGCTGCCATAGGAACGTGGGGTGCATGGCTATGCAAAATGGACATGTAGCGCTCCTGGTAAGGAGAGATATTTAATGGTTACGTTGCTGTTGTGTGACTGTTATTTGTGTAGATATGTTCCTTGTGCCGTTTTGTGCTGGGCTGTGAGGTAGTTGGTGTCATTTAAGTGCTCAGGGTAAAGACAGTGTATGGGTAGAAGTGACCTGCCCGCTATCCCGGCACCTTGAATAGCACCTGGTGGTTCTCCCTTGCTGCCCGTTCAATAAAAGAGCATTTGCCAGCATGCTTACAATGTTTCTCTGGTTCTTCTATGCCAAGGTGGTACAATATAAACTACTTAGTAACCCCTTAGCAACACCCTTGCAAACACTTGGAATGCCATACAAACTGCCTAACAATCCCCTGGCAACCACCAGGATCATCATCAAAACCATCTCGCAACATCCTAGCAATAACAGAAGATTGTTTAACCTGTGCAATCACTGCATTCAGGACTTCTTTTAGTTGACGGCATAATTAGGGAACAAATTTATGATAACTGTCAGTCAATAATTGTGAAAGATTAACGTAGCATTATTGGTGATTTTATGATTTATAAAACATGAAAACACTTCAGTAGTACAGACATGTTTATTTGTGCTGTAAGTTACTGACAAATTAATTGCACACACTGGCCACAACAAGAACAGGAAGCTCTAAACCACAGAGGACACATAGTGAGATTAGATCAAAAGCTTAACAAGAACTGCTGAACCATGCATCATGCACTAATATGATGTGTGAAACTAACCTGATAGCTAACTTGCAGGGAACTTGCAGAGTGAACCAGAACTGAAAAGCTCTGAGCAATCTGAAATGCGTGATGCATAACCCCTGGCCAAATTACAGGTTGTTGATTTCTTAAGTGAAAACAAATGAACTGAACCTCTACAGCAAATTATTTAAATATATATATATATATATATATATATATATATATATATATATACACACACATATATATATATATATATATATATATATATATATTTTACTGCAAATGTTAGTGGTGAATAACATGGGTACCTCCGTGGAGCAGGCTATTGTTATGGGTTTTGTGTGTGAGTTGGGGTCGCTGTCAGGTTAAAGTGTTTGGCTAGAGTTGACCTCCCTCACGAGTTCAGTGCTCTGGCTGTGCCTCTTCCGCTGGCGTGTCGAATAAAGAACTCTTCTTGCAGCAGAATCTTGGCTACCCCTGAGTTTCTTCTTTTGCCTACGACGCTACAATATTGTGTGTGTGTATTAGAAACAGAACTAAAACTGACACTCATATGGAGTTTAGGCTGAACTCTGGACTCTGAGCTGATCGGTCAGAATGAGGGTGCTTGTAATAGCTCATCATTGCTGAGGGAAGGACTCAGGTGTGTTAAATTAAAATTAGAAGTGAAGCTTACAATATTTAAACACATCATTAACAGACAGAGTTTGTACAGAAATATTTTACCGTGCGAGCTGTGGGTGTGAACCAGTACATGGGGGGGAAAACCTTACACCTTCTACACTTCAAGAGAGAAGAGGGTGAGAGAACGGAAGTTGTAGCACAGTTAGAAAGAGAGAAACAGGGAAGATGCCACAGGCTATTAAAATAAGATTGCCCATACAACTATGAAAATTATATAGTTAGAGTGAGTTATAGGCCATATTGGTTGACCTTTCTGTGACTCTGTGATCTGCCAACTAAATACAGGAGAGGCTAAAATATGACATAAAACCCAGAATACAACAGACCATTTACTTACCATGATGAAGGCTTTCTTCTCACAGTTCAGATATTGATCATATTACTGGATGTGTACATTCATTTTATACAACATATTTCTATTGATCAACTCAAGTTATATCATGTATCATTCAGGGCTGTGATAGTGCAGAAACAGTCTAACATGTCAAGTGTTCCTTCTCTCATTGCTTAACTTGGTATTTGTTCAGTGGTGCTGGTGGGAGGGGCTTTGAAGTTGAGTGTCTTCTTAAAAGATGACTTCACTTCCCTTTTTTATATATGTATACATATATCAGTGGGTGGGGTGCACTCCGCTGTCTCTAGTGTTCACAGCAGTGAGAGGAGACAAAGGACACTATCAGGAAAATCAGATTTGAATTTCTTTGAACTTCAGGATGAAGATCCTTCAGTTCAGGATGAAGATCTTCATCTCCACCTTCTACCTGATCTCAGGTGAGATATTCAACTTTAAATCACAGTTAATACAACAGCAAGTGCAGTTATATATTATCATTTGTTCCTCTGTTGGGCACTATGTTAGTTCTGTGAGCTACAGTTATGTTTATACTGCAAAAGTGAATACAGAAAGCTCTGTGAGATTCTCGTATGTGTGAGACGCTTCTTTTTCTGATCGACAGGCCCAGTGTGCTGCTCTGATGTGTTTGGCTATTTAGGAGGAAGTATCCTTTTATTCTCTGATCTGCAGTGGGATGTAAACCATACAAGATATGTTTGCAGGATGGAACAAAGTAGCTGTCTAGATATAATGAAGAATCAGACTAAGAGCAGGTCTGTTACTAGCGGGAGATTCAAGATGTATTCAAATGTAAATGGAGAGTTTACAGTGTTGATCAGAGAGTTGAACCCACAGGATTCTGCCGTGTACAGATTTGGAGTTGGGAATGAAAAACATAAGGACATCAATCTGACTGTTCAGAATGGTGAGAGATTTTAACCAGTTTAAACTGTAAATGTTTCTAAAACATTAATATTAAAATAATGATAAAAAAATAAGACACTGCTCCCAAACATGCTCAGATTTAATCAGCTGATTAATGAACTGTAGTTTGTGTATGTTTGTTCATGTGACTGACAGATGCTTGCTGTGGTACTATTGAAAAAATGAATGCTTATCTGGGAGAGACGGCCACCTTCGATTGTAACCATCCAGATGAGTTTAAGATAAACAGCAAGTACCTAATCAACCTCAAAGATCAAAATCCAGTTAAAAGAATAATTTGCACTGGACAAGAGTCTCAGAAAGAGCAGAAAGGCAGATTCTCCATCTTTGATGACAGAAGATCTAAAGTCTTCAGTGTGAACATCAGTGATGTGAGAGAAGATGATGGAGGACTTTATCTGTGTGGAGTGTGGAGGAAGGATAAGTCAGTGGGTTATTACTCCTACTTCAAAGAGATTCAGCTACAGGTTACTGGTGAGATACATACATTTTAAATTTGCGTTTGCTTAAATTGATCTGTGTTATGACATTCGTGATTAATGTAAGGACATTCTAAATTGACTGTAATACTGAGTGCTTGGCCTGTTTTTCTCTGCCTCTCAGCTCGAGGTTCCTCTGTCATCATCACTGTATGTGTCTGTGTGGCTCTGTTGCTGATTGGAGGAGCAGCACTGATCATCTACAAACTGAGAAACCACATGATACAGGGTATGCAGATTACTAGTTTACATGACGTCCTTTAGTCCCCCATTCAAAAGTTAAATCTGAAGTCTCCCTCTAGGGGACAGCGATGGATATTACACACAAATATTTGTATGGCTATTATTTTTACATCTTCTTCCACAGACTCGGCCTCGACTGGCCAGAGAACAGACAAAAATAACGAAGTGAGTGAAACTAATCTCAGTTACTCAATTAAGACACATAAATTATGGAATATAGTGTCTTTTCCACATCTCAGAATATAAACTGTTATATGTGGACTGCAGAATGTTTCTCTATGATCTGCCTGTATTAAGTGCCCTCCTCTGATTTCAGAATGATGATGATTATGAAAATGTTCCACGTGGAAAGCGATACGACATCAGCATGGGTCAAATCCAACAAAACCTAAACCCCAACCCTAACATATCAGATTTAGTCTATGAGGACCCTGATCCAAACTCCAACCAATCAGATTATGACTATGAGAAAATGGATGACAACACCAACCAATCAGATTTCATTTATGAGAACGTGAACATCAACAGCAGTGGATGAGGGGGGTATTTCACAAAGCAGTGTTTCTCAGCTACAACATAAGAACCAGTGATAACTCCCCATTAGAAATGTCTTCTCTTATTGGTCAAAGCTAGACTTTTGATTTGAGTTGTCTGAGAAGCTTACCAAATACACCCAAATTACCTGAGTTTATGGACTCCTCCCTCAATACTCTGGTTCCTTCCAGACTAATCACAACATAAGGTTCTTGTTTTGGTTCTTGTTTTCTTTGTTTGCTTTTTTGTTTCCAGTGTAAACTTACTTGTCTGAGTTTGCAACAATGGAAGAAAAATCAAGAATATTTCAGCTGGAGAGTTTAACATCTCTATAATCGCTAAATTCATGCTTTGCTGCTTGATCAATTTGTTTATGCTTCTAAAGATTTTCTTTTAATATGTCTGCAACTTAATTCTTAGCAGCTTATTAGTTATAAGCTATCAAAAATCCGACCTCTATTCTCGGTCATTATGGTTTCCAGTTGTTTCACCATACAATCTGAAAAAAAGGTACAAAACTGTCACTGCAGTGGAACCCTCAAGGGTACATTTCAGTACCTTTAGTCAGGGAACATAACTGTACCATAACCTACTGAAATGATATTTTCTAAGCTGTACTGACTTCACACCCCGTCTCGTCTCCAGACTTATTTTATTATTCTGTTTTAAAACATTCGGTTATGGAAAAGGTACAAATACGAACTTTTCATCTGAGAAAACCTTATTTAGGGTTCACAACTGGACCTTAAAACCACTGTTGTACCTTTGAGGGAACATTTACATTGTTTGTACCTTGATGAACAAAAAAAGGTACCTGCACAGAACCTTCATTTCTAACAGTGTATATTTTGTGCATTTTACATTCAATAAACTTATCAAATCTTGGAATGCATTATTTTGTAATTAACAAGATTTTTTTTAAAGTTTCCCCTGCCACCTATACACCTCACCTAGCACCATCTCCCACTTCAACACAGGACACTAGCAGTGCTCTCTCCCCAGAACAGGAAGAAGAAACTTTTAAAAAGTTTTTTTCAAATTTCCTTTGAGGACACATAACATGTCCTTGCAATCAAGCCAGCAAATAGTCCTGATAAAGGTTTATGTGCCAGAAATTTCCCACACTGGAGGGCTTTTTTCCATCACCTTCTTACCCATCTGGAGAATTCAAGTTCCAATGTCTGTGTGTCAATAGCTACATTTACATGCACACAGTATTCCGATATTCTTAGACATTGGACTAAACCCAAATAATCACCTGATGTTTTGAAAAGCTAATTTCTAATAACCCCAAATTTACGATCATTTTATCATTCAGGGCTGCCCTAGTGCCAAAGCAGACTCTCACTACCAGCAGATGGCGCGCTCTCTTATTACTTTGTTTCATGGTCAGTGGTGCTGGTGGGAGGAGCACTGAGGTTGAGAAACTCTGACACCAAAAAAAAGAGGAACCAAAAAGAAAAATACAGAGGTGGTGATGAGGAGACATACAGAGAGTTATACGTTATGAAGACTACCATAATTCGATTTTAAGAAGTATTTAAACAACTTTGGGTGAAGTAAAACACATTTTTGTGAGCTTCTCTTTAAGTGAACATGCTCATCATCTTTAGACTGAATCTGGTCTCAGATTAGACATTCTATATTTGTCACTGCTTGTGTGACAGTTATTGTAGTTTTTTATTCTGGTTTGTCTCTCTATTGGAAACTGGAGTAGATCTACGTGCTACATTTGAGTGATGGTTACTGACATGAGTGAGATGTTTGATTTTAACGTGAACATGAGCATGTCTGATGTGGTTGGTTACTCAGCCAAGTTGTCATTATACCCTGTCATCCGCCACAGGCCGCAGTGCCACAGGAAGCTGAGGGGGTGTGGCCAAGCAAAATGGCTTTTGGTAGACACTATACTCTTGGTTAAAAGGACAATTAATGTTGTTGTTTGCGAGTTTAATACTTGTGTACACGTTGGGTGTGTTAAACTGTGCACTTTCAGTAACTATTCTTTTTTGAATTGGTTCACCGTATTTGTGTGTGCTTTGCTGTCAATGACCTGTCCCTCATTTCCCTCAAGATTTAGTTTTCTTCTTTGCCTGTTGATCAATAAAGAGCATTGTCCTGACAGGAAATGGCAGATTGAGTTTTCTTCTGCGCTGACACTACAATACACTCCAATACACTCCAATCTGTTATTGAGTAAAATGATTCAAAATATATTACATACTCATTCAAATGTAATGCCTACTATTACTACTCTGCAATGCAACCACCAAAAAACAAATATACTCTTAAGACACTGCAATTTCCAGAAGATTTCTCAATGATGCGAGTCAAACATTTCTGGGATGAAAACGAATACATTTTCAAAAATACGCTCCATCTTCATTTCTTTTTTTTTTTTTTAAATCTGTGTCAACAGAAATAGATAAAACTTGTTACATTAGCAATACATATACTTGTACATAAACTTACATGCATTAGGTAGAAATAAATATAGACAAATTAGGCAGAAATAAAAGGTAGACATAAATTAGAGTAAAAAGTGAGACAAAAAGAATATCAGGTTATGATAATTTGCAGCGGGTATTAATAAGAGAGGTGATATAGTGATGCGATTCAGAACAGTTCAGGCAGCAGGAAGTCAGGACCATCTCTGCAGTTAGAAGAATTGTAAAATCTTATAGCAGTAGGTAAGAAAGATCTCACACAGCGCAGTTGTAACAGACGGCCACTGAATGAGCTTCTCTGTTTTTCAAGTGTAGCATGCAGGTGGTGTTAGGTATTGTCCAGGATGGCTAACAGCTTGTTGAGGGTTGTTTGTTCTGCCACAAACTCCAGAGAGTCCAGCTTGACTCCTACAACAGAGCCAGCCTTCCTAATATGTTTGTTTAATTTTGTTCAGAGCACTTTTGTTAATGCTGCTGCCCCAGAACACAACAGCATAGAATAAAGCCCTCGCGACAATAGACTGGTAGAGTGTCCATAGGAGCTTTGTGCACACAGCAAAGGACCTCGGCCTCCTCATGAGGTACAGCCAGCTTTGGCCTTTCTTGTACACAGCGTGAGTGTTACAGTTCCAAACACCCAGATATTAGTCCGTCCCTACTACCTCCACATCTACTCCTTCAATGGAGACTGGTGACAAGGCAGGTCTGGACTTACTGAACGGCGCGTTGGACACGTGCACGCGCATCTAGAACTGAAGAGATGCGCGCGCACCTTCAGAGTCTTTTGGCGTCCGTCCAACACCACTGGACTGATATAGATTTCAAGTTATATTATGGTACATAGTTCTTTATTGTGTGTTTTCTAAATAAACCAGTGTTTATCTGATCATTTCTGGAAGGATTCTTTATTATAGGAGTAAATGTTATTATAAGCAGCTGATAATAAACACCCAGTGTACTAAAACAGTGTTTTATTAGCTGGAATATTAGCCTTATTGGCCCTGAACAAAAAAGTCAAAGGCTTGACCTGCTGTGTCAGTCTGTCACATGCAGTTTTAGCAATCTGCATGTCTCCTTTACGTGAGAATATCAAGAAAAATAAGTCTGCCTGATGCTACTCATATACTATGTCACAGTAATAAGCCATGTAATGAACAATCATCAAAATTCTTATATTTTAGCTCATAGACACCTTATCCTAAAGCTTTCTAATTGACATCTAAGCTGTGCACTGATGTTTTGAATAGATACAGTCAAAAATAAGTAAAAAAAAAAAAACAGGCGCTTGGTCAAATTTTTATCAAAACGTCCAGTTTCATAAAAATATCAAACTTCTGTGGGCATTTACAACTCAGGTGATTACATATTTGAGAAGCCACATGTCTTCTGAAAAGAAAACAACATATAACATGTGGCTGTCTCATATAATTACTAGAGTTACAACAACTGAAAGAGGAACTGACAAAAACGGGGGGAAAAAAACACCCTAAGGGTTAAGCCCCTAAGGGTTAAGGTTTGATTACTGTAATGCCCTGTTGTCTGGATTTTCCAGCGAAAGCCTTAACAAGTTTCAGTTAGTCCAGAATGCTGCAGTTCTCACAAGAACCAGAAAGTTTGACCATATCAGCCTAGTTTTATCAAAGCCTTTTCATACAAAGCCCCCCAGCTCTGGAATAATCTTCCAGTCAGTGTTCAGAACTCAGACACAGCCTCAGTCTTTAAGTCTAGGCTAAAAATCTACTTCTTTAGTCAAGCCTTTGGTAATTATTGTTTTCCGTTAAATAAAGGGTGCAGATCTGGGGTTCATGGACATTGAGCATTGTGGTGGCTTGGGGTGACAGTGCTGTCGTACTGCTGCTCTCATGCTTTCAAATCTGTTGACAGTGGAGCGGAGGGGCATTGACATCTCAGGGAGCCCTCATGTCTCTGTTACCTTCTGTCTCTCCTTTTCAGTTAGGCTGTAATAGCTCGACCTGCCAGAGTCTCTGCCTCACTCTCTTAAGACTGTATGCTGTAATCAGTATGTATTAACAGAACTAACTTCTTGTGTGTCTCTTTGCTGAGCTGAACAGTTGCCCATCCTGTGGGTCTGAAGCTGTTGCTTCATCTGCCTTGATCGGGTGCCTTAAGCTGCTTTGTGATAAACACCTGTTGTAAAAAGCGCTATACAAAACTTTGACTTGACTTGATTCCTAAGCTGACAACTATTTTCATAGTTTGTATAAGAAGAAAAAATGTAATTTTATTATTAAAAACACTTAAATGGCATATTTAAGTGATCAATTCTAGAATTATGATCATTTCTCATTCAGGGCTGCGACAGTGTAGAAACATTCTTACATGTCAAGCGTTCTCTCTCTCATTGCTTAATTCAGTATTTGGTCACTGGTGCTGGTGGGAGGAGCCAGGACTGAGAGCAAGGCCTTATTTACACTGAACACAGAAAGCTCTGAGAGATTCTTGTATTTCTGAGACGCTTCTTTTTCTGATCGACAGGCCCAGTGTGCTGCTCTGATGTGTTTGGCTACTCAGGAGGAAGTGTCCTTTTATTCTCTGATCTGCAGTGGGATGTAAACAATACAAGATATATTTGCAGGATGGAACAAAGCGATACGACATCAGCATGGGTCAAATCCAACAAAGCCTAAACCCCAACCCTAACATATCAGATTTAGTCTATGAGGACCCTGATCCAAACTCCAACCAATCAGATTATGACTATGAGAAAATGGATGACAACACCAACCAATCAGATTTCATTTATGAGAATGTGAACATCAACAGCAGTGGATGAGGGGGGTATTTCACAAAGCAGGATTTCTCAGTTACAACATAAGAACCAGTGATAACTCCCCATTAGAAATGTCTTCTCTTATTGGTCAAAGCTAGACTTTTGATTTGAGTTGTCTGAGAAGCTTACCAAATACACCGAAAAAAACACCTAACCTAGGCCCCTAAGGGTTAAGGTTTGGTTACTGTAATGCCCTGCTGTCTGGATTTTCCAGCGAAAGCCTTAACAAGCTTTAGTTAGTCCAGAATGCTGCAGTTCTCACAAGAACCAGAAAGTTTGACCATATCAGCCTAGTTTTATCAAAGCCTTTTCATACAAAGCCCCCCAGCTCTGGAATAATCTTCCAGTCAGTGTTCAGAACTCAGACACAGCCTCAGTCTTTAAGTCTAGGCTAAAAATCTACTTCTTTAGTCAAGCCTTTGGTAATTATTGTTTTCCGTTAAATAAAGGGTGCAGATCTGGGGTTCATGGACATTGAGCATTGTGGTGGCTTGGGGTGACAGTGCTGTCGTACTGCTGCTCTCATGCTTTCAAATCTGTTGACAGCGGAGTGGAGGGGCATTGACATCTCAGGGAGCCCTCATGTCTCTGTTACCTTCTGTCTCTCCTTTTCAGTTAGGCTGTAATAGCTCGACCTGCCAGAGTCTCTGCCTCACTCTCTTAAGACTGTATGCTGTAATCAGTATGTATTAACAGAACTAACTTCCTGTGTGTCTCTTTGCTGAGCTGAACAGTTGCCCATCCTGTGGGTCTGAAGCTGTTGCTTCATCTGCCTTGATCGGGTGCCTTAAGCTGCTTTGTGATAAACACCTGTTGTAAAAAGCGCTATACAAAACTTTGACCTGACTTGATTCCTAAGCTGACAACTATTTTCATAGTTTGTATAAGAAGAAAAAATGTAATTTTATTATTAAAAACACTTAAATGGCATATTTAAGTGATCAATTCTAGAATTATGATCATTTCTCATTCAGGGCTGCGACAGTGTAGAAACATTCTTACATGTCAAGCGTTCTCTCACTCATTGCTTAATTCAGTATTTGGTCAGTGCTGCTGGTGGGAGGAGCCAGGACTGAGAACAAGGCCTTATTTACACTGAGAACTGATGGGGCAAAAAATAAATAAATAAATAAATTATATATATATATATAATATATATATATATATATATATATATATATATATATACACACACAAATATATTATAAAATGCAAATATAATATTTGAGTTAACATTAGACACACCTTATCTAATGTCAAATAAAATAAAGTTAATAAATAAAACGAGGCATAAATTGGACACAAATAAGAAAAGTCCTCTAGAAAGAAAAAAAAAAGCAGCGAGAAAACCAGAGACAGCGGAAACAGCCACAACAGTGAAAGGAGAGGCAGAAACACATACAGAGGACTATAACGAAGTTATTAAGACTTTTTTCTTTCCTGTCTGGAAAGTGGAATTGAATTTATGTGAACTTCAGGATGAAGATCCTTCAGTTCAGGATGAAGATCTTCATCTCCATCCTCTACCTGATCTCAGGTCAGATATTAAACTTTCATCACCGCTAATACGACAGCAAGTGTAGTTATTTAATAACGTTTGTTCCTCTGTTGGAAATTACAGTTCTGTGAGCTACAGTTATGTTTACACTGAAACAGTCAAGAGTACAGAAGGCTCTGTGAGGTTCTCGCATGTGTGAGACGTTTCTTTTTCTGATCGACAGGCCCAGTGTGCTGCTCTGATGTGCTTGTCTATTCAGGAGGAAGTGTCCTTTTATTCCCTGATCTGCGGTAGGATGTAAACAATACAAGATATATTTGCAAGATGGAACAAAGTGGCTGCTTAAATATAATGAAGGATCAGACTAAGAGCAAGTCTGTTACTAGTGGGAGATTCAAGATGTATTCAAATGTAAAAGGAGAGTTTCTAGTGTTGATCAGAGAGCTGAACCCACAGGATTCTGCCGTGTACAGATTTGGAGTTGGGAATGAAAGTCATAAGGACATCAAGCTGACCGTTCAGAATGGTGAGAGTTTTTAACCTGTTTAAGCTGTCATGTTTCTAAAACTTTTATATTAAAATAATAATATATAAATGAGACACTGCTCCCAAACATGCTCAGGTTTAATAAGCTGATTAATGAACTGTAGTTTGTGTATGTTTGTTGATGTGACCAGCAGATTCCTGTTGTGGGGGAATTCAAAAAAATGAATGCTTATCTAGGAGAAACTGCCACCTTCAAATGTAACTATTCAGATGAGTTCAAGACAAACAGCAAGCGCTTAACCAACCTCTATGACCAAACTACTGTTAAAGAGATCATTAACACTGGAAAAGAGTCTGAGAAAGAGCAGAAGGACAGATTCTCCATCTTTGATGACAAAAGATCTAAAGTCTTCAGTGTGAACATCAGTGATGTGAGAGAAGATGATGGAGGAGTTTATCTGTGTGGGGTGTGGAAGAAGGATAAGTCAGTGGGTTATTACTCCTACTTCAAAGAGATTCAGCTACAGGTTACTGGTGAGATACATTAACATTGCGTTTACTTTATTCTATCGTATTGAGTTTTGAAAATTAATACAAACTCTGTATAACTACATATGTTCAGTAATTATTACTTTCAATGTGACTAGTGAGCTGACACTCAGGTTTAGGATTCAGAGGAATTTACATCATCTTTAGACCACAGAGAACAGAGGAAGTGACAATGTCTAAGGTTATGGTCAGTTTGGTGGTGTGGTTTTGGTTGGTGTAGTGGGTGACATTGCCCTCCATACAGCAGACCAGGTTCAAGCCCCCCAACAAGCAATACACCCATGAGAGTCCTCCTAATGCCCCATTCTCATACATCTGTAACATGTTTAAACTAAGACTAATACCACATTCCACTACAATCTGTAATGTTTTTGTACTAAACATTGCTCTAGATAAAAGCGTCTGCACAATGCATACATGTAAATGTAACTACACTTTTAAGACCAAATACCATCAAAGTCAATGATCCTTATGAGAGAAAGAGTACGAGAGGGACACAGAGTGGTCCAGATGGCAACATCTTCCACCCACTCCACCCACCCCACACCCTGGCATAAAAATAAATTAATAAACAAATAAAATATACATCCATTGTCATAGGAAGAGCATTACATTCAGTGGATCAGGTCTGTTTTAAACCTATGTATTATAAAAGTTTAATGTATCACATTTTGATTGTATTTTTTCAACACTCAAATCAACGGCACTACCAGAAAGTTCAAGAGCTACAACCTACTGGACCACATCAGCAGCAGCAGTCACATCTCATGAAGTACATCTCAGTAAGAACTCTGTCTCTTTCATTCTATATTCATATTAAGTTTGTTCAGGCAGAACTTCAGTATTTCAGGGCTCCAGGGTACTAGGTTGGTGCAGGTTCTAAGGCTCTTACATTGCAACACAACATCCCAAAGCCTACAAACCAAGCAGAAACTGACAAGTGGCACTACTGTATAATGACGCTACTGAGAATACACACTCTGTTAGGGCCCCAAATAGTTGACAATAGACCTGAGCCTTTTCAGAAAGTAGAGACTGCTCATCCCCTTCCTGTACACAGCCTCTGTGTTGGCCCTCCAGTCCAGTTTGTTGTCAAGCAGGACACACAGATATATGTAGGTGTCTACCAGCTCAGCGTTCTGACCCATGATGGTAACAGGACATATTGTGGTCCTCTTCCTTCTGAAGTCCACCACCATCTCTTTGGGCTTGGTCACATTGAGGATCAGGTGGTTCCTTGTACACCACTCAACAAAGCTTTCCACAAGGTTTCTATATTCTCCTTCCTGCCCATCCCTAATGCCACCACAGAGTCATCAGAACATTTCTGAAGGTGGCAGAGGTCCCACCTGTGTTGGAAGTCCGTCATGTACAGGGTGAAGAGGAAGGGGGAGAGCACAGTTGCTGACCAGATGCTGCTGACCAGATGATCTGACAAGCAGGTTCCCAACCGCACATACTAGGGTCTTCCAGACAGGTAGTCCAAGACCCATGAAATCATGGGCTTGTCCACCTGCATTTTATCTATCTTCTCCCCCAGCATTAGAGGTTGGATGGTATTAAATGCACTTGAGAAGTCAAAGATAGTGATTCTCACTATGGTGGTGTGCTGGTCTAAATGGGAATGTGCCTTCTGCAGTAGATAAATAACAGCGTTGTCTACGCCAACCTGCTGTTGATAAGCAAACCAAACTGCAGGGAGTCCAGGAAAGAGCTGACCTGAGGTCTGAGATGTGAAAACACTAGTCTCTCCAGGACTTTTGTGACATGGGATGTAAGGGCCACTGGTCTGTAGTCATTGAAAGAGGAGATAGATGACTTCTTTGGAACAGGAACCAGACAGATGTTTTCCACAGCACTGGCATACGCCTTTGTTTAGGGCTCAGGTTGAAAAGGTTTATTAAGACATTATCACATATTTGTGATTAACGTAAGGACATTCTAAATTGACTGTAATACTGAATGTTTGGCCTGTTCTTCTCTCTGTGTCTCTCATCTCCAGGTTCCTCTGTCATCATCACTGTATGTGTTTGTGGGACTCTGTTGCTGATTGGAGGAGCAGCACTGATGTACAAACTGAGAAACCACAGGATACAGGGTATGCAGATTACTAGTTTACATGACATCCTTCAGTCCCTCATTCAAATGCTAAAGGCTCCCTCTCGAGGACACTGATAGAGAATACACACAAATATTTGTATGACCGATACTGTTGGCATAATCTTTTTACACAGACTCAGCCTCGACTGACCAGCGAACAGACAAAAATAAGAAGTGAGTGAAAATCTCAGTTGCTGAATTAAGGCAACAAAATTAATGACTATCGTATCTTTTCTATATCACAGTATAAAAACCATTACATGTGAACAGCAGAATGTTTATTTATGATCTGCCTGTATGAAATGTCTTCCTGTGATTTCAGGATGATGAAAATGTTCCACATGGAAAGCGATATGACATCAGCATGGGTCCAGTCTACCAGAGCCTAAACCCCAACCCTGACATATCAGATTTAGTTTATGAGGACCCTGATCACCTGAACACCAACCACTCAGATTCTGACCATGACAACATGGATGACTACGCCAACCAGTCACATTTCTTTTATGAGAATGTGAACATCAACAGCAGTGGATGAGGAGGGTATTTTACTAAGCAGCCCCCCGCCAAACAAATACTCAGTTTTCTCCCTGACCAATCATGAAGTGATTGGTTTTATTTGTTTTTTTGTGTGTTTGCTTTTTTCCAGTGTGAACTAACTTGTCTAAGATTGCCACAAAGGGAAAAAAATCAGAAATATTTCAGCTGGAGTGTTAAACGCATATCCATATAATTGTTAAATTGTGGTGCCTTATTGCTTAAATGGTCAAGATTTATTTTACATTTATAAAGACTTTTCTTTTAATAAGTTTGCAACTTTTTCACAGCTTTTAATTAGCCATAAGCTATCAAAGCTGGATCTTAATCTTTTTTCTGTCTGTCTCCAATGATCTTTCTTTACCATATAATTTGTGTTTTTCACATTCAATAAACTTAGTTTGGAATCTATATTGGAATGCATTGTTTTCTGACTAAAAACAATTTAAAAATTGCCCCTGCCACCTGTACACCTCTGCTAGCTCCCTAGCACCATCTCCTACTCCAACACTCCAGCACCATCTCTTTCCCCTGAAAAGGAAAGAGAAACTTGCTCCTTTGCAGCACATATTGAATGTTTTTCAGAAGCAGAGTCGCAATCAGAGTTGTTACTGGTCATGGTGATAACTGCACTGTGAGAAGTCACATTTGTGATTAGTATTAGTCCTGATAAAAGTTTATATACCACAGTGCATCATTCTAAAAACTGAGACCTCATCTATTCGAGTTAAATTCCCATATTTCTGTATATCTTTACACTGCACAGGTTTTTTAAATGCCTTCTGAAGAGAGGGTACAAGGTGGATACTAAGAATCATGACCTTAACTAGCTAAAGACACACTCTCTGGACATTTCACAGGTTTTTTCACGTATCTCCATTCCTGAGATTTAATGTGGAAACAGCGCAGTTCAGAAAGTGCTGCAGTCTATTCAGGGGAGCAGCCTCAAGTAGTTTTTATGAGATTGAATATGGAAACAGTGACAAAACTGCCCAATCAGCAGTGACTGATTCTCAGCTGACCTCAGAACAGCTGTGATTTGATCACAGACTTAACCACACACTTTCTGAGGTCCTTACACTACCCAGAGTGACTGTCTTCTTGAAATGTACTCTTATGCAACACACCTGCTACAGGCTAACAAATTACAATTACTGCTACAGGCTAACAAATTACATTGCTGTGATTTAAATGGGAGTTTAAGAGTGTAATTAACAGAGTATGCTTGTAAAATACATATTCATAATACATTCATAATTTGTTTATGTGGACCACTCGTAACGTTGCTGTCTAAGTCAGCAGGCTTTAGGCTGGTTCCAGTAGCTTCTTAATTCAGGTTACAAGCTCAGTAGTTGGCTTTATTACCAGTTAAATGAGAAATTAGTCATTTTGCAGTACCTGCTTATAACATACTGCATTGACCATGAGAAAGTTCATCGTTAAGTAGCATATTGATGGCCTAGAATCATGTACTTATTAAGAAAACATTGTATAATGAGGATTCTCAATATACAAACACCAGGACAATTTTCTTAATAATATTACAGAATAAAATCTGTTACCAAATTGATAAATGTGTAAAATTAAGCTCATACACAAAGCAACAGCTACATAAACATGCACACAGTAGTCTGAGGTTTTTAGTACCTTGTCGCAGGTTAGATATTCTATTATAGTCACTGCTTGTATGACAGTAATTGTAGATATTTATTCTGGCTTGTCTCTCCAATGGAAACTGGAGTAGATCTATGCACTACATCTGAGTGATGGTTACTGACATGAGTAAGATGTTTGGTTTTAACTCTCAGGTGCAATGGGCAGGTCTGATGTGGTTGGTTACTCATTGTCATAAACTACAATCTGTTAATTAGAAAAACAAAGCTAGTAAAAATATATTGCTTATTCAATCTAATGTAATGCCTACTGTAGATAGACCACCAATAAACCAAGGACACCAAGTTCCAGGACAATTCTCAGTGATAAGTCAAAATTTTCTGGGATGAAAAATTATCTATTTTAATATATGAGCTCCATTTTTTTCTTTTTTCGGCTTCGTTGTCATGTTTTTGAGCTTAAATCTTTCCAATGCCTGAGTCTGAAATTTCCTCCAGAAACTTTCTATTAAATCTAATAATTTAAATAATTTTAAATAAAAATAAAAATCTGTAATAAAATCTTATTATTAAATTTTGTTATTATTAAATCATGTACATGGATTTCTGGTCACTAGTTGACCAATTTCAAACTTTTAGTTATAGTTTTAAGCATATTGATTAATTGATAACACGCGCTGCTTAGAGTGTGAACTTTGTCAGGCTCTGTCATCTTATTAATTCAGTTCATTACCTTAAAATGTAAATTCCTGTGTTGAGTGAATGTTGATCACAAATTATCGGAAATGAACCAAAGTTGAACAGCATGCTGAAGCAGCAATGCCATGAATGGAAGCTGTGCTTACACCACAATTCCCGCACATCTTTATGTAGCAATGTCTATACGTCCTGGAAAACACTGCTTTATTCACTCTCCTGTTTTTGAATGATGTGTTTCTTTCCTCTTTCAGGAACCAGGACCAACTCCGACACTTATGGAGATTTTAACTGAACTTTTGAACTGTGTACAGTAGAATAAACAGTGGGTTTGAGAAGCATGCTTCTAAAAGCTCTTTGAGAAATGCAATATTGTATTATTTCTGTTTGATATAAAGCAGGGGTCAAGTTTATTTTGCTTAAATTATGCAAATGTGAGGCAAATTACAAAATAACACAGAATTTATAGCTACTGTAATGAACTTTTACAGCACCATGTATGCTGCCCTTAAACCATATTCTTTTACTTACATACATAAATATTTTAAGCCTATAGCTTGTGCAGCATTGTGGAGGATATACTAGCAGTCAATGCTTTGTACACATCTGTACATTTTCACTTTTGCTAAAGACATTTTGATGCACAGGCTTTCGTAAGAAAACATTGAGGTTCTAAAACTGATGCCAGAGTATGAACTATGGTCAAAATATAGTAATAAGTTAAACAATACTTTTTGGAAAGAAGTAGTTTTCACTTATGAATTTAGTGTTTCTCGTTACAAGTTCAATAGTGGAATGTCTAAACATTCCTTTTCAGCAGAAGGCTAACATAGCTGGAATAATTCCATATGAGCTACAGTTACTTCATAGAAAATATGAAAAATGCTTAGTATGTGTGTAAATCTGTGACTGGTTGATTATATTGTGTTTTACATGATTCATAAAAAAGGGATGAGAGAGAACAGGCACTGTTATACCAAGGCATTCCAAAGTCTTGGGGTCACTGCGCAGAAACATCGGCCCCCTATTTCAGTTAAATTTGGCCTTAACCGCTTAACAACAACATACAAACCACCTCCAATAGAGCAACCAACACGCTAGCAACTACCTGACCTAACATATTGTGGCATCTGGCAATGTTGTTGTAGGTGAATGGGAGGTGTGGCCATGCAAAGTCTCCATATGAAGATGCTCTCGGGAGGTGCTGCACTCCCAGTAAGGAGAGACATTTAACGTTGACACTGCTGTTGTGTAATTGTTACCAGTGTAGATGTGTCACTTGTGCTGTTCTGTGGGGCTGTGGGGTAGTTGGTGGCAGTGTTAGTGCTTACCATATAAGTGTATGAGTAGAAGTGACCTGTCCACTATCCCAGCAGCTTGATTAATGCTGGGCAGGTTCTCCTTTGCTGGCTAATCAATAAAAAAAGCATTTGCCAGCATGAGCAATGATTCTCTCTAGTTCTTATTTGCCTAGATGCTACAATAGGAACCCCTTAGCAACCCCTTAGCAACACCCTTGCAACCACCTAGAGTACCCCAAAAACTGCCTAACAATCCCCTGGCAACCACCTGGAACATCAATAAAACCATCTAGCAATATCACAAAATTGCTTAAGCTGTGCAATCACTGCATTCAGGAAATGCACTTTGTAACTGACAGCATCATTTTGAGAAACAATTTATGACCTACTCTCACTTGTAAACAAACGTCAAAGATTAATGTAGCATTAATTGGTGATTTTATGCTGCAACTGCTTATAAAATATTAAAAAAAAACTT
Organism: Colossoma macropomum; assembly: GCF_904425465.1. Taxonomy (NCBI): domain Eukaryota; kingdom Metazoa; phylum Chordata; class Actinopteri; order Characiformes; family Serrasalmidae; genus Colossoma; species Colossoma macropomum. The sequence continues at coordinate 6,774,790 of NW_023494808.1, read as the reverse complement.
TAAGACTGCAGACTTCTTTATTTGTGCAGTCAGTCGCTGACAAGTTTAGTTTCACACACTGGGCCCAAGAAGAACAAGATACTTTTAGCACAGCTCCAAACCACAGAGGACACACAATGAGATTAGATCAAGAGCTTGGCAAGAATTACTGTACCATTCAGCAAGTGCTCATATGATGATCAGTTTACTTCCCATTGCCCAACTTGAAGGAAATAAATAAAAAAGTGTGAACCAGAACTGTTCATAACCAGAAGTTATGAAAAGATTAGATGTGTGATCGAGGTGTTAAGGTCAAAGGAGCAAATGCATTTGTGGAGCTGAGCACAGTTTTTAAAAGTCCACAAGAACAGACAATTTTCACATCATTGCAGTATATTTTCCTGCGACAGTGTCAAAAAATTAGCTTACCACATCGAGAATGACCTGATTTCTTGTTCCTTTGTTGTATCTGATGTATCTTGTGTACACCCAATATTAGTGTGCAGACTGTGCATGACGACGTGTACACATATATACATAAATACATTTCTAATACATAAAATACGGTGGGTGGAGTGTACAACAGCAACAAAACAAGAGACAGTGAAAACAGCAACTGCAGTGAGAAGACGGTGCAGAAACAGAAATACAGATAACTACAAGATACAAAAAACAAGCAATTTCAGGATCAGCACTGATCATCTACAAACTGATCATCTACAATCATGATACAGGGTATGCAGATTACTAGTTTACATGGTGTTCTTTAGTCCCCCATTCAAAAGTTAAAGCTAAAGTCTCCCTCTAGAGGACAGTAATGGATATTATGCACAAATGTTCGCGTGGCTGATATTTTAAACATTATCCTTTTATATAGACTCAGCCTCGACTAGCCAGCAAACAGAAAAGAATAAAGTGAGTGAAAAATCTCAAAAATTAATGGCTAAAGTGTCTTTTCCACATCTCGGCTTCAATTATATGTGGACTGCAGAATGTTTATCTATGATCTGTTTAACTGTATGAAGTGTCCTCCTCTGATGTTGAGTGTGAAAATGTTTCACATGGAAATCAATACAACATCAGCATGGGTCCAATCCAACAGAGCCTTAACCCCAACCCTGACATATCAGATTTAGTCTATGAGGACCCTGATCCAAACACCAACCAATCAGATTCTGACTACCACAACGTCAACCAAGTAGATTCCATTTATGAGCATCTGAACATCAATGGCAGTGAAAGAGGGGGGTATTTCACAAAGCTGGGTTTCACAATTACAACGTAATAAGAACAAGTGAAAAAAAGACAGGTGAATTTAACCTGAAAAAGAGTTCAGGTTAAATTCACATGTTTCTGCATATCTTTACACTGCGCTGTTTTATCAAAAGTTTGAGTTGAGATTACAAGGTGGGTACCAGGAATCATGACCATAACCAGCTATTAGGACGCAAGGTCTGGACCTCGGGAGTTTCAGACTTTATGTGGAAACACTGACGTTCTGATAATGTGGCAGCCTGCTCAGGAGCACAGTCACGGGTATCACAGAAGTACCAAATCAAATAGGGATGGAATATTTATTACATGCTGCATTTTAAGACAAAACCTTCGGTCAGCCCTGTCACTGTGTCTTGGCTTGTTAAAATCATTACATTCTCCACCAAGCTTCACCTTATTTTCTCAGCCCTCCAATCATTGCTTAGCAACTGTTGCTATCTGTCAATACCCCAAACCTTCAGGTCGTTGTCAGCACCGATCATGTTCATAACTAGCATGCAGACAGTGAAGTCCTCAGTAGTTTTATGAGATTCAATGTGGAAACAGTGATGAGACTGTCCAATCAGCAGAGACTGGTTATCAGCTGACCTCAGAACAGCTGTGGTTTGGCCATAGACTTCATCACCCTCATCGTTTATCACACTAACACTAACCCAGAGTGACTCAGACTTCTTGAGATGTACACTTATGTAGCATACATAACAATAAAATATGTAATAAAATAAAATAATATGTAATAAAATTACATTGCTGTGATATAAATGAGATTTTATGAGTGTAATTAACAGACTATGCTTGTAAAAGGCAAACATCATGATATTTGGACCACTTGTAATGTTGCTTTAGTCTAGTTCCTGCTCAATTTAGGCTATAAGCTCCAAATGAAAAAAGGTGTGTTGTATGGTGCGCAATTTTGGATGAATAAAAAGGAGAAATTATTTGGTGAAACAATAATTTGGTGTAATAATCATATTTGGCAGTTAGTTTATTCACTATGAAGCATTAGTCAATGGACCTCATATTTTGATTTCAGTAAAAGCCCTAACAAAAACTGGCTTTTTAAAATAAAAGTACACTAAATGATTCAGCCAGAAGGATTAGACTGATGCTGTTGCACTACTTTTAATACACAAACACGAAGTTAATATTGTTAGCAATATTACTGAATGCTAATAAACTGGACCAAACCAAAATGTGTACATGATGCTTTAAAAAACTAATTTCTAATAACTCCAAAAATAGTCATTAACCTTCAGGGCTGTCCTAGTGCCAAAGCAGACTCTCACCTCCAGCAGATGGCACTCTCTCTTATCTTTCTCTCACTGTTTCATGGTCAGTGGTGCTGGTGGGAGGAGCAGTAAGGTTGAGAAACTGACACCAAAGAAAGAGGAACTAAACCAGGATGAAGGGCAAATGGAGTCATACACAGAGAGTTATGAGTTATGAAGACTGAAGAACTTTGGTCAAAGTATAATCCATTCCTGTGAACTTCTGTTTAGGTGAACATGCTTATAGGCTCAGTCATGCAGGAACAGGACAGGTCATTCCCTAAACAGCTGCCACAAAGTTGAAAGCATATATTTGTGTAAAATATCTTTGTATGCTGTGGCATTTATATTACCCTTCTGTAATGGAACTAAGGGGTCCAAAACCTGAAAAACAGCGCCAGCCCATTATTCCACCTCCACCAAAGTTTACTGTGGGCACTAGGTGTTCTGGTAGGTAGGGTTCTCTTCATCCACCTGTTGTTTATTAAGTAGCGATGATGTGAAGATGATGAAGGAGACTCCGCTGACACTGTCTTGCTTGTATAAGATGTTTATTACAAAGTAAAACAGTATCATATCAAGCACTATAAAGTACCTGAGAGGGGATCCGTGCCAATTCTAAAGTGTCCCCTCCAGAACACTAGAGCCAATGGCTTATATAGGCTGCTTGTTGTTGAAAAAGGAGACAGAACATATGGTCCTTATTAAAATGATTTCATCTATTTGGAACTAAGAGAAGGGAGAAAGTGAGAGGCCTACTCCCTATGGGGCCTTTGGACCAGGGAGCCCCCTTAATTTAAACATTCCAAACTCTGCAAACACAAGACGCATAGAACTTCAGACCTCAATTTATACTAGAAGTTAAGAGTGTTTTTGCCTTCTTCTATAAAAATGTTCCTTTAAATACACCTCACATCAAACCCAGATTTGTCCATCAAACTGCCAAATTGGGGGGAGGGTTATTTTAAAACTGTACTCCAGAACAGATTACTGACTATCTGTTAAAAAATGTAACTGTAACCTAATCCAAAGGATTACTACATTAGAGAAGAATAATCTGATTACTTTCTCTTTCTTTGGATTATTTTACATTTTACAGGCTAGAGTTTACACATGAAAACTCACTGCTTGAAACAGAATGACAGATTGTACTCATAATGAATACTAAACAATGACTAGGCTTAAATTAACTTTTGTTGTGCCTTGTGTTCCCACTTTTTAAATCAAGAAAGCCGTTAAAATTATGTCATAACTGCTTGTGGGTTGGGCCCCTGTCCATGTGCGCGTAAATCCCTATGGGATGATCTGGGCCTTCATCTGCTTTACTGGGCCTACATGGCAAACACATGCAGCCTCAAGGACAAGGAGGGAACCTGAAGCCCAATAGATTCACTGCCAAACCCGGTTAGAGAGGACAAATTGGAGCTTGACTGGTGTGAGTAATAAGCCAAAACATGGGCCAGGATTTTGCTGATGCAGTGTCTTCCCTGACAATGATGACTAAGAAGGAGAGCAATCCCCAGTTTCTCACCATGGCCAAGACCCAATTTGCAGTCAAAACCAGCAAGAGCCTGCTCCACTGAACAGAAACATAGTCTACCTCCCAAACTTGGAGTATGCAACCTCAGTCACAATGACCGACGGGTCCCTTGCATGGTGGTTGCTTCAACCACGATCCCACTGATAATACATATCTATACGTGAATCTGAGTAATAAAAATATTGTGGCATCTGCCATGGGCCAAGCTGCCACTGGAGTGCCATGCAAAGCAGATGGGGCTCGGTGCATGGGAGACTGCACCCAACAGCCTACCGAGCTACAGTGATGAATGCGCTGAATGGGATCCCTATGAGTGGTCGCCAAGTATCACAGCAGCTGTCACTGCAATCCAGCTGTGCCTGGCCCTGGAAGGAAAAGCGCTACAGGTGCTCATAGACCTGCTGGCAGAGCAACACAGTGTCCTAGATGTGTTAACCACAGCCTTCCAGCGATGCTTCAGACAGGTGCTGGTGGCGTGGTTGGTCAGGGAGCTGCATCCTGAGAGGTGGAGGCTGAAGGGAGAGCGGATTAGAGTGTTCTGGTGGTGGAGCTGGGCACGATAGTTTGGCATGCATACCCAACATTCAAGAAGGCTGTGCAGGACTAGCAGTTCTCGAACACTTACTGAGCATGCTACTGCAGGAGGACCTGATACAGCAAATGAACGCTGCACCAGCTGTCCTTCAAGCAACTCTCCCAGACAGAGAGGAAAGAACTCATTCTTGGCGTGGAGACGTTGCACCAAGTAACGGTGCCATGCAGCAGAGGAGCTTGAGGAGTAGAGGGTGTTCCGAGTGGGCCCCAAGTGAGTGATGGCAAAGCAACTTGTGTGCTGGTGCTGCAGGACGAGGGTACACTGTGTCCATCAATGCTGCAAGCCAAGGTCAGCAGGGAAAAGAAAGGAAAACTGGCACAGGCCATGCAGCTGTGGGGAGCTCAGGAAGTGTGGTCATGAAAAAGTGGCTCTAAGGAGGTGCCAGTAAGATGAGAAGAGACATTTGTTCTCTGTTCGTCTGTGACTTAAGAATACACTGAGATCTGACAACTAAATACATTACAGGCTATAATATGACAAAACCCTGAATACAAATGATTGTAGCTTTCATCTCACAGTTTGGACACTGATCATATTACTGTATGTGTTCAGTTCATTTTAAAAATGGCATATTTACAGTGATCAACACTAGAATTATGATCATTAATCATTCAGGGCTGTGTCAGTGCAGAAACAGGCTAACATGTCAAGCTTTTCTCTCATTGCTAAATTTGGTATTTGGTCAGTGGTGCTAGTGGGAGGAGCCAGGACTGAGAGCAAGGCCTTATTTATAGTATGAGTCGGTGTGACAAACAATAAAACACAAATATACAATAAAATTTTAACTGAAATATTCTGTTTACATCAGGCACACATTATCAAATGGTTAAATAAATAAACAATAAATAAATAAACTTAACAAACATTAAACAACATATCAATTGCATACAAATGAGAAAAGGACACTAGAACGGGGGGGGGGCAGCAGTGAGAAAACCAGAGACAGCGGAAACAGACACAGCAGTGCAAGAAGAGGCAGAAACACATACAGAGGACTGTAACGAAGTTATCAAAAATATTTCATTCTGTAAAAGTGGATTTGAATTTTTGTAAACTTCAGGATGAAGATCTTCATTTACACCCTCTACCTGGTATCAGGTCAGATATTCAGCTTTAAATCACTGCTAATACGACAGCAAGTGGAGTTATTTATTATCGTTTGTTCCTCCATTGGAAACTATAGTTGTTCTGTGGAGTACAGAAGGTTCTCGCATGTGTGAGATGGTTTTTTTTTTATTTATTTTTTTATTAGCAGGCCCAGTGTGCTGCTCTGATGTGTTTGGCTATTCAGGAGGAAGTGTCACTATATTCCCTGATCTGAGGTGGGATGTAAACAATACAAGATATATTTGCAAGATGGAACAAAATGGCTGCCTAAATATAATGAAGGATCTGACTAAGAGAAAGTTTGTTAATAAGGGGAGATTCAAGATGTATTCAAATACAGCAGGCAACTTTACAGCATTGATCAGAGAGCTGAGCCCACCGGATTCTGCCGTGTACAGATTTGGAGTTGGGAATAAAAAGTATAAGGACATCAAGCTGACCGTTCAGAATGGTGAGACATTTTAACCTGTTTAAGCTGTTTGTTTCTGAAACATTTATATTAACATAATGATATAAAAATGAAACATGGCACCCAAACACACTCGGGTTTAATCAGCTAATGAATGAATGAATGAATGTATGAATGTGTGTGTGTGTTTATATGATTGACAGATTCTTGTTGTGGGGGAATTAAAAAAATGAATGCTTATCTGGGAGAGACGGCCACCTTCAAATGTAACTATCCAGAGGAGCTCAAGACAAAGAACAAGCGATTAATTAACCTCAATGATCAAAATATTGTAAAAACAATCATTTACACTGGAAAAGAGTCTCAGAAAGAGCAGAAGGACAGATTCTCCATCTTTGATGACAGAAGATCTAAAGTCTTGAGTGTGAACATCAGTGATGTGAGAGACGATGATGGAGGAGTTTATCTGTGTGGAGTGTCGAGAAAAGAGAAGTCAGTGCGTTATTACTCCTACTTCAAAGAGATTCAGCTACAGGTTACTGGTGAGATACTCTAACTTTGCATTTGCTTAATTCTTTTGTATCGAGATTTGAAAATTAATATGAACTCTGTCTCATGACACATTTTTAGTTTTCTTTATTGCTTTCAGTGTGACTAGTGAGCCAACACCCACAAGTCACACTGAAACCAATGTTTAATCAAAAATAACAACATGCAGAGTGCATGATTCACAGGAAGTCACCTCATCTGTCCTCTGTTCTCACCACAGAGAACAGAGGACGTCACAGTGTCTAAGGTTAGGGTCAGTCTGTTGGTGTGGTTTTGGTTGGTGTAATGGGAGACATCACTGCACTCCATTCGGCCAACTGGGGTTTAAGGCCCCTCTCTGGCAAGCGCTTAAGAGTCCTCCTAGTGCCACATTCTTCTACATCGGTAACATGATTAAGACTAATATTACTAATATCTCCTTTAATCTGTATAATTTACATTACAAGTCACTTTGGATAAAAGCATTTACCCAGTGCACAAATGCTATCAAAATCAATGGGACCACTAGGAGAGAGAGAATGAGAAAGACAGACAGTGGTCTACACGGCAACACCAACTCTCCCATTCCCCCCGGCCCCTACCAAACCCCCCCCCACCCCACGCCCAGCAACAAAATAAATAAATAAATAAAAAAGGAGTAATTGCCTATAAACTACAGTAGCACACAATATGTGGTCACCCAGAGAAGGAGCAGAACCTTCAGTAGACCAGGTCTGTTTGTAAACTTTCAATTATGAAGTTGAAAGTGTCATATTTTGATAATATTTTTTAAACACACAAAAGAAAAATCAACTGCGCTACCAGAAACTCCAAGCACAACTATGGAACTGACTACAGTTACAACCTACTGGACCACATCAACAGCACCAGCAGGAGAAACATCTGATGAAGAACATCTCAGTAAGAACTCAGTCATTATTCATACCTTACTCTTTTATCCTGTATTCATGTTTAATGTGTTCAGGCACGAGTTCAGTGCTACAGGGCTCCACATCAAGAACTGAAACTGGTTCTCAATTTGGTGGATATCAGGATGCTGTGGGTTCTAACGCCCTTACAATGTAAAAAGATATCCTGAGGCCTTCAAACGTCAACTGACCAGTGGCACTACTGTATATTCACCCTACTGTGACTAGAGAGTCTAATAGAGTTCCAAATGCTTATTAAGACATATTTGTGATTAGTGTAAGGACATTCTAAACTGACTGTAATACTGAGCATTTGGCCTGTTCTTCTCTCTGCATCTCTCATCTCCAGGTTCCTCTGTCATCATCACTGTATGTGTCTGTGTGGCTCTGTTGCTGATTGGAGGATCAGCACTGATCGTCTACAAAGTGAGAAACCACATAATACAGGGTATGCAGATTACTAGTTTACATCACGTCCTTTAGTCCACCATTCAAACACTAATGCTGAAGTCTCCCTCTAGAGGACAGTGATGGAGAATACATACAAATATCTGTCTGACTGATACGTTTAGCTTTTATCATTTTCCACAGAATCAGCCTCGACTGGCCAGAGAACAGACAAAAATAAAGTGAGTGAAACTTCTCAGTTACTGAATTAAGGCAACAAAATTAATGTTGTGTCTTTTCTGCATCTCAGCATAAAATTCACTGTATGTGAGCTATAGACTGTTTAGCTGTATTAAGTGCCCTCCTCTGATTTCAGGATGATGATGATGATGATGATTATGAAAATGTTCCACATGGAAAGCGATACGACATCAGCATGGGTCCAGTCCACCAGAGACCAAACCCCAACCCTGACATATCAGATTTAGTCTATGAGAACCCTGATCCAAACTCCAACCAATCAGATTCTGACTATGAGAACATGGTTGAGAACACCAACCAATCAAATTTAATTTATGAGAACGTGATCATCAACGGCAGTGGATGAGGGGGGTATTTCACAAAGCAGCGTTCTTCAGCTACAACATAAGAACCAGTGATAACTCCCCATTAGAAAATGTCCTCTTCTCTTATCGGCCAAAGCTAGACTTTTGGTTTGAGTTGTCTGAGAAGTTTAGCAAATACACCCAAATTCAGTCAATTTAAACTTAAACAACCTTAAACTGTTTCTCTGAATATGTTTTCAACTTCTTGTAATTAGTTATAAGCAATCAAAGCCTGACCTCTAGCTTTTCTCTGTTAGTATGATCTCCAGTTGTTTTGCTATATATTGAGTGCATTTCATTTTCAATAAACTTACAAAATCTATCCTGGAATGCATTGTTTTCTGACTAAAAAGATTTTTTTTTGAAGTTGCCACCTCTACACCTCTGCTAGCTCCCTAGCACCATCTCCCACTGCAACACAGGATACTAGCAGTGCTCCCTCTCCTGTAGAGCAACGAGAAACTTGAATGTTGCAGCTCCACTGCAGCACATTTAGAGAGTTTTTCAGATGTGAATTTTTGGAGACGCATCTTGTCTTTGCAATCCGAGTTAGTACTGCCAATGGTGGTCATTGCACTGTGAGAAGTTCCAGTCACTTTTGTCATTAACACTGTAAAAACAAAATCAATACTGATTATCAACTAATTGTCCTGATAAAGGTTTATACACCACAGTGCAGCATCGAACTGATTTCACCTACACAACTATCAGTTTCCAGAAAATTTCAGGTTAAATACACACGTTTTTGTATATCTTTACACTGCACAGGTTTTACCCTGCACAAGGTGGGTACCAGAAATCATGACCATAAATAGCTGTCTGGTCTGGACCTCAGGAGTTTCAGAAGGGTTTTTTTAATGCATTTTTATTCATGAGATTTAATGTGGAAACATCGCAGTTCTGATAGTGCTGCAGTCTATCCAGGGGTGCAGCCATGGGTATCACAGAGGTACTAAATCAAATAGGGACGAAATGTTTTACAGGCTGCTTTTTATGTATTTTTAAGACCATCTTGGTTGGTTAAAATCATTTAATTCTTCACCAAGCTCCACCTTACTTTCTCAGCCCTCCAATCAAACTGTTCCTAACTGTTAGTACCTCAAACCTTCACTTCGTTGTCAACACCGATCATGTTCATAACTAGCATGCAGACAGTGATGTCCTCAGTAGTTTTTATGAGATTCAATGTGGAAACAGCGATGAGACCAATCAGCAGAGACTGGTTATCAGCTGACCTCAGAACAGCTGTGGTTTGGCCACAGATTTTATCACCCACATTGTTTATCACACTAACCCAGACTGACTCAGACTTCTTGAGATGTATGCTTATTGCAACATACATAATATAGGTCAACAAATTACATGGCTGTGATATACATATGAGATTTTATGAGTGTAATTAACAGATTATGCTTGTAAAAGGCAAACCTCATGATTTTTTTTTTTTATTTGGACCGCTCCTAATGTTGCTATCTAGGTCAGCATGCTTTAGTCTAGTTCCAGCAGCTGCTCAATTTATGCTACAAGCTCCATGGTTGGCTATATTAGAGATTAAATGAGAAATTAAAATTCTATTAGCTACTCATAACACACTACAACAATCATGAACAAGCCCACTGTTATATCATGGCATAATGTCATGTAACACAATTAAGAAATCAACGTACATTTGGCTGTGTTTTGTCTTATTAACTGTAAGTGTACCTTTTCATTTAGCTGGGGTTTGGTAGAAACATAACATTTTTTAAAGTATGCTTTTTCACTAAATGATACAGCTGGAAGGATTAGACTGATGCTCTTGCACTACTTTTAATTACACAAACACCAAGTTAACGTTGTTAGCAATATCACTGCATACAATCTGTTATCCAAACTGATAAATGTTTAAAACTCATACACAAATAAATGTGTGAGAAATTCACCACACTGAAGTGCTTTGGCAGGGCTATCCTAGTGCCAAAGCAGACTCTCAGCACCAGCAGATGGCACTCTCTCTTATTACTTTGTTTCATGGTCAGTGATGCTGGTGGGAGCAGCATTGAGATTGAGAAACTGACACCAAAGAAAGAGAAACCAACTAAACCAGCATAAGGGGCATATGGAGGCATACACAGAGAGTTAGAAGTTATGAAGACTGAAGAACTTTGGTCAAAGTAAAATCAATTTCATTTAAATGTATTTGCATTTAAATGTCAAATATTAGCCTGACTGAGTGGCCTATGGCCTTCTAAAAATAACAACATATGGCCTGTGTACAGCAAAATAACCCTTGGGTTATAAGAGTTAAATAAATGATCAGTTTCTGACTTTCGCACAGTAGTACAGTTAAAAAGTAGAATTATACTGTCTTGCAAGCTGTGGGTTTGGAGCAGTATATGAAAAAGCATGACTCACTTCACACTTCATGATAAGGCAGAGAAGAGAAAGGAAGTTGTAGTATTTATAGACTGTGAAAAATAAACAAACAAGAACGATCAGAGCACACACTGCTCATACATAAAACTATGAAAAAAAAGATCCTGATCTTTGCCTTCTGATTCAGTTTGTTCAGTTGTTTTCTTGCTGCCAGCAGGCCACCAAATGACAAAATGGCCTTTCTGTGATTTAAGGCCATTTTGTTTGGGATTTCCAAGAAAATATCTGATGAGGTAATGTAGCTGTATTCTCTGTTCATCTGTGACTAAAGAATTCACAGAGAACTGACAACCAAATATATTATAGACTATAATATGACACAAAACCCTGAATACAAAAGTACAGTTATCTACAATGATTGTAGCTTTCATCTCACAGTCAAAACACTGATCATATTACTGTACGAGTTCAGCTCATTTTAAATGGCATATTCATAATGATCAACACTAGAATTATGATCATTGATCATTCAGGGCTGTGCAGAACATGTCAAGTGTTTCTCGCATTGCTTAATTTAGTATCTGGTCAGTGATGCTGGTGGGATGAGCCAGGACTGAGAGCAAGGCCTTATTTATAATATGAGCCGGTGTGAAAAACAAAAAACAAATATACAATAAAACGTAAACAGAATATTTCAGTTAACATCAGGCACACATCATCAAATGGTTAAATAAATAAAGTAAAATAAATAAAGTAAAATGAACAGAAGTTAAACAAGGCATAAATTGCATACAAATAAAATAAGGCCACTAGAGGGAAAAAAAAACAGCAGTGAGAAAAGCAGAGACAGCGGAAACAGACAAAGCAGTGCAAGAAGAAAGAAGAAGCAGACACACACCTACAGAGGAGTGTAACAAATTTATAAAGAATAATATTTTCATCTTGGAAAAGTGGATTTGAATTTCTGTGAACTTCAGGATGAGGATCCTTCAGGGCAGGATGAAGATGATCATCTCCACCCTCTACCTGATCTCAGGTCAGACATTCAACTTCGATCACTGCTAATGCGACAGCAAGTGCAGTTATTTATTATTGTTTGTTCCTCTTTTGGAAACTATAATAGCTCTATGAGCTACAGTTATGTTTATACTGCAAGAGTGAAGAGTACAGAAGGCTCTGTGAGGTTCCCATATATGTGAGATGTTTCTTTTTTATTGGCAGGCCCAGTGTGCTGCTCTGATGTGTTTGGCTACTCAGGAGGAAGTGTCACTATATTCCCTGATCTACAGTGGGATGTAAGCAATACAAGATATATTTGCAAGATGGAACAAAGTGGCTGCGCAGATATAATGAAGGATCAGACTAATAGCAAGTCTGTTAATAAGGGGAGATTCACAATGTATTCAAATGCAGCAGACAAGTTTACAGTGTTGATTAGAGAGCTGAACCCACAGGATTCTGCCGTGTACAGATTTGGAGTTGGGAATGAAAAGTTTAAGGACATTGAGCTGACCGTTCAGAATGGTGAGACATTTTGACCTGTTTAAGCTGCAAGTTTCTAAAATACTCATGAAAACAATGACATATAAATGAGACATTGCTCCCAAACACACTCAGGTTTACTCAGCTAATGAATGAATGTGTGTGTGTGTGTGTGTGTGTGTGTGTTTACATGATTGACAGATGATTGTTGTGGGGGAATTAAAAAAAATAAAAGCTTATCTGGGAGAGACGGTCACCTTCAAATGTAACTATCCAGATGAGTTCAAGACAAACAGCAAGTGCTTAACCAACCTCAATGATCAAAATATTGTAAAAACAATCATTTACACTGGAAAAGAGTCTCAGAAAGAGCAGAAAGGCAGATTCTCCATCTTTGATGACAGAAGATCTAAAGTCTTCAGTGTGAACATCAGTGATGTGAGAGAAGATGATGGAGGAGTTTATCTGTGTGGAGTGTGGAGGAAAGAGAAGTCAGTAGGTTATGTTCCCTACTTCAAAGAGATTCAGCTACAAGTTACTGGTGAGAAACATTAACATTGTATTTGCTTTATTCTGCTGTATCACGGTTTAAAAATTAATACTCAAACATGACACACTGAGTATTCTGTTTTCAATGTGACTAGTGAGTGTCAGCTCAATGTTTTTGTTTCAAATCAAATATAACAACATGCAGAGTGCATGATTTAGAGGAAGTCACATTACCTTTAGACCACAAAGAACAGAGGACGTCACAGTGGTGTGGTTTTGGTTGGTGTAATGTGTGACACCACTGCCCCCACACAGCAGACTGGGGTTTAAGGCCCCTCCCTGGCAAGCACTTAAGAGTCCTCCTAGCCCCACATTCTTCTACATCTATAACATGATTAACCTGTGAGATTAATATTAAATTCTCCCATAATCTGTATAATTTACATTACATGTCCCACGCCCAGCAACAAAAAAAACAATAAAAAAGGAGTAATTGCCTATAAACTACAGCTGCACAAAATATGTGGTCACCCAAAGAAAGAGCAGAACTTTAAGTAGACCAGGTCTGTTTGTAAACTTATCAGTTATTGAAGCTGAAAGTGTCATATTTTGATTTTTTTTTTTAACACACAAAAGAAAAATCAACTGCGCTACCAGAAACTCTAAGCACCACTGTGGAACTCACCTACTGGACCACATCAGCACCAGCAGCAGAAACATCTGATGAACATCTCAGTAAGAACTCAGTCATTATTCATATCTCTAATACCCTTACCATGTAAAAAGACATCCTGAGGCCTTCAAACATCAACTGACCAGTGGCACTACAGTATATTGACCATACTGTGACTAGAGAGTCTGTTAGGGTTCCAAATGCTTATTAAGACATATTTGTGATTAATGTAAGGACATTTTAGGTTAACTGTAATACTGAGTGTTTGGCCTGTTCTTCTCTCTGTGTCTCTCATCTCCAGGTTCCTCTCTCTTCATTACTGTATGTGTCTGTGTGGCTTTCTTGCTAATTGGAGGATCAGCACTGATCGTCTACAAAGTGAGAAACCACATGATACAGGATATGCAAATTACTAGTTTACATGATGTCCTTCAGTCCCTCATTCAAACGCTAAAGGCTCCCTCTAGAGGACACTATTAGAGAATACATAAAAATATTTGTATGACTGACATTGTTGGCATTATCTTTTGCCACAAACTCGACTGACCAGCAAAAAGACAAAAATAGCGAACAGTGAGTGAAAACAATCTCTTAAATTAAGGCAACAAAATGATTGGCTATAGTGTTTTTCCACATCTCAGCTTAAAATCTGTTATATGTGAACAGCAGAATGTTTCTCTATGATCTGCCTGCATAAAGTGTCATCCTCTGATTTCAGGATGATGAAAATGTTCCACATGGAAATTGATACGATGTCAGCATGGCTCCAGTCCACTCGAGCCTAAACCCCAACACTGGCATAGCAAATTTAGTCAATGAGAACCCTGATCCAAACACCAACCAATCAGAATCTAACTATGACAACATGGATTACGACGCCAACCAAACAGATTTTATTTATTAGAATGTAAACATCAACAGCAGTGGATGAGGGGGGGGGCTGTCTGAGAAATTTACCAAATACACCCAAATTCAGTCAATTAAAATATGTAGAAAAGAATCTTAGTCTATGACCACCACCCCCCCTCCCCAATGCTCAGTTTTCTCCCTGACCAATCGTAAATGGGTATATATTTGGTTTGTTTGCTTTTGTGCGTTGTAAACTGACTTGTCTAAGATTGCCACAAAGGGAAGATATCAGGATTATTTCAGCTGGAGAGTTAAACACATATGCATATAATTGCTAAATTGTGGTGCCTTGATCAGTTAAGATTAATTTTACATTTCTGAATGTTTTTTCTTTGAATATGTTAGCAATGTACTTAGCAGCTTGTAATTAGCTATAAGCTATCAAAAGCAGGATCTCAATCTTTTCTTTGTCAGACTCCAATGATCTTTCTTTCACTTCATATTTTGTGCTTTTCACATTCAATAAACTCATTATGGAATCTATCTTGGAATGCATGGTTTTCTGACTAAAACAATTAACAAAGTGACCCTGCCACCTAGACATCTCTGCTAGCTCCCTACCACCATCTCCCACTCCAACACAAGACACTAGCAGTACTCTCTCTCCTGAAAAGGAAGAAGCTTGAATGATACAGCTCCACTGCAGCACATTTCAAAAGTTTTCAAAAGTGCATTTTTGGACACAGCACGTCTTTGCAATCTGAGTCATGGTGGTAATTGCACTGTAAGAAGTCACATTTGTGATTAGTATTAGTCCTGATAAAGGTTAATACACCATAGTGCATCATCCTAAAATTGAGACCTCATCTATTTGGGTTAAATTCCCATGTTTCTATATATCTGAATCAAGCTATGTCTGTTGACATGAAAAAATATATATTAAATTTATTTCAGGATTGCACTGTCTGTTAATATCACATGCATTTTAATCACCGATACATTCCTGTTGTGGCAAGTCACTGCTCAGCTTGGTACAAAATGTCCAAGGGAAAGAAACTCTCTCTGCATGATGTACATGGGGGCTTACTTTCATGTGTTCAGTTCTAGGTATTTTATCTGAAAAAGGTTATGCATTCTTTGATTTGTTTTCCAGTGCTTCAGATCATAGAACATGTCTCCATCAAGTGCAGCTACAGAAGAGAGCCTATAAAGAGTAATGTTAAAAATCTTGTGCATGTGGTAACAGCTCTCTAGTGGTGGCAAAGGTGGAGTGAAAGTTTCTTCAGAGAAAAACAGAAATGGTAGATTCTCTCTGAATGATGATGCACCTGCTGGAGTCTTCACTGTGACCATTACAGATCTTGAAGAGGAGGATTCTGGGACGTACTGGTGTGGGGAAGAGAGCTTTGGACCCTCCATCTACACTAAAGTGCAGAGGAGGATGCTGGAGGCAGGGTTCAGTGCTGCTGCAGCCATATTTATTACCCAATAAACACAAAGCAAATAAACTCCAAACAACCCAAATAATCAAAGCTCTGCTGGCCACTTTTCAGTGGCTTCCACTAGCTAGACTTTTCAGTCTTCAGGTTTTTCAGCTCCCCAGTCTCTTGCTGCTGCTGCTCGTCCCTCTCTCGCTCTGTTCCCTCTCAGCTCTTTTAAAAGGCGCTCACGCTGCCAGGCAGATCAGCATCGTCGGGGCCCAGGGGGCAGGCGCATGCCACAGAAAGGTATGAACTTCATTAGTGTTTGTGTAATGCACAAAACTATTGTTATCCAATTAATATTTTTCCTCTTCTCATTCACTGAAATGTTCTTCAGGAGAGAAAAAGTGGTTCTTTGGCATCACTCCTAAAAACGGTGTAGGCAAAATACAATGTTAACTTGTTGTTAGGTTATTTAAATGAACAGACTTTTAACTGGATGTATAATTTCCATGTAGCCACTGTTTGTGGCCTGATTTCTTTTTCCCATGAGAACTAACAGTGGAAAGCTCAACATCCTTAACCTGAATCATTCTACTTATGCCAACTTCTTATTCTGCTACACTGGACACTATGAGGCCAAAAGTTTGTGCACCATTCATATGTCACCATGATACAAGTCAACAAGCAACACCCTACCAATCACCTAGGGTACCACAGAAACCACCTAGCAACACCACAGCAACCACGTGGAACACCCTTAGCAACCTGCCTGCAGGCAGCAGAGACACCATAGTAACCACCTAACAACATACAAACCACCTCCAATAGAGCAACCAAAAGTAACACCCTAGCAACTACCTGACCTAACATATTGTGGCATCTGGCAACTGGCCACGGTGTTGCAGATACATGGGAGGCGTGGCCATGCAAAGTGGCCATATGAAGATGCTCTCGGGGGGTGCTGCACTCCCAGTAAGGAGAGACATTTAACGTTGACACTGCTGTTGTGTAATTGTTACCAGTGTAGATTTGTCACTTGTGCTGTTCTGTGCTGGGCTGTGGGGTAGTTGGTGGCAGTGTTAGTGCTTACCATGTAAGTGTATGAGTAGAAGTGACCTGCCCACTATCCCAGCAGCTTGATTAGTGCTGGGCAGGTTCACCCTTGCTGGCTAATCAATAAAAAAAGCATGTGCCAGCATGAGCAATGACTCTCTCTGGTTCTTTTTCGACTAGATGTTACAGTATGAACTTAGCAAACCCTTAGCGACACCCTTGCAACCACCTGGAATACCACAGAAACTGCCTAACAATCCCCTGGCAACCACCTGGAACATAAAAAAAAAGATCTCGCAACATCCTAGCAGTATCACAAAATTGATTAAGCTGTGAAATCACTGCATTCAGGAAATTCACTTTTTAACTGACAGCATCATTTTGAGAAACAATTTATGACCAACTGTCACTCGTGAAGAAATGCTAAAGATTAAAGATTAATGTAGCAGTAATTGGTGACTTTATGCTGCAACTGTTTATAAAATATGAAAATGCTTCAAGACTGCAGACTTCTTTATTTGTGCAGTCAGTCGCTTACAAGTTTAGTTGCACACACTGGCCCCAAGAAGAACAAGATACTTTTAGCACAGCTCCAAACCACAGAGGACACACAATGAGATTAGATCTTGACAAGAACTACTGTACCATTCAGCAAGTGCTAATATGATAATCAGTTTACTTCCCATTGCCTAACTTGAAGGAAATAAAGAAAAAAGTGTGAACCAGAACTGAGAAGTTATGAAAAGATTAGATGTGTGATCGAGGTGTTAAGGTCAAACAAGCAAATGTATTTGTGAAGCAGAATACAGTTTTTAAATTCTACGATAACAATTTCTACATCATTGCAGTATATTTTCCTGCGAGTGTCAAAATACTGAGCTTACAACATCAAGAATGACCTGATTTCTTGTTCCTTTGTTGTATCTGATGTATCTTGTGTACACCCAATATTATAGTGTATACATAAATACATTTCTAATACTTACATAAAATACGGTGAGTACTCTCTACCTGATCTCAGGTCAGATATTCAACTTTAATCACCACTAATACGACAGCAAGTGGAGTTATTTATTATCATTTGTTCCTCCACTGGAAACAATAGTAGTTCTGTGAGCTACAGTTATGTTTATACCGCAAGAGTGTAAAAGTACAGAAAACAGAGAGGTTCTCGTATGATCTCATATGAAATTAGTTTTAGTCGTAATATATGTTCATCCACAGGCTATAGTGTTAAACATACTATAACATCGTCTACACCCAATAGCTTTATTGAAAACCTTCCAGATCTTTCATCCTTAATTAGCTGTCCGTCTGAACCTAATAAATTAGATATGCTGATTAAATGTTTGGAAGACACTTTTCACTCTACTTTAGATATTGTGGCTCCACTAAAAAGTAAAAGAATAAGGCAGAAAAGGCTCGCTCCATGGTACAATGATCATACTCGAGCTATGAAACAGACTGTTAGGCAATTAGAGCGTAAATGGCGTCAGACTAAACTTGAGGTTTTCCAATCTGCCTGGATGAAGTCTCTTATAGACTATAGAAAAGCACTAAAGTCTGCATGTTCAGCCTATCTCTCGTCATTGATTGAAAATAACAAGAATAATCCTAGACTACTATTCAGTACTATTTCTGAATTAACTAATAATCAAGCAGCTACTGAAGCCCAGATACCATCAGCCTGCAGCAGCATTGACTTCATGAACTTCTTTAATAATAAAATTGAATCGATTAGGCACAAAATTCAAAATGCGCAGCATTGCAGTGCAGTGTCCTATAAACCTAATCTAGATCTAGAGTGCAGTATAACCACTACAGAGACGCTGGAGTCTTTTACTTTACTCCAAAAAACAGAGCTCGTCCAAATTATTTCATCTTCAAAAACAACAACTTGTATAGATCCTATTCCTACAGGTTTACTTAAAGATGTTTTGCCAGAAATAGCCAAGCCTTTTCTATCTATAATAAACTCTTCTCTCAGCCTCGGCTATGTTCCAAAGTCTCTTAAATTATGTGTAATTAAACCCCTAAATAAGAAACCCAGTCTTGATCCCCTCTGAGTTATCAAACTATAGACCTTTTTCAAATCTTCCCTTTTTATCAAAAATTTTAGAGAAAGCAGTGGCAAAAAGTGACAGGTAAAGCTCTTTCGTGGTTCAAATCTTACCTTAGTGATCGCTTTGAGTTTGTTAATGTAAATGCTGAACCATCAGCTCTCACAAGAATAAAGTATGGTGTTCCACAGGGCTCTGTCTTAGGACCCATGTTATTTACCTTATAGGACCCATGTTATTTACCTTATATGCTACCACTAGGTACCATAATTAGAAAACATGGCATCAGTTTCCACTGCTACACCGATGATACACAATTGTTTATTTCAGCTAAACCAGAGGACAAAATTGAACTTAATAAGATTGTGTAAAAGACATTTAAGGCTGGATGTCAAGTAACTTCCTCTTACTAAACTCAGACAAAACAGAAGTTCTTCTTCTTGGTCCAAAAGCTGCTAGGAATAATCTGCCTACGTTAACTCTTAATCTCAATAAGTCTCCTTAAGTCTAGGATAAAAACTTACTTGTTTAGTCGAGCCTTTGGTTAATTAGTTTTCCTGTTAGAAAAAGGCGCAGATCTGGGACAGAGAGTCCTATATTAATCTGGAAATGTTGGTGCTGAACTAACTATCTGTCCCCTAATTCTTTTTCCTTGCCACTGTCACCAAGGCTTGCTCACAGGGGGCTTGGACCCGGATTCTCTGTAAAGCTGCTTTGTGACAACATCTGTTGTAAAAGGCACTATTTAAATACATTTGACTTGACGTACGAGACGTTGTTATTTTTCACTGGCAGGCCCAGTGTGCTGATCTGATGTGTTTGGCTTTTCAGGAGGAAGAGTCATTTTATTCCCTAATGTAATGTGTGTCTGTGTGGCTCTGTTGCTGATTGGAGGAGCAGCACTGATCATCTACAAACTGAGAAACCACATGATACAGGGTACGCAGATTACTAGTTTACATGGTGTCTTTTAGTCCCCCATTCAAAAGTTAAAGCTAAAGCTAGAAGCTAGAGGACAGTGATGGATATTACACACAAATATTTGTATTACTGATATTTTAAACATTATCCTTTTCCACAGACTCAGTCTCGACTAGCCAGCAAACAGAAAAGAATAACAAAGTGAGTGAAAATCTCAGTTGTTAAATGAGTTGTAAAAAATTAATGGCTATAGTGACTTTTCCACATCTCTTCTTTCAGTAATGTTATATGTGGACTTCAGAATGTCTATCTATGATCTGTTTAGCTGTGTGAAGTGTCCTTCTCTGATTTCAGGATGATGAGTATGAAAATATTCCACAAGAAAATCAATTCGACATCAGCATGGGTCTAAACCCAGTCTAAACCCCAACTCTGACAACTCAGATTTAGTCTATGAGGACCCTGATTCAAACACCAACCAATCAGATTCTGACTATGACAACACCAACCAATTAGGTTTCATTTATGAGAATCTGAGCCATCAATGGCAGTGAATGAGGGGATTGTTTCACAAAGCAGGATTTCACAGGTACAACGTAATAAGAACGAGTGAAAAAAGACTGTCCAATATCCTATCTTATTAGTCAGTGCTTGACCTTTGGCTGGGGTTGTCTGAGAAATTTACCAAATACCCCTAAATTCAATAAATCTAAACTTAAACAGCCTCAGCCTATGACCTCCTTTCCTCAAGACTCACTTTCCTTTCAAGATAATAACAAAATTATAGATCATTTATTTTTGTTTTGGTTGAATGGCCTGTTTTTATCCTTGTGTAAGATTGCCACAAAGGGAAAGAAATTAGGAATATTTCAGCAGGAGTGTTAAATGCATATCCATATCATTTTTTTGTGCCTTATTGCTTGAACAGTCAAGAGTTATTTTACATTTCTAAAGATTGTTTCTTTGAATGTTTGCAGCTTGCTTCTTGTAATTAGTCATAAACTATCAAAAGCCTGATGGCTAACTTTTCACTGTCCGTATGATCTCCAGTTATTTTACTATATATTTTGTGCATTACATATTTAATAAGCTTATAATGGAATCTAACTTGGAATGCATTGTTTTCTGGTTAAAAACATTTTAACATTCTGGTTAAAAACAAAGTTGCCCCTCCCACCTATACTAATATGCAAGCTCCCTGCTAGTTCCCCTGAACAGAATCGAGAAACTTCAATATTACAACACATTTAGAAAGTTTTTCCAAAGTGCATTTTCGGACACACAACATGTCCTTGCAATCTGATCTAGTACTGGCCATGATGAGTCTGCCACTGTGAGATGTTAGTCACATTTGTCATTAATATTGTATCATAATCAAACCTAATTATCGACTAATTGTCCTGATTAGGGTTTATACACCACAGCGCAAGCTCATATTAATTGATAATCCTCCAATTAGTTAATAATCAGGTTTGATTTCAATCTGAGCTGCAGCCTGAAGAGAGTCCCAGTTATGTGGAAAACATCTTGTGTGGTTCCTGTCCCCAAGAAAATGCAACTGACAGCACTGAATGACTACTGACCTGTTACACATCCTACTTAATGAAGACACTTGAAAGGCTGATGCTAGAGGATCATGTTCTTCGATTTCTCCAGTGCATTCAACACCACACAGCCTGTGCTGTTAGGGGAGAAACTACGGCTGATGCAGGTGGATGAATCCATCATCTCATGGACAATGGACTATCTGACTTGACGTCCTCAGTATGTGCGACTGCAGGGCTGTGTCTCAGACAAGGCTGTGTGCAGTGTTGGGGCACCCCAGGGGACTGTGTTAACTCCACTCCTGTTCAATCTGTACACCTCTGACTTCAGGTACAACACATAGTTGTGACATTTGCAAAAATTCTCGGATGACACGGCCATTGTGGGGTGCACAAGAATGGACAGGAGGATGAATACAGGAAGCTGGTGAAGGACTTTGTTGACTGGTATAAGCTGAACCAGCTGCAGCTAAAAATCAGTAAGACTAAGGAGATGGTGCTGGACTTTAGGAAGTCCAAACCTGCCTTGTCACCAGTCACTATTGATGGTGTTGATGTGGAGGTGGTTGGGACATACAAATATCTGGGTGTGCACTCGGACAACAAGCTGGACTGGAGCTGTAACACTCTTGCGGTGTACAAGTGAGGCCAAAGCGGTCTATACTTCCTGAGGAGGCTGAGGTCTTTTGGTGTGAGCACTAAGCTCCTATGGACATTCTACCAGTCTGTTGTAGTGAGTGCTTTACTCTACGCTGTTGTGTTCTGGGGCAGCAGCATTAACAAAAGTGCTCTGAACAAAATAAACAAACTCATTAGGAAGGCTGGCTCTGTTGTAGGAGTCAAGCTGGACTCTCTGGAGGTTGTGGCAGAACAGAGGATGCTCAGCAAGCTGTTAGCCATCTTGGACAATACCTCACACCCTCTGCATGCTACACTGGATAAACGGAGCAGCTTATTCAGTGGCCGTCTGTTACAGCTGCGCTGTGTTAAAGAGGCCGTGTGAGATCTCTCTTACCTACTGATATAAGGCTCTACAACGAGTCTCCTTACTGCAGAGATGGTACTGATCTCCTGCTGTCTGAACTGAGCTGAACCACATCACTGTATCTCCTCTTCGATTAATACACAATGCAATATATCAAAACAATTACTGTAATGACATTTTCACTATGCACTTTACACTATAATATTGATGCAACTCAGTTGTCTATAATATGTGCTTTTAGTTTACCTCATACCACTCAGTGCCTGCTGTCTTGTAAATACAGCGAATCTGCCTCATATACCATGTAAATGTGTAAATAGATATATTTTTATTTTATTTCTCTTGCACTTTAAGTTATGTCTAGATTTATTTCAATTTTCTATTTTTCTGCATAGTATATGTAAGTTCATGTGCAATTATATGTCTTGCTACTGAAACACTGCAATTTCCCTCCAGGATCAATAAAGTTCTATCTATCTAAAAATTGAGACTCCTCTTATGCAACTATGAGTTTCCCGAAGAATTCAGGTTAAATTCACATGTTTCTGCATATCTTTACACTGCACTGTTTAATCAAAAGCTTTGAGTTGAGGGTACAAGGTGGGTACCAGGAGTCATGACCGTAACTAACTATTAGGACGTAAGGTCTGGAACTCGGGAGTTTCAGAGAAGTTTAATGTATTTCTATTCATAAGACTTTATGTGGAAACACTGACGTTCTGATAATGTGGCAGTCTACTCAGAAGCACAGTCACGGGTATCACAGAAGTACCAAATCATATAGGGATGGAATATTTATTACATGCTGCATTTTAAGATGAAACCTTATTTGTTTTCTGTCAGCACTGTCACTATGTCTTGGCTGGTTAAAATCATTACATGCTCCACCAAGCTTCACCTTATTTTCTCAGCCCTCCAATCACTGCTTAGCAACTGTTGCTATCTGTCAATACCTCAAACCTTCAATTAGTTGTCACCACCAATCATGTTCATAACTAGCATGCAGACAGCGATGTCCTCAGTAGTTTTATGAGATTCAATGTGGAAACAGCGATGAGACTGTCCAATCAGCAGAGACTGGTTATCAGATGACCTCAGAACAGCTGTGGTTTGGCCATAGACTTCATCACCCACATTGTTTATCACAGTAACACTAACCCAGAGTGACTCAGACTCCTTAAGATGTACGATTATTGCAGCATACATACTATAGGCCAACAAATTACATTGCTGTGATATACATGAGATGGTATGAGTGTAATTAACAGACTATGCTTGTAAAAGGCAAACATCATGGTGTAATGTTGCTATCCAAGTCAGCATGCTTTAGTCTAGTTCCAGCACCTGCTCAATTTAGGCTATAAGCTCCAAATGAAAAAAAAGGTGTGTTTTATGGTGTGCAATTATGGACGAGTAAAAAGGAGAAATTATTTGGTTAAAAAATGATCTGGTGTAATAATCATATTTGGCAGTTAGTTTATTCACTATGAAGCATTAGTCAATTTTCTGTCAGATGGACCTCACATTTTGATTTTAGTAACAGCCCTAATACTGGCTTTTTAATTAATGTAGAAGTACACTAAATGATACAGCCAGAAGAACTAGACTGATGCTGTTGCACTACTTTTAATACACAAACATCAAATTAACGTTGTTAGCAATATTACTGAATGCAATCTGTTATGCAAACTGATAAATGCTTAAAACTCATACACAAATGAATCTGTCAAAAATTCCCCACACTGAAGGGCTTTGTTCCACCTCCTTCTTTGCCAT
This sequence comes from Colossoma macropomum, assembly GCF_904425465.1. Classification (NCBI taxonomy): domain Eukaryota; kingdom Metazoa; phylum Chordata; class Actinopteri; order Characiformes; family Serrasalmidae; genus Colossoma; species Colossoma macropomum. Next base: position 6,750,557 of record NW_023494808.1, on the reverse strand, counting down.
CTGGAGCATTCAAGCTTCATTGTCTGTTGTAATTGTGTGTCAATAACTACATTTACATTCACACAATAGCCTAAGGTTCTTAGTTTAGTCTAATAAACTGGACTAAACTAAAATGTGTACATGATGTTTTAAAAAGCTAATTTCTAATAACCCCAAAAATAGTCATTAATGTTCAGGGCTGTCCGAGTGCCAAAGCAAACACTTACCTCCAGCAGATGGCACTCTCTCTTATTTTTCTCTCACTGTTTCATGGTCGGTGGTGCTGATGGGAGGATCATTGAAGAAAGAGGAACTAAACCAGCATAAAGGTCATATGGAGTCATACACAGTAAGACTGAAGAACCTTTGGTCAAAGTATAATCCATTTCTATGAACTTCTGTTTAGGTGAACATGCTTATAGGCTCAGTCATGAACAAGATAGGGTCTTCCCTAAACGGGCTGCCACAAAGCTGAAAGCATATAATTGTGTAAAATGTCTTTGTAGTCTTTGTATGCTGTGGCATTTATATTACCCTTCTGTAATGGAACCAAGGGGCCCAAAACCTGAAAAACGGCGCCAGGCCATTATCCCTCCCCCACCAAAGTTTACTGTGTGTTACTGTGCGCACTATGTATTCTGCTAGATAGCGTTCACTTGTCATCTACCAAACCCAGATTTGTCCATCAGACTGCCAAACTGGGGGGAGGGTTACTTTAAAACTGTACTCAAACAGATTACTGACTACCTGTTAAAATTTAATTGTCCCATGGATTACTATATTCTATATAATCTGATTACTTTCTCTTTCTTTGGATTACTTTTCATTTTACAGGCATATAACTGAATAAAAACAAGAGAAAATTAGTTATAAATAGTGTTGATTTTTTTTTTAACAAGAGGAGTTTACACATGAAAACTCACTGCTTGAAACAATTACAGGTTGTAGGTTACTTAAATATTAAATACTAAAAATAAATACTAAACATTGACAAGGCTTAACTTTTGTTGTGCCTTGTGTTCCCACTTTTTTAAGTCAAGAAAGCTGTTTAAATTATGTCAACTGCTTGTGGGTTGGGCCCCTGTGTATGTGCGCGTAAATCCCTAAGGGATGATCTGGGCCTTCATCTGCTTTACTGGGCCTACATGGCAAATACACGCAGCCTCAAGGACATGGAGGAAACCTGAAGCCCAACAGATTCACTGCCATACCCGGTTAGGGAGGATAAACTTGGGCTTGACAGGTGTGAGTGGTGACATGGGCCAGGATTTTGCTGATGCAGTGTTTTTTTCCTGATGATGATGACTAAGCCCCAGTTTCCCACCATGGTCGATTTGCAGTCAAAACTAGCAAGAGCCTGCTCCACTGAACAGAAACATGGTCTACCTCCCAAACTTTGAGCTGGTGGAGCTGAGCATGACAGTTTGGCACGCATACCCAATGTTCAAGAAGGCTGTACAGGAGGAGCAGGTCTTGAACACTTACTGAGCATGATACAGCAGGAGGATCTGATACAGCACATGAACGCTGCACCAACCATGCTTCAAGCCACTATCTCGAAGGCAGAGAGGACAGAATTCATCCATGGTGTGGAGATGCTGCAGCAAGTAACAGCGCCATGCAGCAGAGGAGCTCAAGGAGTAGAGGGTGTTCCGAGTGCCCACCCAAGTGAGTGATGGCAAAGCGACTTGTGTGCTGGTGCTGCAGGATGATGGTACACAGAGTCCATCAATGCCACAAGCCAACTTCAGCAGGGGAAGCGAAAACCAGCCAGGAAAATTGGCGGCTACTGCAGACCTTGGGTCAGGTTCAGTGTGGACAGGGGACAGCTTCCTGTTCTAATGGACAGTGGCTCGTCAGCATTGCAGTTGCATCCAGACATATTCCTTCAAACCAAGTGCAGCAAACAAGCAGCGACACTGTCAGTATCAATGAAGCAGTAGATAATAAAGAAATTAGTAATCAGCTGAGTGCTGCTTCTGCCTCCACTGCCTCCAGTATCACTAAACATGGCACTGTGAGCTGTGAGGAGTACTCTCCTCTCCCTTGCACCGAAAATACTGAACGACAGGGGGCAGAGTAGGACAACTCTACTGGGGCTACATGCCGCTCGCCACACGTGACCGTAAGATAGAAAAGAAAGACATTTGCTTTTATTGTTGCAATGATGTTGCTAGTGTTAATATATAGTTGTGGTTATTAGAGTAAGTGTGTCTGAGAAGGGTGGGATTTCTAGTGTTTACAGTGTGTTAGATGAGTCATATGTTGTGTACTCCTAGGTTAGCCCTTGCCGTGTTTCATGTGGAGATAGCGCTGGGCATTTCCTTGCTTAGTTGAAATGCCTGTTTCACAATAAAAAGCATTCCTCTGTATGTGCAATGTTTCCCGTGTTTTCTTCTAAATCAATGCTAATTTTCAAAAGTGCTTACTTTGGTCCTGAGCAAAACATTCTAATGACTGCTTGGCAAAGATCAGTCTGTGCCTTCTCCACACTAGCAGTATAGAAAAAAGCATGACTAACTTCACACTTCATGATGAGAGGCAAAGAAAGGAAGGTGTATTATTTATAGAGTGTGAGAAATTAACAAACAAGAATGATCAGAGCACACACTGACCATATTTAAAGCTATGTAAAATAATCGTCATCTTTGTTCAGTTTAAATCTCAAGTGTTTTCTTGCTGTCAGCTGGCCAAATGGCCTTATGGTGATTTTTTTATTTTTTGTTTGGGCGTTCTAATAAAATATCTGATGAGGTAATGTAGCTGTATTCTCTGCTCATCTGTGACTAAAGATTTCACAGAGATCTGACAACCAAATATATTATAGACTATAATATGACACAAAACCCAGAATACAAAAGCACAGTTACCTACAATGATTGTAGCTTTCATCTCACAGTTAAAACACTGATCATATTACTGTACGTGTTCAGTTCATTTAAATTGCCATATTTACAGTGATCAACACTAGAATTATGATCATTGATCATTCAGGGCTGTGTCAGTGCAGAAATGGTCTAACATGTCAGGCGTTTCTCTCATTGCTTAATTTGGTATTTGGTCAGTGATGCTGGTGGGAGGAGCCAGGACTGAGAGCAAGGCCTTATTTATAGTATGAGCCGGTGTGAAAAACAATAAAACACAAATATACAATAAAACGTAAACAGAATATTTCAGTTAACATCAGGCACACATTATCAAATGGTTAAATAAACAAAATTATTAACAGAAATGAAACAAGGCATAAATTGCATACAAATGAGAAAAGGCCACTAGAAGGAAAACAGCAGTGAGAAAACCAGAGAGAGCGGAAACAGACACAGCAGTGCAAGAAGAGGCAGAAACACACCCAGAGGACTATAACAAAGTTATTAAGAATAATAATTTAATCTAGGAAAAGCGGATTTGAATTTCTGTGAACTTCAGAAAAAGATCTTTCAGTTCAGGATGAAGATCTTCCTCTTCACCTTCTACCTGATCTCAGGTAATACGTCAGCAAGTGCAGTTATTTATTATTGTTAGTTCCTCTATTGGAAACTATAGTAGTTCTGTGAGCTACAGTTATGTTTATACTGCAAGAGTGTAAAAGTACAGAAGACTCAGTGAGGTTCTCACATGTGAGACTTTTTTTTATTAGCAGGCCCAGTGTGCTGCTCTGATGTGTTTGGCTATTCAGGAGGAAGTGTCACTATATTAGATGATCTGCGGTGGGATGTAAACAATACAAGATATATTTGCAAGATGGAACAAAGTGGCTGCCTAAATATAATAAAGGATCAGACAAATAGCAAGTTCGTTAATGGTGGGAGATTCAAAATGTATGCAAATACAGCAGGCAACCTTACAGTGTTGATCAGAGAGCTGAACCCACAGGATTCTGCCGTGTACAGATTTGGAGTTGGGAATGAAAAACATAAGGACATCAAGCTGACCGTTCAGAATGGTGAGACACTAAACTGTTTAAAGTATTAAATGAGTATTTAAAAAGAGTGATGAGACAGCACTACTGCATAACTATGAACCCATCCAGGACAGTGTGTGAAGTGCAAAAATAAAAATGCAGTGATTTATACATTTTTGACCTGTATTTGAACAAAAAGAGTACAAAGACAATAAATATAATGTTTTATCTTAAGTTCAAACAAAAGCCCTGTATGGCTGCACAACTGGAGACTTGTATAACAGGACAATGGGAAAAAAAGGATTAATTGGTATCATCAGTCCCTAAATGTTTAAGTGCTGTTAAAAGGAAAGGTGATGTAAGACAGTGGTAAACATACTCTTATCCCAACTTTTTTTGAATGAGAATATGTTTAAAAAGGTAAAGCAAAATATTGCGTTTTGTGCCGTTTTCAATTTAATACTGATCAAACAGAATCACTCCTTTCTGTTCCTATTAGCATTTCACATTCAGTCCCAACTGCTTTGGCACCAGATTCTTAATCGATTAACTGTAGTTTGTGTGTTTGTTTTTGTGTGTTTATTTAATTGACAGATTCTTGTTGTGGGATCCTAAAAAAAATTAAAGCTTATCTGGGAGAGACGGCCACCATCAAATGTATCTATCCGGAGGAGTTTACAAAATACTCCAAGTACTTTGACAAATTTGATGATCTCTCAGTTAAAAAGCTTATTTCCAGCAAAATAGAGTCTCAGAAAGAGCAGAGAGGCAGATTCTCCATCTTTGATGACAGAAGATCTAAAGTCTTCAGTGTGAACATCAGTGATGTGAGAGAAGATGACGAAGGAGTTTATTCCTGTGGAGTGTGGAGGAGAAACATGTCAGTGGGTTATAACTCCTACTTCTTTGACATTCATCTTCAGGTCACTGGTGAGATTCAAAAAATTTGAAGTTCTGAAAATTATTTTAAACTCTGAATTATGACATTTTCACTATTTATCTTCGAAAGTTTGTGACTTCATTGTTTTGAGAAGTCGTTTGAGCTAACGCCTGTTTAAGTTTCAAATCAAATGTTATACAGTACATAGAGTGTATGAAGAAGAGGCTTTAGGGTCAGAGTTTGATGGTATAGTTTTGGTTGGTGTAGATAACACCACTACCTTCCACGCAGGAGACTGGGGTTCAAGACCTCTCTCCTGGAAGTAAAGAATTCACAATACACAGTACCTGATCTCAAAGAGAAAGATTGCAGCTTTCAGTAGATTATGTCTGTTTTTACACTTATAACAGTTGAACATTGTGTTGTCTTTCTAACACACAAAAAAAAATCAACTACACTACCAGAAAATCCAAGTACGACTATGGAACCAACTACAGGTACAACCGAGTGGACGACATCAACAGCACCAGCAGCAGCAGAAACATCTGAAGAACATCTCAGTAAGAACTCAGTCATTATTCATAACTCTCTCTTTCATTTTCTATTCATGTTAAATATGTTGCAGTTCAGTGCTTTAAGGCTCCACTAGAAACTTGAAAGAGATGTGGAGCAGAAGGGTTCTTTTTTATGGGTGTCAGGATGCTGTGGGTTCTAAAGCCCTTACTATGCAAAAGACATCCTGAGGCCTTCAAACCAAACAGAAACTGACCAGTGACACTTATGTACTGTGACAGAACTAAGAATAAACTGTCTGTTAGGGTTTCAAATAGTTATGAATACATTATTACATATTTGTGATAAAGTAAAAACATTCTGAACTGACTGTAATACTGAGTGTTTGGCCTGTTCTTGTCTCTGTGTCTCTCATCTCCAGGTTCCTCTGTCATCATCACTGTATGTGTCTGTGTGGCTCTGTTGCTGATTGGAGGAGCAGCACTGATCGTCTACAAACTGAGAAACCACATGATACAGGGTATGCGGATTACTAGTTTACATCACGTCCTTTAGTCCACCATTCAAACACTAATGCTGAAGTCGCCCTCTAGAGGAGAATACACACAAATGACTGATATGTTTAGCTTTTGTCTTCTTCCACAGACTCAGCCTTGACTGGTCAGAGAACAGATCAAAAAAGTGAGTGAAACTAATCTCTGTTGTTAAATTAAGGCAACAAAATTAATGTCAAAAGTGTCTTTTCTGCACCTCAGTATAAAGTTCACTATATGTGAGCAGCAGAATGTTTCTGTTTAGCTGTATTAAGTGCCCTCCTCTGATTTCAGGATGATGATGTTTATGAAAATGTTCCACATGGAAATCGATACGACATCAGCATGGGATCCAGTCCACCAGAGCCCAAACCCCAACCCCGACATATCAGATTTAATCTATGAGATCCCTGATCCAAACACCAACCAATCAGATTCTGACTATGACAACATGGATGAGCACACCAACCAATCAGATTTAATTTATGGGAATGTGAACAACAGCAGTGGATGAGGGGGGGTATTCCACAAAGCAGGGTTTCTCAGCTACAATGTAAGAACCAGTGATAACTGCCCATAGAGGCAATGAACATTTCTTCTCTTATTGGTCACAGCTAGACTTTTGATTTGAGTTGTCTGAGAAATTTACCAAATACACCCAAATTCAGTCAATTTACTTAAACAACCTCTCCCCATGACGACCCCCCCCCCAATTCTCAGTCTCAGACTTATCGTACAAATAAAAAAATAAATTAATTAAAAAAAAAGGTTGTGCTTTCTTTTCGGTTTAATGGCCTGTTTTTATCCAGTGTAAATGTACTTGTCTAAGATTGGATGGAGAGTTAAATACATATACATACACTGTATTTCCAAAAGTATTCACTTGTCTGCCTTCACACGCGCATGAGCTTGATTGCCATCCCATTCTTAATCCATAGGGTTTAATATGATGTTGGCCCACCCTTTGCAGCTATAACAGCTTCAACTCTTCTGGGAAGGCTTTCCACAAGGGTCGGAGTGTGTTTATGGGAATTTTTGACCATTCTTCCAGAAGTACATTTGTGAGGTCAGACACTGGTGTTGGACAAGAAGGCCTCTCCGCTCTAATTCATCCCAAAGGTGTTCTGTTAGGTTGAGGTCAGGACTGTCAAGTTCTTGTGCAGGCCAGTCAAGTTCTTCCACACCAAACTCGCTCATCCATGTCTTTATGGACCTTGCTTTGTGCCCTGGTCTGCAGTCATGTTGGAACAGGAAGGCTGTCCCCAAACTGTTCCCACAAAGGTGGGAGCATGAAATTGTCAAATCTCTTGGTCTGCTGAAGCATTAAGAGTTCCCTTCACTGGAACTAAGGGGCCGAGCCCAACTCCTGAAAAACAACCCCACACCATAATCCCCCTCCACCAAACTTTACACTTGGCACAATGTAGTCAGACAAGTACTGTTCTCCTGGCAACCGCCAACCCCAGACTCATCCATCGAATTGCCAGATGGAGAAGCGTGATTCGTCACTCCAGAGAACACATCTCCACTGCTCTAGAGTCCAGTGGTGGCACTTTACACCACTGCATTCGACGCTTTGCATTGCACTTGGTGATGTAAGGCTTGGATGCAGCTGCTCGGCCATGGAAACCCATTCCATGAAGCTCTCAACGCTGTTCTTGAGCTAATCTGAAGGCCACATGAAGTTTGGAGGTCTGTAGCGATTGACTCATGGCGACCTCTGCGCACTATGCGCCTCAGCATCCGCTGACCCCGCTCTGTCATTTTATGTGGCCGACCACTTTGTGGATGAGTTGCTGTCGTTCCCAATCGCTTACACTTTGTTATAATACCACTGACAGTTGACTGTGGAATATTTAGTAGCGAGGAAATTTCACAACTGGACTTGTTGCACAGGTGGCATCCTATCACTGTACCATGCTGGAATTCACTGAGCTCCTGAGAGCGACCCATTCTTTCACAAATGTTTGTAGAAGCAGTCTGAATGCCTAGGTGCTTGGTTTTATACACCTGTGGCCATTGAAACGATTGGAACACCTGAATTCAATGACTTTGACGGGTGGGTGAATACTTTTGGTAAAACAGTGTATAACTGTTAAATTGAGAAGCCTTATTGCTTTATCGGTTAAAATGTGTTACATTTCTAAAGACTGTTTCTTTAAATATGTTTGCAACTTCTTGTATTTAGTTATAAGCTATCAAAAGCCTAACCTCTAGCTTTTCTCTGTCAGTATGATCTCCAGTTGTTTTGCTATAGATTGAATGCATTTAATTTTCAATAAACTTATAAAATCGATCATGGAATTGTTTTCTGACTAAAAAGATTAAAAAAAAAAGTTGCCACCTATACACTTTTGTAAGCTCCCTACCACCACCTCCCACTACAAGATAGAACTCTAGCAGTGCTCCCTGTCTTGAAGAGCAAAGAGAAACTTAAATGTTTAAGCTCTATTGCAGAACATTTAGAAAGTTTTTCAGAAGTGTCTTTGTAATCTGAATTAGTACTGGCCATGGTGGTCATTGCACTGTGAGACATTCCAATCACATTTGTCATTAATATTGTACAAACAAAATTAATACTGATCATCAACTAATAGTCCTAGTTTTTTTTAGCTTTGTAGTATTTTCAGTGTATTAGAGGTGTACACTCCTCATATGTTGTGTCCACCTGTGTTAGCTTTTGCCATGTTACATGTGGGAATAGCGCTGGGTATTTCCTTGCTTAGTTGAAGTGTCTATTTACCACTAAAAGAGCATTTGTCTGTATGTGCAATGTTTCCCCTGTTTTCTTCTACACCACTGCTACAATAGTTTCAAAAGTACTCATCTTGGCCCTGAGTACAACATTCTAATGCCTGCTTGGCTGTATATTACAGTTTTAGCACTCAGCAAGGATCCTAGAGAACAGAAAGTCAATAGAAAATGTGCCATGATAATATGCTGATGCCTTATGCTAATCATTTAATTTTTATTTAATAGTAAGCCAGGGAATTAACCACCACCAGATTTCTTGCATTTTCAGCTCACAGACACTCTAGACTAACAACTTCTCAAAAGGTGTATGAGCTGACAACCGATTTCAGTCTGTATAAGAAATAGAAATGCCAAGTGTAATTTTAAAAATGACCAAATCCTTTGCATTTAAATGTCAAATAATGGCAAGACAGAGTGGCCTATGGTCTTCTAAAAATAGCAACATATGGCCTGTGTGAGTGTCTCATAAATACTTTACATACTTTTCAACTGTAATAGCATTTGACGAAACGTAAACTAAAATTAAACTAAACTCAGCTACAGGAAAAGTACCCTTGGGTTATAAGAGTTAAATAAATGAAGATTAGTTTGTCTTGCAAGCTGTGGGTTTGGAGCAGTATATGAAAAAGCATGACTCACTTCACACCTCATGAGAGGCAGAAAAGGAAGTTGTATTATTTATAGAATGGGAGAAATATCAAATGAACAACAACGATCAGAGCACACACTGATCACACATTAAACTATAAAAAAAAGAACAACCCTCATCTTTGCCTCCTGAATCAGCTCAAATCTCAAGTGTTGTACTACTATGAGCAGGCCAAATGGTAAAATGGCATTATATTGATTTAAAACGATGTTGGTTGGGCTTTTTCAAGTGTCTGGTGAGGTAATGTAGCTGTATTGTGTCCATCTGTGACTTTATAGATAATACTCTAACATCTGCCATCTAAATATATGAGAGGCTAAAATATATAAAACCCTGAATACAACAGCACAGATACCTACAACTGCAGCTTTTATCTCAGTTAAGACACTGATCATAATACTGTATGTATAAATTCATTTTTCATGACATTTATAATGATCAACTCTAGAATTATGATCATTAATCATTCAAGGCTGAAAGTGCAGAAAGAGTAACATGTCAAGTGGTCTTTATCTCACTGCTTAGTTAGTGGTTAGTGGTTCTGGAGGGAGGAGCCAGGACTGAGAGCTAGGCCTTATAGTGTGAGCTGGTATGACATACAACAACATACTTATACAATGAAAGCATAAATAAAGTATTTCAGTTACCATCAAGTATGTGGCTAAAGCAAACCAAATAAACATTATATAATACAAAAATTCAAACAAGGCATAAATTGGATACAAATAAGAAAAAGCTACTAAAGAGAAAAAGTAAAAGAAGAAAAAGTAGCAGTGAGAAAACCAGACACATCGGAAACGTACACAGCAGTGCAAGAAAACACACCTACAAAGGACTATAACAAAGTTATTATTTTTTTTTTTCATTCTAGAAAAGTGGATTTGAATTTCTATGAACTTCAGGATGAAGATCCTTCAGTTCAGGATGAAGATCTTCATCTCCAAATATTTCAGGTCAGATATTTAACTTTAATCACACTTAATACAACAGCAAGTGCAGTTATATATTACCGTTTGTTCCTCCATTGGAAACTATAGTAGTTCTGTGAGCTACAGTTAAGTTTATACGGCAAGAGTGAAAAGTACAGAAGGTTCTTTGAGGTTCTCGCATGTGTGAGACGTTTCTTTTTCTGATCGACAGGCCCAGTTTGCTGCTATGTGTTTGTCTATTCAGGAGGAAGTGTCCTTTTATTCTATGATCTGCAGTGGGATGTAAACTCTACACAGTATATTTGCAGGGTGGAACAAAGTGGCTGTGTAGATATAATGGACCAGACTTAGAGCAGAGTTGTTACTAGCGGAAGGTTCATGATGTATTCAAATGTAGATGGAGAGTTTCTACAGTTGATTAGAAATCTGAACCAACAGGATTCGGCCATGTACAGATTTGCAGTTGGGAATGAAAAGTATAAGGACATCAAGCTGACCGTTCGGAATAGTGAGACATTTTAACCTGTTTAAGATGCTAGTTTCTAAAATATTTATATTAAAATAATGATATAAAAATGAGTCACTGCTATCAAACACACTGAGGTTTAAATCACTAGTACTGAACTGATTAATGAACTGTAATTTGTGTATCGTTGTTTATTTGATTGACATTCTTGTTGTGGGGGAATTAAAAAAAAAAGCGCTTCTCTGGGAGAGACGGCCACCATCAAATGTAACTATCCAGAGGAGCTCAAGACAAACAAGCACTTAATCAACCTCATTGATCAAAATACTATTAAAGACATAATTTACACGGGAATAGAATCTGAAAAGGAGCAGAAAAACAGATTCTCCATCTTTGATGACAGAAGATCTAAAGTCTTCAGTGTGAACATCAGTGATGTGAGAGAAGATGATGGAGGAGTTTATCTGTGTGCAGCGTGGGTGTGGAGGAAAGAGAAGTCAGTGGGTTATTACTCCTACTTCAAAGAGATTCAGCTACAGGTTACTGGTGAGATACATTACCTTTGCATTTGCTTAATTCTAATGTATCACATTTTGAAAATTAATACAAACTCACGATCATGACACATTCTCAGTATTTAATGAAATGTGACTAGTGAGTTGACACTCGTGTTTAAGTTTTAAATCAAATATAAAACATGCAAAGTGTAAGATTCAGAGGAAGTCACATGATCTTTAGACCACAGAGAACAGAGGAAATGACAGTGTCTAAGGTTAGTGTCAGTTTGGTGGTGTGGTTGGGGCACTTCTAGTGACAAATGGGCCAACTATATGAGAGAGAGAGAATGAGAGACAGAGAGTGGTCTACATGGTAACAATATGTCTCCCACCTACCCAATGCACATTATGAAAGTTGAATCATATTTAGATTTTTTTTAACAAAAAAAAAAATCAACTGCACTACCAGAAAGTCCAAGCACAACTATGGAACTGACTACAGCTACAAACTACTGGACCACATCAACAGCAGCACCAGCAGCAACAGTCACATCTAATGAAGAACATCTCATTAAGAATTCAGTCATTATTCATAACTCCCTCTTCCATTCTGTATTCATGTTAAATGTGTTTAGGCAGGAGTTTGGTAGTTGAGGCTCCACACCAGGAGCTGAAACTAATTTGGAGATGGAAGGTTCTTGGTATGGTGGGTATCAGGATGCTGTGGGATCTAATGCCCTTACTTTGCAGCATGGTCTCATGAAGCCTTCAAACCAATCAGAAACTGACCAGTTGCACCACTTTACTGTGACCCTTCTGTGAATAAAGTGTCTGATAGGGTCCCAAATAGTTAGTACATATTTGTGATTAATGTACAGTATCTCACAAAAGTAACCCCTCATATTTCTGCAAATATTTATATATATATATATATATATATATATATAATATTTTCATGGGACAACATTATAGAAATGAAACTTGGATACAACTTAAAGTAGTCAGTGTACAGCAGTAGATTTACTGTCCTCTGAAAATAACTCAACACAAAGCCATTAATGTCTAATTAGCTGGCAATACAAGTGACTACACCTCACAGTGAACATGTCCAAATTGTGACCAATTGTGTCATTGTCCCTCCCTGGTGTCATGTGACTCGTTAGGGTTACAAGGTTCCAGGTGTGAATGGGGAGCAGGGCTGTTAAATTTGGTGTTTTGGGTACAATTCTCTCATACTGGCCACTGGATATTCAACATGGCACCTCATGGCAAAGAACTCTGAGGATTTGAGAAATAGAATTGTCTCTCACTACAAAGACGGCCTAGGCTATAAGAAGATTGCTAACACCCTGAAACTGGTGTTACAGCGGTTTTCCTGGACAGGTTCCACTCGGAACAGGCCTCGCCAGGGTCGACCAAAGAAGTTGAGTCCACGTCTTCAGCGTCATATCCAGAGGTTGGCTTCAAAAAATAGACACATGAGTGCTGCCAGCATTGCTGCGGGGGTTGAAGAAGTGGGAGGTCAGTCTGTCAGTGCTCAGACCATACGCCGCACAATGCATCAACTCGGTCTGCACGGCCGTCGTCCCAGAAGGAAGCCTCTTCTGAAGCAGACGCCCAAGAAAGCCAGCAAACAGTTTGCTGAAGACAAGCAGTCCAAGAACATGGATTACTGGAACCATGTCCTGTGGTCTGACGAGACCAAGATAAACTTGTTTGTTTCAGATGGTGTCCAGCATTTTTGGAGGCGCCCTGGTGAGGAGTACCAAGACAACTGTCTCTTGCCTACAGTCAAGCATGGTGGTGGTGGCATCATGGTCTGGAGCTGCATGAGTGCTGGCGGCACTGGGGAGCTGTGGTTCACTGAGGAAAGAAATTCCAACATGTACTGTGACATTCTGAAGCAGAGCATGACCCCCTCCCTTCGGAAACTGCGCTGCATGGCAGTTTGCCAACACAATAACGACCACAAACACACCTTCAAGATGACAACTACCTTGCTCAAGGTAAAGGTGATGGACTGGCCAAGTATGTCTCCAGACCTAAACCCAATTGAGCACCTGTGGGGCATCCTCAAGCAGCAGGAGGGAAGCTCAAGGTGTCTAACATCCACCAGCTCTGTGATGTCATCATGGAGAAGTGGACAAGGATTCCAGTAGCAACCTGTGCAGCTCTGGTGAATTCCATGCCCAAGAGGCTTAAAGAAGTGCTTGATAATAATTGTGGTCACACAAAATATTGTCACTGAGTACAATTTGGACATGTTCACTGTGAGGTGTACTCACTTGTGTTGCCAGCTATTTAATGGCTGTGTGTTGAGCTCTTTTCAGAGGACAGGAAATCTATACTGGTATACAAGCTGTACACTGACTACTTTCAGTTATATCCAAGTTTCATTTTTACAGTGTTTTCTCATGAAAAGATGTAATATAATATTTGCAGAAATGTGAGGGGTGTACTCACTTTTGTGAGATACTGTAAGGACATTCTAAATTGACTAATACTGAGTATTTGGCCTGTTTTTTCTCTGTGTCTCTCATCTCCAGGTTCCTCTGTCATTATCACTGTGTGTGTCTGTGTGGCTCTGTTGCTGATTGGAGGATCAGCACTGATCGTCTACAAAGTGAGAAACCACATGATACAGGATATGCAAATGACTACTTTACCTAGCAGCCCTTAATTCCCCTATTTGAAAGTTACACTAAAGGCGCCCTCTAGAGGACAAAGATGGAGAATATTTTAAATATGTATGGTTCACATTTTTAACATTATCTTTTTCCACAGACTCAGCCTCAATTGGCCAGAAAACAGAAAAAAAATGTTTTTTACTCACTTTATGTAATATATAGTATCTTTTCCATATCTCAGAATAAAATCTGTTATATGTGGACTGCAGAATGTTCCTCAATGATCTACCTGTATGCAGTGTCCTCCTCTGACTTTAAGGCAACAGAGTTTATGAATGTTCCACATGGAAAGCAATACGAAATCAGCATGGGTCCAGTCAACCAGAGGCTAAACCCCATCCCTGACATATCAGAATTAATCAATGACAACCCTGATCCAAACATCAACCAATCAGATTCTGACTATGAGAACATGGTTGGCAATGCCAACCAATCAGATTTAATTTATGGGAATCTGAACATCAACAGCAGTGGATGGGGGGGGGGTGGTATTTCACCAAGCAGGGTTTCTCAGTTACAACATAATAAGAACCAATGATAACTACCATTAGAAAAGTCCATAGCCTCTTCTCTTATTGGTCTAAGCTTGAGTTTTATCTTGGGCTGTCTGAAATATTTACCAAATACCACCAAATTCAGCATATTAAAAAAAACTTTAAAACCAATCACAGTCTATCAGCCCCCTCCCTCAAGTCTCCGTTTCTTTCCAGACTAATTGTAAAATAATGGGTTTTGTGGGGGTTTTTTTTGTTTGACTGTTTTTATCCGGTATAATCAGTTCTTTATTTGTAATGTGTACATTTCATTTTCAATAAACTCATCATGGAATCTATCTTGGAATTCATTGTTTTCTAGCTAAAAGCAGTCTTTTCTAGCTAAAAGTGCATTTTTGCATGCACAACATGTTCATGCAATCTTAGCTGGCACTGTTCATGGTGAGTTCGGGACCGTGAGATACATATATACGATCACATTTGTCATTAATATTGCAAAATCAAAATCAATCATTATTATTTAATAGTAGTCCTGATATAGGTTAATACACCAAAATGCAGCATCCCAAAAATTGAGACTCCACTTACACAATGGAGGTTCCAGACAAATCTCAGTTAAACACACACAAAAATCTTTACACTACTGAGGCTTTTCAAATGCTTTCTGATACAAGGTGTACAAGGGCACAAAGTGGGTAATAGGAATCATGGCCACAGCTAGCTATGAGGACAAGGCCTGGACCTAGGAAGGGTTTTTTCATCTTCATTCATGAGATTTAATGTGAAAACAGTGCAGTTCTGATAATGCGGCAGCCTATTCAAAAGGTTAAGCCACAGATATCAGAGGCCCACGCAATCAAATAGGGACAAGGATATATATTACACAATAACACTATACACCATGTAATATACATTACAATATAAACTACACTGTTTCTTTTAAGATACATTTTTTCTGTGAGCACTGTCAATGTATTATGGCCAATGAAAATTATTACACTCTCTACCAAGCCCACTTTGTTTTCTCAGACCTCCAAATAGTCCTTAGCCTTCTGCCATTGCCTCAAATCTTCAGTTCATTTTCAGCGCCTGTCATGTTCATTACTAGCATGAGGTCATCAAGGATCTCAGTAGTTTGAGATTCATTGTGGAATCAGCAATAAAACTGCACAATCAGCAGTGACTGGTTCTCAGCTGACCTCAGATCAGCTGTGGTTTTGCCACAGACTTAATCACTCACTTTGTTTATCTGTACGAGGCGCTAACACAATGCACTGACTCAGACTAATTCAGACATACAGATGGTATATTAGTGGTATATTAGTGATTAAAAGTCATTCATTTTGTGGTACCTGATCATAACATACTAAATAAGCATAGCAAAATGCATTGTTAACTAGCATATTGAATGCTGTTGCACTGCTTTTAATACACAAATGCTAGTGAAGTTGAGATTTTCCTAACAATATCACAGAATAAAAATCTGCCATCCAATTTGATAAACGTGTAAAATTGTGCTCATACACAAATAAATCTGTTAAAGAATCTCCCACACTGGAGGGCTTCGTTCTACCTCCTTCATAACCATCTGGAGCCTTTCAGCTCCAATGTCTGTGTTATAATTGTGTATCTATAGCTACATTTACATGCACACAGTAGACTGAAGTTCTAAGTTTAATCTACGATATTGACCAACCAAGACATTTACATGATGTTTTTATAAGCTACTTTCTAATAATAAGCCATTAAAATATGGTGATTTCATCACTCAGGGTTATACTAGTGCCAAAGCAGACTCTCACCACCAGCAGATGGCAGGCTTTCTCCTATTGCTTTGTTTCATGGTCAGTGGTGCTTGTGGGAGGAGCACTGAGATTGAGAAACTGACAACAAAGAAAGAGGAACCAACTAAACCACGGAGAAGGTGATATGGAGTCATATACAGTGGGCCATAAGGTATGAAGATGTACTAATAAGTATTTAAAGAATTTTGGACAAAGCAAAACAATTAGATGAACTTCTGTTTAGGTGAAGATGCTCCTCATCTTCAGCCAGTATCTGATCTCAGGTTAGATATTCTACTTTAGTCACTGCTTGCATGACAGTAATTGTAGTTATTTATTCCGATTTGCCCCTAAACTGGAAACTGGAGTAGACCTATGTGCTACATTTGAGTGATGGTTACTGACATTAGGGAGATGTTTGATTTTAACTCTCAAGTGCAATGGGCAGGTCTGATGTGGTCAGTTACTCACGGTCATACATTCGTGTATGTTACTGGGTAGAAGAACAAAGCAAAATATACTGTTTACTCATTCTAATGTAATGCCTACACTCTCAGAAATAAAGGTAGTAAACTGTCACTGGGTCAGTTCCCCTTTTGTCACTGGGGTGGTTCCCTCAAAGGTACATCTCAGTACCTTTAGTCAGGGAACATAACTGAACCATAATCCACTGAAATATTTTCTAAGCTGTACTGACTCCACACACCCCGTCTCGTCTCCAGGACTTTTATTTTACTGATCTGTTTTAAAACATTTGGTTACGAAAAGGTACAAATACGAACCTGGAAAAACCTATTTAAGGTTCATAACTGGACCTTAAAACCACTGTTGTACCTTTGATGAAACATTTACATTGTTTGTACCTTGATAAACAAAAAAATGTACCTGCACAGAACCTTTATTTCTAACAGTGTAGTGTAAGTACTCTGCAATATGACCACCAGATAACCAAGGACACCAGTCAAACTTTTGTGGGACAAAAACAAATCCATTACAAAATTAGAGCTCTGTATGCACTTTTTTCTTGCAGAATTTTTTTTTCTTCTTTTTTTGAGCTTACATTTTTCCAATGTCTGACTCAGAAAGCTCTTTGTTGGTTCTTTATTGTTGTCAATTCATGTTTTTTTACTTAAGATTTTTGTCTGCGAATATAAAAAAAAATGTAGAAACCATAGTTTATTGTTAAATTGTTTCATTGTTAATTTGTGTACTTTGATTTCTGACCACTAGGTGGCCAATTTTAAATTTGCCAGCATATTCTTATATATTTTTCTTAATTCAGTTTACTAAAAACTAAATGTAAATTGAAGCCTTGAGTAAATACTGATCACAGATTATCTGAGATGAAACAGTGTTGAACATATTACACTTTTATGCCATGAATGGGAGCTGTGCTTACACCACACTTCACAGATCTTTACATATTAATGTCTATACATCTTGGAAAGCACTGCTTAACTCACTCTACCTGTTTTTAATAAATGTATGTTTCTTTGCTTTTTCAGGAACCGGACCAACACTAACAGTTTTGGCTAAGCTCTGAGAGTCTACAGTAGAACAGACCATTGGTCTGTAAGAGAGTGGAGCATGCTTATAATAGCTCATTACGGATGAGTGCAGCTTTGTCTTATTTCTGTTTGATTTGAATTAGAAGTCAAGCTCAATATGTTTAAATATGTATGTATATTTAAAATGTGATGTTTATTAATCATCCTGAGGGCATGATTCTCTCTGCACTCCATTAACAACCTGTTTCATATAAACATACTAAAACAGGACAAAATGTTGGAAGATCCTAATAATCAGAAAGAACAAAACACAAAGTGAAGCAACATTCAAAACGACAACTATGACACAAATGACAATAACATTTCAAGCTCCTGCTCTGCTGCCTCTTTTGAAAACATATTTGATTTACAGTTGGTCAGGCCCGAGAGAGCTTTAGGTAACCAAGACAGAAGAGCACAGTAGCACTTCATAAATTATTCTTTGGAGGTTTGTGGTTTTATGACCACTGTGAAGAGCTTCTACAGTACCATATATGCTATCCTGTACAATATTCTTTTACTTATGAATGTATCTACATTGTGTATTTTTTCTTCATCTGGGTATCAAGTATTTTGTGTTTTTGCTTCTAGGTATTAACAATGGAACATGGACTCTCAGGCTCCAAAGGCCCACAAGATTTGCCTAATGGCCAGTTGGGTTCATTGTCCCATATTAATAAAGATATGGTCAGTGACCATTAACCATTAACAGTGAACATTCACCTGAACACATGCAAATTTCACTGAAAGTTTTGTAATGCATCACTTTCATCTTTGGAGTATCTGTATGATCAAACACATCTGATAGAAACATGTAATAGTTTAATATTCTTAAAAAAAAACAAACCTTGTTTAAGCTTGTTTTGCAAAGAACAAACCAACATTATTATCAATATAATGTATTACACCAATGACAAAAATAATAACAGAAAATAGTGTTGCTAATAATTTATGCACATGGCAATCCAGTACAACAGTGGGTGTTTTACATACAAATGTAAAACAGATGCTAAAACTATTCGTTGTTCCATTTAGAGACATATTACACTTTACACAGTTACACTAAGTGGTGCTCTACGCATGCACGTGATTTTGGATCTGATTACTTGTGGTGAGCATGTAAACAGGGATTTCCATCAGAGTGTTGAGTAGAGTGAGAATAAACACCTCAGTCTTAATCTGTAATAGGAATGTATTCAATTAGATTTGCAAAAATCTTTGCATGTAAATATAGTCACTGTCTCTCCAACTGCTTAATGCTGGTCATTTTATTGGCTCCCTACCAAAACATCTGCATGAATTAGGGCATACATCATGTAAACAGCATGTAAATTAGGTACTGATAGGCTGGTGCTTGACTTCACGCACTGAAACTGATTCATAACTTGCGCAAAAACCTATATTTGTTCCCACATTGTAGGAAAAAGCCATCACCCAGATGCAGAAAAGTCTGTATGTCATTAAAGAGGGTCAAATCTGATTTTTTTTTATGCAACTTAATAAGGGCCAATGTGTAGGTAAAATGCTTCAATACCATACGGTACCACACAGCCCATATATGAAGAGAGGAAAGGTCAATCAGCTCAAAAGAAAGAAGAGGGGGATGAATACATGTTTGCCACATTAAATTTACCTTGTGCTTTTGTCTTGAAAATTTGTTTATTACAGTTTTTATGCACAGAACTGAAATGAGGAACGGATAACAACCACTATCTCCTGTTTCCTCAAAAGAATTGACTGAATGCACAAGCATATCCAACCTAATAACCAATCAGCTACTAGCTTCACTCTGTGTGTGGGTGGTGGGCCTTATTTTGGGCAATCAAATTTCCCAGTGCCACTTAAGCCCCCCTCCCTTCCCCCTTGTGGGACTTTTTCCAAAGAAAGAAGATCCAACAACCACAGAGGGAAGCGGATACAGAGACCGACACACACACACACACACACACACACACACACACACACTCATTTTTAAAAGGGCTTTCATGGAAAGTGGATTGACTTTCTAAACTTCAGTCCAGAATGAAGATCCTCCTTATCTTCACCCTTTGTCAGGTCTCAGGTCAGCTATGTCACTTTTACTTGTTGCTAATATGTCAAGAAAAGTGTTTAGGTGAAATCTTTGATTTGAACTTTGAACAGGAAGTTGATTGTTCACAAAAATGTTAATGACTGTTTTACATTCACTTAAAACTTACATAAATGCAAACTTACCTCAAGAATAATTTCAACAGAAGGCAAGATTCCCCCTTCTTCTGACATGCTGTACAAAATATCTTAAACTATTTTGTTAATTTGTTTAATTTGCTAATTGTGTTAACTGGACATATATATCTTGCTGTTGTCGGAAGAAAACCTCGTATCTCCAAAATGATAACTTTACAGGAAAATGAAAAAACCTTCTTTACTTTTAATGCAAGTCAATGGAACCAGACTTTTTTTTTATTTATTTTTTTTTAAATCAACTTGGACTGTTTCCTTTGGTCCATTCATCATGAAATTTACAATGTAAAGGACAAAAAGCACTTTCAAATTATGTCAAAACTGAAAAACGAAAATGGAAGATCAAATGGAGAACAAAGATACAGCCCAGCATCTTCAGGTAATATTTCACATCAACCATCAGAATGGAGAAAAAAAAATTTGATCTCTGTGATTTTGTTCGTGGCATCACTGTTGGCCCCACACCGTGGTCTCAGTATTTATGACTGCTGATCTCCTGAGATTTTCACACACAGCGTCTCTACAGTCTACTCAGAATGGTGCAACAAAGAAAAAACATCCAGTGAACGGCAGAGAATGGCCAGAGAGACTTGAGCTGCCCAAAAGGCTACAGTAACTCAGATAACCACTCTGTACAGTTATGGTGAGCAGAAAAGCATCTCAGAATGCACAACACAAACCTTGAGGGGGGTGGGCTACAACAGCAGAAAACCACATTGGGTTCCACTTCTGTCAGCCAAGAACAGAAAGCTGAGGCTGCGGTGTGCACAGGCTCACCAAAACTGAACAGCTGAAGACTGGAAGGACATAGCCTGGTTTGATGAATCAGTTTCTGCTGAGGCACACAGATGGTAGGGTCACATTTGGGTTTCAACAGGATGAATCCATGGACCCAACCTGCCTTGTGTCAACAGTCCAGGCTGGTGGAGGTGGTGTAATGGGGTGGGGAATGTTTTCTTGGCACACTTTGGGCCTGTTAATACCAATCAACCATCGCTTGAATGCAACAGTCTATTTGAGTATTGTTGCTGAGCATGTGCATCCCTTCATGGCCATAATTTACCATCTTCTAACAGCTACTTCCAGCATGATAATGTACCATGTCACAAAGCAAACGTCGTCTCAAACTGGTTTCCTGAACATGAGTTTAATGTTCAGCGGCTTTCCCAGTAATCAGTAGGGAATACAGCAGAACATCTTTAGGATGTGGTAGAATTCGCAGAGATTCGCAGCATTAAAAAGCAGCTAAAAATCTGAAGGACTGAGGCTGTTTTGACAGCAAAGGGAGGCCCTGCACAGTATTATAGTGTCCTTAATGAAGTGCTCAATAAGTAAAGATATTTGTGTTTTTGGCCCTTATTCGTTAAGGTCGAATAGCAGCAAGCACAGATTTGACCATCCTGACCAATGTACAAATTACTGTTTGTGATGCAGGAACCGTTTACAACAAAACAAGCAGTGATTTCAGAGTAATTGTGTGGAATTTCTTATTTACATATCATTTGCAATGGAGACACATTAGGCTGAGAATGACAACAGCTGAAAAGAATAAAATGGGAAATTAACAAAATGTAGCCCTTTTTCTTAGACGGTAGAGTGGTAGAAATGACTAAGTCTGTATCCATTTTATTCTCCTGGTCAAAATGTATTATTACAGTAATTAATAAAGTATTAGTACTGTTTCGTTCTTGTATACAACATATAATTAATGGATGGGTGCCCCAGGTGGAATGCTGCTTAAGGACCTTAGATGTTCAGAAACAATCTTGCAGACAACCGAGCCAGATTTTTTTTTCTAGAGTAGAAAAAGCTTAAGATTTTTTAGCTGAAGCTTAGAGTTTAACTTTTCAGTTTGTTACTACAATGTAAATTATTCTTGAGGCATTACTGCAACAGAGACATAAGGCACAATGCAGCTAGTGAGCATATCAATTATAGTTTGTTTATGGCTGATTATTTTATGATTGTGTGATTTTCAGATGCCTGGAGTATAGAACATATGACTGCTGTTCTAGGAGAGACTGTAACTATCAGCTGTAACTATCCAGAGGTGTTCAAGAACAAACCCTAAGTGTTTAGCCAAACGATCTGATGACTCTTATACCGTAGTGGTCAGTACCACAGAGTCTCCAAAAGGCAGATTCTCCATCTCTGATGACAGAAGGTCTAACACTGTCAGTGTGAACATCATTGATGTGACACAAGAAGATTCAGGAGATTATTCCTGTAAAGTGATTAAAGGAAATGATTACTCCACCTTGAGATGGATGTATCTTGAAATTATTGGTGAGATGCTTGTAGCTCTAAGTCTGCATTTTTATACAAGTTCTTATGTTTCTCTCAGATGTTTTTATGTCACGAATGTTCAATTATTTAAATTTATTATATATTTTGTTCACCTACACCATAACAACCACCGCCAGCAAGACCAAGTTCAACTCTGGAACCAACAACCTACAGGAACACATCTCCAGTACTAACAGCAATCACATCTAAAGAACAATTCAGTAAGAACTCAGTTACTATCAAAAACTCTCTCTTACATTCTGTAATATCAATGTGTGTTATTACAGTTACTAATACTAACTGAGATGCATGTATTGTTTCATCTACATATACTTTCAAAAGAAACAACAAAATGATCAAACTGTACATTTTAAATTGGCCCAAAGCATAATTACACAGTTTAAGGCAGTGGTAGAAGCTGTGGAAGCTCCAAATGCAACAAATGAACATTGCTTCATATTGACCATTTTATTTGCCACTGGAAAAGGAATGCTCAAGGCAGAAGCCTCAGTTGACTTAATTTACTTAAATATCTCTGATCAAAAACTTCATCCGATTTGCACACAAGTCCTAATAGTAAATAAAGAGAACCAAATTAAACAAATGAGACAAAAATATTAGACTTGGTCGTTTATATAGTGATGAAAATGATCCAATATTATATACCACAATGAGTGGCAAAGTATGTGAACCTTTGCTTTCAGTATCAGGTGTGACCCTGTTGTGCAGCAATAACTGCAACTAAACGTTTCCGGTAACTGTTGATTAGTCCTGCACATCGGCTTGGGGGAGTTTTAGCCCATTCTTACATACTAAACAGCTTCAACTCTTATGTTGGTGGGCTTCCTCCCATGAACTGCTGCTTCTGGTCCTTCCACAACATTTCTATAGGATTAAGGTCAGGACTTTGACTTGGCCATTCCAAAACATTAACTTTATTATTCTTTAACCGTTCTTTGATAGAATGACGTGTGCTTAGGGTCGTTGTTTTGCTGCCTGACCCACTTTCTCTTGAGTTTCCGCTCACGGACAGATGTCCTGAGATTTTGCTTTAGAATTTGCTGGTATAATTCAGAGTTCATTGTTACAATGATGGCAAGCCGTCCTGACCCAGATGCAGCACAACAGGCCCAAACCATGATACTACCACCACCATGTTTCACAGATGGGTTTTTATGCTGGAATGCAGTGTTTTCCTTTCAACCATAACACTTCTCATTTAAACCAAAAAGATCTATTTTATTCTCATCCGTACAAAAAACATTGTTCCAATAGCCTTCTGGCTTGTCCATGTGATCTTTAGCAAACTGCAGATGGGCAGTAATGTTCTTTTTGGAGAGCAGCGTCTTTCTCCTTGCAACCCTGCCATGCACAGCACTGTTCAGTGTTCTCCTGATAGTGGACTCATGAACATTAACATCAGCCACTGTGAGGCCTTTAGCTGCTTAGAAGTTACCCAGGGTTCCTTTCGTGACCTCATGGACTATAACACACCTTGCTCTTGGTGTGATCTTTGTTGGTCATCCACTCCTGGGAAGCGTAACAAAGGCCTTAAATTTCTTCCATTTGTACACAGACTGATTGTGGATTGGTGGAGTCCAAACTCCTTAAAGATCCAGGCTGATGAGCATCAACAACTCTTCCTCAGAAATCTCCTTTGTTTCTGCCATGATACACTTCCACAAACAAGTGTTGTGAAGATCAGACTGAGATAGATCCCTGTTCTTTAAATAAAACAGGGTGGTCACTAACAACCTGATTGCCATCCCATTGATTGAAATCACCTGATTAATTTCACCTTCAAATGATCTGCTAATCCTAAACGTTCACCTACTTTTGACACTCACAGATATGCAATATTGGATCATTTTCCAAAATAATTAAATGACGAAGTCTAATACTTTTGTCTCATTTGTTTAATGTGGTTCTCTTTATCTACTTTTAGGATTTGTGTGGAAATCTGATGAAGTTTTAGATCAAATTTACGCAGAAATATAGAAAATTCAAAAAGTTGTACCACTGTATATCCAGAAAGCTTCAGGTTCTAATGCATTTTCATACAAGTCCTTATGTTTGACAGAAATTCCTCACATTTTTGTGTCACTAATGTTAATTGATTTAAATGTTGTATGTTTTAATCATCTACACCAAAACAACCACCACCAGCAAGACCAAGTTCAACTCTGGAACCAACAACCTACAGGAATACATCTGCAGTACAAACAGCATTTACATCTGATGAACAATTCAGTAAGAACTCAGTTACTATCCAAAACTCATATTCTGTAATATTAATGTTATTATTCATAACTCTGTGTAAGCTCAAAATGCAACAAACATAGGCCAAAGATTGCTGCATAGAGACCATTTTATTGGCCACTGGAAAAGGAATGCACAGGAAAGAAGCCTGAATTGACTTGTATGACTTAAATATCCCTGATTGTCATTAGAATTAAGCAGAATTAGGAATATCTAGTTTGGCAAATCCTTCTTTCCCTTACGAAAATCTGATACATTGAGCTGGTGTCATTGCATATTCAAGATGCTGCAGGTTCTAATGCTCATCCTCAACTACACCAGCACAGAGGTTTTCAAAATACAACAGCAACTTACCAGTAGCCCTTGTGTTTGTACAGTGACCTTGGATTCATAGTCTGTTTTGGGTGCTATATTAGAAAGGAATCATGTGTGAGACACAGAACTGCAAAATATATTCCAAATACGTGAATTATGGTTGTGTATTTAAGAAATGGTTTAGCAAAACATCACACATACACACATGCTGTTGACCAGCCAAGATGTTTTTGGTGTCCAAATTTTGCTTCTTCAGTTTTGTTCCGAGGCTAATGTTGCTAAAAACCACATGACACCACATCTTTGGCGTAAATACATTAAGGAACCCCTCTGAACCCGCTCAAACAGCATCCAGGTCTTGAGTAAGGTCGCACAGTGTGCAACAGAAATCGCAAAGATAAGACCCACATGCCCCCATAAACATGGTTCACTTGAGGAGTGACAGAATTTGGCACAACACCTGTTGTCTCAAAAGGCTGACCACAGCATTCAGCTATACAATGTCAAACAGTGTCCTAAACCACATTGAAAAGCCCCTTAATAAAAAGCTGGATTCAGCTTGAGAGGGTTGACAAAAGTTTTGTAAAAAGCAAAAAAACATCTTTTTGACTATTGACTTTGAATGTTTGCAATGTTAGCCTCTCAAGTGCTCTAGTGCTAAACTGAAGAAGCAATATCTAGACAACAAACATGTCTTGGCTGATCGATTGCAACTAGTGTCAGAGGAAAACTGTACGTTTGATTTTTCTCTAAACCATTCCTTTAATGTGGCTCCACTTGAACTGTGTGTTTCTCATGAACGTGATGACATTTTAAGCTGATTGTTTTTTCTGTTCTTTCTGTTCCTGTCACTGGGTTTCATTTCCAGGTTCCCCTATCATCACTGTGTGTTTCTTTATGGCTCTAATGCTGTTTGGAGGATTAGCCATGATGAAATACAGACTGAGACAGCACAAGACAAATGCTGTGATCACCTGCTGTGTAGGTAAACACTACACTTCATTCTATCAGATTAACTCCACTCTGGGACCAACACTAAAGTCTGTCTATAGTAGACAGTTTGAAAAGAGCATCTGTCACTGACTTCCTCTTTTTCCACAGATTCTGCTTCTAGTAGACAAAAAACAGTAAGTGTTTTTTTTTTTTTTTTTTAATTGACTAAAATTAATTTCCTCTGAAAACAAATGTGGGTCATCTCAATCTAACAACAAATTATTTAATTAATCTAAGACATTCTTTATCTTGCGCCGAATAGACAAGACAGGCTACAGGTGTGTAAAGATTAGAGAATAGCTGAGCAGCTGTCACAACTTGATTCTTTGACGTTTTGTGTTTTTTGAAAAATCTGTTTAAACACCACACAAGTTCAAAATATACAGAGAGGAGAACATTTATTCACTTTCGTTTCTATTAAAACCATTTAATAACCAGGACCTGCTGGCGAGCCCAACGTTTTATGACACTTCTATAATCTAAGAACAGCTCAGCCAGTTTGCATTGAAGTCCCTGTAGTTACTGAATAATAAGCCTTAGCATGCAACAAGTCTGGGATTTTAAGGGGTTAATATACTTCTAATCAGGGCTGGAGTAGGACTAAGTTTTTGTACCAGGAGTTGTATGATGCACCCCAAACTCTAACTGTATTTCTCACACTACAGACACAGCATTGTGTTTGGCAATTACAGCTTCAGTAAGAAGTAATGAGCTTTTGCAGCATTGTGGTTTAATTTTGGCCCATTTCTCTTGGCAAACTTTTCAATTCCCTGAGATTTCAGGGGCCCCTTTGTTGGACATGCATTTTCAAAATCAACCATAAATTAGGATAAACATCAAGAGATTGGCTAGGTCACTGAAGAAAATCTTTGATCTTGCCATGGAAGAGATTCAGGAGACCAGGGTTCGCAGAAATAATGAGAGTTTTATTCAAAGCTCTGTACATCTGCCTTAGTCTCACCCCAATTTAAAGACCAGGTTTTGGAACCAAAGCTTTATACTCAAATTTCCACACCCCAAGAGAGTCATACAAAACAGAATGGGAGATTGGAATCCTGTCCTTAAAACCTTGCTGTCATAAAATGACCAGAGTTGGAGTGTTCTGTTTCTGTCCTTAGGATGTGTCATAAAAGACAATTTGCTGTTATCGTTCAAACCTCAAGAACAGAGCATAAGTGTGCATTCCAAAAAACAACCTTTCAACATTCTGTTTAACAATGAATAACAACTAAAACAGAAAACTAGAAATTAAAACAAAACAATTCCCAACACCACACAAGAACATTTACCTTTTAGAAACTAATCTTGAGTTGTTTTTGCTGTATGTTTAAGATTCTAGTATCTCTGAATACTTTTTTTTTAGAAAAACTTTATTATCCATTAAATTTACATGAAATGGAAATGTGTCTTTGGCCATCTGGCACATAAATATATAGACACATAAAACACTTAAAAACACTTACAGCAACAGTGTACATGAACTATGTAGGGGATTATTTATTATGTCCTTGTTCAGAATGCTCACAGCAGTGGGCACAAGTGATTTTTTGTACCCTTTCTAGCTAGTGGGACCTTAAGTTTCCTACCTGATGGCAGCAACCGGAATGATGAATGAAGGGGGTGGGTAGGGTCCTTGTAGACCTGGGTTGCCTTGTTGGTTATGGAACGGATGTGTAAGTTCTAGAGTGACAGTCGTTTATCTCCAATAATCTTACTGGCCTGGTTGACCACCTGGGCCAGTTTTTCTTTGCTTAATTGAGAGGTTCCCATACCAGGACACAATATTGAAACCCTCACTGTATATCATTTGTTGGACCTACTGTATGTATAATGGCTCTGTTTGCAGAGTCTATGGAATATTTCTGTATGATCTGCTAATGTGTACTCTGCTGTTCTGATTTCAGGCTGATGGTGATGATGAAAATGATCCACCTAGAAACCAGAGCAATATCAGCATGAGTCCAGTCTACCAGAATCAAAATCCCAATATCAAACAATCCGATTCAGACTACCAGAGCCCAAACTCCAACACAAGCCAATCGAAGAACCAGTCAGACTCAGGCTATGAGAAACCAGACTCATACCCTAACCGATCACTTCCAGCCCAGCAGAGTCCAAACTCGAACACCAACCTATCAGATTCAGTCTACCAGCGTCCAAAATCCAACAATCGATCAGAATTAGTCTACCAGGGCCGAAACTCTGACACAAGCCAATCAGATTCCGACTATGAGAATCCATACCCATATCCTAACCGGTCACTTTCAGCCTACCAGAGTCCAAATTTCAACATCAATCAATCAAATTCAGCCTACCAGAGTCCAAACTCCAGCACCAACCAATCAGATTCAGTCTACCAGAGTTTAGACCCTAAAACAATGCAGTTAAATTCAGTCTACCACACTTTAGGTCCTAGACTGATTATATTTAAGTAGGGCTGGCCCAAATAATTTGATTACTTGAGCTTTCATTTGTGACACTGTTTTTAGTTTATTTACTGAGAGCTTTGACTGTTTTAATCTTAAATAAATTTTACCAGCAGAAATAGTCGCTGAAATAGAGAAACTATTGTTAATACGCAGAAAAAAATAGCTGGTTTAGTTTTAAATACGCAAGTTCATTTCAGGCATACAGGTCACCTTGCCCTAGAGCACAACAGACTGCCCCGCTTGTCATGTGGACACAGAAGCTAAAAGGTTAAGCATGTGATTTTACTGGATCTCTATGAAGTTTACACTTCGTGTGCAAGTGATGATGGATGTAAGACGTCTGATTAAAATGGAAGCATATCGGTCTCGTCAAATGAGAGACTAAAATGCTCCAAATATTAGTGTTTAAGAATGAATTTGAGAATAAGTACGAGTATTCATTTGGAAATATCAACAAGTATTTGTAGCACATAAAGTGCTGTTGGGTCAGCCCTAGATTTCAGTGATCAAACCTTTGGTGCCAAAAAACTTTTTTCTGGAATGAATGAGAAAATGACAAAGAACTTCATATAGAATAATAACCTGTAGTGTAATTAATTGAACGTTTAAGTGAATTTCCTTTCTTATTAAAAGAGATGGTAATACGTAAACATTTCCTTTGCATACTGTAAAAATGCAGAATGCGGTATATATTTTTGCTGATTCATTGGTTAAACAGGCAGTTCAGACTCTGGCATTATCATTCAATCAATGGGCCTTTGCTGTAGTATCCACGGTTTTCCTAGACAACAACATTTACCATTATGCTTTGCGCGTCTTTGGAATGAGAATGGGCACGACTTCCGGTATGCATTTGTTGTTGACAACCGATAGTGTATGGATTAGCTTCAAGGCTAAAGAGATTTATCATTAGCCAGTTATTAAACTGTGTAGCTAGCTAGGTTTCGCTTTTTGGATAAAAGAAGATGGCAGTTGTGTTGCGGTGGCATCCTGGACGAGAATGTTTAACAAGAACCGTAACTGGTGTCACCCAGTCTGTTCCTCATCCTTTGAACCCATCCCAAGTCTGGGTTGACGACATAAAACTGGCCCAGATGTTACGTATGTTGACATTATCAACTACCTTGTTTT
This sequence comes from Colossoma macropomum, assembly GCF_904425465.1. Lineage (NCBI taxonomy): Eukaryota > Metazoa > Chordata > Actinopteri > Characiformes > Serrasalmidae > Colossoma > Colossoma macropomum. The sequence continues at coordinate 6,721,308 of NW_023494808.1, read as the reverse complement.
TTCTAAAGGTGTAGACTCTGAGGAGCTGAGAAATCATAAAAGTACAGCAGCTTATAATTATCTACACAGCAATAAAATCGTAAGGGTTCTGTGTTACCATTGCGAACAGTTCACATTTCTCAAAGCTGAGGTACAACCAGGCCAGTCCGTCAGGAAACTTAACTACTCAGCATGGGTTATGGTTCAAAACAATGGTGTAGCAGATACAGCAGGATGGTCTTGCATCGCTGGTCCAGGCAGATCTTGTAGCCACATCGCTGCTGTGTTGTGGAAAATAGGGTGGGGATTTTAAATTAAACTAAAATACATAGCTAGATGAGCTGCATTTACTCTGAGAAACATAATTGGTTATGTTGCCACAGTAGCCGTAATGGTTTATTAGTTTAGCACTGCAGTAGCAAAGTATTTTGTGGGCCAACTAAAATATGATCAGGTGTGCACTCTACATTTGCTTTGTTCATCAGAATCTCTTACGCATTTATTATGTTTTATCACAAAATTGAAGGAGCAAACATGAATATTTAGCTTTTTTTTTAATTCAGTGCCACTAGCTATGCTCTTTTGGCCTCATCTTCCTCTGACACTTACATTCTGATCTGGCTTGCCTTTGTGTTTGCAGCATTCATTTTCCAACATCGTTTTAAGCTTTCGAGAGCTGTTTTGACACCATTAGACAGCACATGACATTCCTGTGCTTTTGAGACAGTTTGATAGCATCGTAATTAAGCTTTACACGAAAGTTTAGCCCATTCAAGAGGAACTGTTGTGACGTCATGGCAACTGCCATTGAGAATAGAAAAAAACCATGGATAGAATGTCAGCACTACTGCCTAATGAAATGACTCATTTTAGATGGTAAAAGCACAGCACATTTCATGCATGTTCATAAGCAGGTATGGCTATATGTGAATGATTTAAACAAATAAATACAGAGAGGAGATTTTCAAAAAAGCTGTTCTGTCTTAAATGTTTAATTTCAGTATCTGTATTTCCCTGATCAATACCAAAATACTGTCTCTCAAACATTAATCAATAAACATATTTATATATATATATATATATTAGTCACTTCCCCATCTGATCATGTTGGAAAGTTATTTTTTGTACCCACTACTCATTTCCTCTGTGATTAATCTGGTCAGTCGTACAGGTGGGAGGAGCCGTGTGGTTAAGCAACAGGGATTCACACCAGAGAAAGAGGAACAATCCAAACCACAGAGAAGTGGGTGGTGAGACAAACACACGAAGGGGGCTACAAGCACAGCGAGCATTAGTTATGTGACGTTTGTTATTGAAATAACATCGTAAGAATATACTGTTTGTCTAAACTTCAGTGAAAAGGAAGGTCATCTTTACCCTATTGCTCATTTCAAGTTCATTTCAATTATTATGTTTTACTGGCATCACTATACCTGCACAAAGGCCTTCAGACTGACCCAGTGACATTTCTGTGAATACAGTCTCTTCTGGCTATATAACAGACGGAAACGTGATATAGATATGAAATACAACATGAAATCAAATGCTTCAAATATGTGAAGTGGGTGAAACTGTTTTGCATGTTTTAATATCTGCATAAATGCTGCTAATGCATACAGTACTGTGTAAAATGTGTGATACATAAAGCTATTTATCTGTATAGGAAGCATTTACTTAGTTCAGCCATTTCCAAAATCCAGTATTTACAGTTACCATGCAGTTCTACGTTTATCTAAATCAGTTACATTAAATCAGGAACTGCTGATGAAATCCAGCAATTCCATGCAGTGGCTGGAGTGCAGCAAGAAGTCAGAAACCAAACCTGTGTTCTTCTAACTATATTCTTCTAACCTACATGTCAAAAGCTTATTATTATATTTACATTTATTTGTATTTATTCTAACACTATACAGATCATTCTGGGTCAGTATCAGACACAACACAATTTGTTCTTTAGACTAAAATACTTTTGCTTTGGACTCCCAAGTGGCGCAACTGCCCAAGTGTTGGTCCCATCATCAGGAGATGAGATCGTGAGTTCAGGAGTCCAAGAGAGCACAACTGGCCTTGCTTGGGTGGTAAACACCTCCCAAAAGAAAGCACCCCATAAATTCCCATAAATTATGTTTTTTAATGTGTGTGTGTGTATATTATATATATATATATATATATATATATATATATATATATATATATACACACATACATACATACATACATACACACACACATACATACACACATCATAGTTTGAATACTTAAAAACTTACAGCATAAATTAACACCTTCAAATAATTTTTAATCACACAATACTGTATGAACTACTTGCATTATATGTTGTGTTGAACAGGGGCAGTTGTAATATTGAGCATTTCACTATTTGGCATGTCACTATTTTTTCATTTACATGTTCCTCACGTCATAAGGCACAAGGTACTGCACATACACACACAATTTCTTATGTAGCAAGACATCACTATATCTGAGATTACCATAATTTTCCCCCTTCCTCCCCTTCACCAGAGATTAAGGTCTCCTTCTTGAGGACAGTTAGACAACATGCATGTATATTAATATTTTACTCTGTTTCTGCAGACTTTGCTGACACTATCCATCAAAGAGAAACAAAAAGTGTAAACGAGTGTTTCTGAAATAATGCTTGAATAACGACATTTCTGTTTCCGACAAATGTACATACGAACATAGAGTTAATCATTTAGCGCTGATTATTGTTGCGTTTGTGATTTTTATTAAAACAAGCTTAATAGATTATGCATTTTAAAAATGTCCAGGGTTCCTTCGTGAAAATTACTTGCTAAGTGGGTGTTATAAGGTTCTATCTGCATCAGCCAATCAGTGGAGCTGATGAATGTGGTCTGCAAGGCTCAGTAGCTCAGCTATGAAGCCTAGTTAAATGAATCTTTAGACCTAGTCTTAGGTCCTAATCTTTAGATTGCAAATATTTTCTAAAGGTAGTCAGCTCAATAGCCAGCTAGCTACATTAGCATCTCTACAAAACAGAGAATGAACTAACTAAACAAAAGCTAATATGAATATCTTTGGAGGTTATGAGCTGCCAGAAAATAAAATACTACAGTTACCTAACCTGAACAGCAACTAGCTAGCTAGCAGAGTAGCATAGTAAGACAGTAAGAGAGAAGAAAAGATATGTCTAATATGTCCAAGTTGAACAGAACAAGCAAAACATCAGATGACTGTAGAAGACCTAATATGGTGAAAGTCATGGCTCTTAGTGGTAAACTGGTTAACTATAAGGAGCTGTAACTACATATGAAATTATGTCTCTAGCTGAAATGTAAATAACAGCAATACTTGGGATGGTTCACTTTCACTTTGCAACGTAAGACAAAATGTTTCAGGACATTCCTGTGACGATTTGAAAAAATACAATAAATCCTAAAGTCACCAAAAAGTATATGAGTCCAAGAGAAACTGGACAGGCCCACAGAAGTCCAGGGTTATCACAGCATTTTAGAGGGTGTAACACAGCCATGTTCAAGAGTTACACTCTGTGCATTACCGTACCTTGTACATGAAGCGCCCCACCTTTAAAGGACGTCCAACTGTTGCCTGGAACCTCCTGGCGGGTTACAGCTTTCTGAATCTTTTCTGTGGACTTATATGAAGGTCATAAACACATGCCATTTCACACCCAGGTTGCAGGCACAACTTCGACTTCAGCTGTCTCGACAAATTCAACAATATGAAACGTCCTATCATGACAAACACAAAGACGGGAAAGAATGTTTTAAAATGTATAAAACAAGCAAATATTATATTCTTTTAATAACAAGCATGTTTTGCATTCCGTTCTGCAAAATTCACATACATTCTCACCGTCCTCCATCCTGTTCCAAGGGCACCATTACTCTGCAGACTGTCCATCTTTCCCTGCTTTACCACACTCCATTGAAACCTGTGCCCTAGATCAGGGGTTCTCAACTCATTTTCCAACTCAAGGTCCACCTGTTTAAAACTAGAAAGCATGACGGCACACAAGAAAACAACTTTTTACACAGAATTGTTTCTTTTTCTTTTATTTCGCAAGTGCTGACCCTGAAAACTTGAGAATTAGGACCTGAACAATAGCTTAAATATACACTGTCCATTTCAATTAAATCACAGAAACTAAAATGCGTAAAGATTTTAAACAAGTAGAAAAGCGATGTAACTCCACCAAGAACAGTCTTAAAAAGACCAAGTAACGTTAGTACTCTGTCTAATACTGTCACCATCAGAGGCAACCATCTTTTTATTTGGATCTTGCTGGAGCAAACAATGGGCATGTTGCTGGTTGCAGTTCAGTTTTTAGAGTTCTTTTTAAGAAATATGAGCATGTAAGCCATCTCTGCTAGCTCTCTCTCTTCCTGCTCTGTGGCATCCTTCCATCCTCTCAACTGACATCCTTAGCTTTTCTGCTAAGGGATAGTTTCTCCGTGAGCAAATCACATTAGCACGAGTAGAACTGGCCGTAGCACTGCCAAAGCCCTCACCTGCAATATGAAAACGACATGCAAGTAGTTAATAGGGCTCATTTATGAAACCTACGGAACATGAACTATAACAACGTTACAGATGATCATACGCTGGCTAAACTGTAGTCAGCTACCTAGCTAATACGTGCTAGTCTTATGCTAACGTTAGCAGAATCCTAACTGGCTTTCAGTACTTACAATGACTTGGAAACAAGTGTTAGTTTCTCTGGCAAAGTGAGAAAGGTACACAGAAACTTAACTTACCTGAGGATATTTTATCACTGGAAACACTGGTGTCTGCATGTGGTTGTATTATATTCAGTCCAAATTCTCCCACCTTCGGCGGCGACATAGTGCTGTACTTCATGCAGTTGAAAATTCTGCAGTTTTCTTGACGGAGATTAATTCCATGCGTCATCAAATGTTTCATCAGATTTGACGCATTACTCGTTTTGGAAGCCACTTAAGGCACATGGAACTGTTCTCAGTAAATTTTTCCAAGTAGAGCCAGACTTTCAAACCTCTTCAACATATTGAGCTAGCTGTGTGTTCTCTGCATATCTGTGTGTCAGGGAGCCTTTTCTTTTTTTGCATTAGTAGTAAGGTTAACTCCAATTACACCAAGATGCTTTGGTTGGTGCCTTTTTGGTACTAATTTCGGTACCCAGCCCTACCTTTAACCACAAGTATGTTTTTTACCAAACCAATACCATTTCCACTTTTGAAACCGTTACCCCCATCAAAAACTTTGATACAAAAATTGCTGACTTACATCTCTCTAAACTCCTTTGCTGGTCCCCAAAACCTACTGTGGTAAAGGACGTTCAGTATGTTTTCTTAGACCACATTCAGGTGTTACATCGCTCTTAGTGGCAACGGTTTCAGACATTCATCAGATGACCTGTGCCACAGGACAACTTAAGCATTGTACTATGACTCACGAAATTCTCAAAAGGAAACCCAGATATATTACCAGTTTAACCATGTTTAACGTCATCACTTAAATAAACAAGACCATTCTTCTTCATAAAGTTGTCCAAAATGCTCAATGAAAGACACAAGTAAAGTCCTTGAGAAGTTACACACTGACATACACAAAGATGGACTGGTCAGAATAAAGACTGCAACTGAGAGGAGCATAAAGTTATCATAAACTACAGTACTTGCAACATCACAGAGAACCACAGGGCCAGTATAGAGCAAGAACTGCCCCAGTTCTGTTGCCTTCCACCGATTTCCTTCCTTAAAAAGACGCAGGTTTTCAAAATTCTTCCACAAGTTCAAATTCTGTGACATTTTTTGTACCATGTGAATTTTTTTAAGCGTGTTTGTAAAGTGCACAGATCAAACAAGTGCCGCACTACACCTAGACAAACTGAATTCATATTGTTGTGAAGGAAATCTATGATCATGTCATTATTTGCTTCAGTTAGAGGATGTCGTCACATGATGATCCTCATCAGACACAAGCCTAAAACTTTCATCAGTTCTTAAGGCTGCATTAGTCTGTGGTAAAGTCATTCAATTTTTAATGAAGATACCAAGCTGTGAACACTCGTCACGTGAAGAATGGCAAGTGTGACTTAACTACTTTAATGAGAGCCTTTAATGAAAACTCCTTTCCCTTGAACTGAAAACCACACTATAAGCATTTTATCTTGTTCACTAAATCTTTCAGACACTCTGCCAATGATTTTGGCTTAAATGTGCCACTGTAAATGGCAAATCATGAATGGTTTCTTGCTTGCTTTTTTTTTCCCCCAATACTCACAAAACGGGCCACAGCTGCATATTACTACTCTTAAACAGTGGAATTTCATAAAAACTCAACAGTAACCATATATAAAAAAGATACATCTGTTTAGAAGTCTGCTGTTTGACATCCAAAACAGACCAAGAGCTCCCTGCTAGGCTTAGTTCTGAGGAGAGTCCTTGCATCTTTTGGCAGGTCTGGGTGATGGATTTGTAGAACTGACAGCAATGCAGATAATGCACTTACCTTTACGCTAGTTCCCTTTTGGACTTACCTGCCTGATCTTGTTGCATTTTCGATTTTTTGATGATGACTTTGGATCACAATTTCACTAGTAAAGCTTCTTGTGCTCCTTTTATTTGCACGTCTGACTTGTTCTGTTTTGTTACAGACTGACAACTGTCCACAAGCACATGGTCCTCATTGTTCACAACAGTACTTACCATATGACGACCTGCCTAGTCTTGCTGCTTGGCCTTCAGCAGATTAGACACACTGGCAGCTGATTTCCGCCTTGTTAGATTTGCACGTGTGTGGGCAGTCTGCCATTCTTACCTTATGCAGATCTCTTACCGTACTGATGAGAGGAGCATGTAGAGAGCAAAAAAGGAAGGGATATCTGTGTTAGGCCTAGAGGAAAAATGAGAATTAAAAGAAAATGTATGTTAATCGTTCAAAAAAGGTTGTCAGGTTTTGCAAAAGCTGTCATTCCATTCAAAGCAAGCCATGACAAATCATTTAACCAGCTGCCTTTACATGGTCCAAAATTAATTGGAAAAAATGTTTGGTTACATTAACTTTCATGATAAGTTAAATTGTTTAATTAAGTACAACTCATCTACACATGAAGTATAACTTGTTTCTACACATTGCCAATTTTATAAGCTCCACTGACTATATAATTTCACTCTGTAGTTCTACAGTTACAGACTGTAGTCCATCTGTTTCTCTGCATACTTTGTTACCCTGTTCTTCAGTGGTCAGGACCCCCACAGGGCAGGCATCATTTGGGTGGTGGATCATTCTCAGCACTGCAGTAACACTGACGTGGTGGTGGTGTGTTAGTGTGTGTTGCGCTGGTCTGAGTGGATCAGACACAGCGGTGCTGCTGGAGTTTTTAAAAACCTCACCAGAAACATCCAGCCAACAGCGTCCTGTGGGCAGCGTCCTGTGACCGCTGATGAAGGACTAGAGGATGACCAACACAAACTGTGCAGCAGCAGATGAGCTATCGTCTCTGACTTTACATCTACAAGGTGGACCGACAAGGTAGGAGTGTCTAATAGAGTGGACAGTGAGTGGACACAGTGTTTAAAAACTCCAGCAGAACTGCTGTGTCTGATCCACTCGTATCAGCACAACACACACTAACACACCACCACCATGTCAATGTTACTGCAGTGCTGAGAATGACCCACCACCCAAATAGTACCTGCTCTGTGAGTGTCCATGGAGGTCCTGACCACTGAAGAACAGGGTAAAAGGGGGCTAACAAAGTATGCAGAGAAACAGATGGACTACAGTCTGTAACTGTAGAACTACAGAGTGAAACCATATATTTAAATTAAAACGTTATATAAAAAATGGCGATACATTCCTATTTTTGAATTTAACTTTATTTTGAATTTAACTCCCACTCATATGTACAATTTTGGGCTTAAAACGAAAATTCAGATTTTGCCATTTTAATTTGTTATTTGGTATACTAATATTGACATTTCATTTACACAGATTTAGACGCTTTATTATTAGTTTTATATAAATTCAACTTAAATTACCTTAAATATAATTTATCTTATATGCATTTGCACTCTAAAAAAACAATTTGAAATCTTTCCGCAAGCTGCAAAGATGGCAAGAACCAAACGTTAAGAGAAACAGAGCCTCTCCTCTTTGCAATTACATGTTCTCACCTACTGCACTCATTCTGTGGCAAAATGGCTGTGTTTAAAAATAACTTACTGCACATGTACTGATTCAGCCCAAAAGTAGTAAGTAGTATGCTAAGCAGTGGTTGGAGGCCTGAGGAAAATGGGGCAGGTTTTGAGATGGTTCTGATTGGCTCATTCTCTGAAGTTGGCAGTGTGCTCGCTTGCTGTAGTTCGGCACACAGCTTGTGTCCTATATACTGTACCCTACACTACTGATAAAGAGCAGCATGCAGTGTTCAGGATATACTTCTGCAGTATGCAGTAAACAGATTGCTGTTTCGAACACAGTCGACGATTTTAAAAATGAATTCGACCCGACTGCATTTTCACTTTCACAGACATCCACTTGTCATTTATCCCATCAGGGCGGGGCCAACAGCACGCTCAGCGGAAAGGTCTTAATCTGGACCATGGCAGCTAATCTTGCGAAACGGAGCAATACATTCACTTGTGATGCTTATTATGTCTTCATACAGGACCCATGAAGAATCTAATCAAACACATGGCAGATTTTTTCTGTTTTTATTGTCTGTGTTAACCAACTGTAAACTACAGAGGCGGCAGATAGACCACGATGATGGATTAATCTCCATCTACTGATTTACATAGCAAACATCACACGTAGACAGTGCTGTGTTCCACCTTATCTGATACCAAGAAACGTGTGAGACAGTTAGCTGGTTTGCCAGCAGGATTAAACAGCCGATTGGGGCCTTGTTTGGAACAGTAACATTAGTTAGGGTTAACAATAGCTTTTAGCTAGCTTAAAGGGGAGTTCCATCAATTTTTCAAATTTACTGCTTAATTCAGTGGGTGAGATATAAACAAAGTCATTCAGAGTGGGTTGGTGTGAAATGGCTGATTGTACAGACTCCAATGTCTTTACAGTGGTGATAGGAACCAGGGATCAAAATGTCTACAACACAAATATAGGCATTTTATTAACTATTGAAACCTCCAGTGAACCAACACATGCCTTTTTTATATGTAATGTTGATGGTAAAATAGCAGAAAGGCTGCAAAAATGCTTTTCCTCTGGGGACTGTTTTGCCTCCCAACACCCTTCACGTACCTCTCCGCTGTGAATGGATTCAAATAAATGGATTGACGAGACGTTTAGGCCAAATTATTTTATCACAAAACTATCGTAAAACAACATCTCTGGGATCAGGCAGCATATATCTAACCATTCTGTGTAATAAATTTCTGTAAGGGAGCTTTTAGAGGCGTTAAACTCCTCAGACATATGGTTCCTATCATCACCCCGGTGAATAATTCTGACTAATTTTCTCTAGAATGAAGCATTTCACACCAAACTACTCTGAATGACTGTTTACATCTTAACTATTTCATCATATGAAACTTTTGAAAAATTGGTGGAGTTCCCCTTTAACCCTGCAACCCTCCACAATTTGCATACCACCTAAGCAGTTGAGGTTATAGCAGAACAATATATCCATCTCTGATGCTCACTTTGTAGAAAATATCCCCACATGGCATAAACTGGAATCTGTACAGCAGGCCTACCTGCTCCTCTGGTAATACGCCATCTTTCAGCCCTGCTTTCTCAAACTTTCTGTCCTACCTTAAACGGTGCAGCAGTTACACTCTGGTACCTTAGTGCACCCAAATGTTACTGCAGCTCCATTTAATGAGGAACAGACACTTAAATAAAAAGGCTAACTTCAGCCTTGTGTTCATCAACGGCTCCCAGACTGATAAACTAGAAAACCTGGCCACACATTCGGTTAAACAGTCTAACCGTATATGTGTGAAGACACAGGAAGCCACACCAGGGGACATATTGATTTGCTTCACCTCATTTTTTAAAGTAAGAACAGCTGCAAACTCTTGGGCACCATTCTTCAGGTAAAGCCACTTCTGCTAAGTGCGCTGCTGGCCCAGACCTGACGGGACGTCTGACAGGTGAAAGTCTATAGGAAATACAATCAGTCGAGTGCATATTCAAATTCATTTTGCCGCAGAAGGAGCGCAGCAGGCAAGAATATGGAATTGCAAAGAGGAGAAGCATGATTTCTCTTCTTACATGTGAATTTTACCCTCTTTCTAGCTCTGTTCTCTTTAATAATGCAAACTTAAATACTTTTAGAGTGTACATGCATATATTTTCATTATCATTTTAAAAGCAAAGTATGCATTTGAAGCATAACTACACAACTCTAGAAATACTATAATAATTTAAATTGAATAAAGCTACTCATAAAGCATCTAAATCTGCATAAATTAAGTGTCAACACTATACTATAAAACGACAAATTAGAATGGCTGAATTAAATTAATTTTTAATTTGAGCCCAAAATTGTATATAAAGTACCAGTCAAACGGAGAATGATTGAGGTCTGCGTCAGATGACCTGGCCTCCACAATCACCCGACCTAAACCCAACTGAGATGGTTTGGGACGAGTTGGACCGCAGAGTGAAGGGAAAGCAGCCAACAAGTGCTCTTTGCTTACTACATAATTCCATGTGTTTCTTCATAGTTGTGATGTCTGAATAAAGAAAAAACATTGAATGAGAAGGTGCATCCACTTTTGACTGGTACTGTATGAGTGGGAAATTTAAATACAAACTCAAATAACTGAACAATGCAAAATGGCAGTTTTCATTATAATTTTGCTACTGAAAGGCTTCTATATCTATATGTTAAGTGGAGCAGATTTGGCAAAGAGTAGATTCAAGGAGGTGTACTTACTGAAGTGGACAGTCGTTATATATATTTAAATATTTCTAAAACAATTTATCAAAATCTAACACTTCATAAATAATTTTAACGATAATGAAAATGAGAAATAGTTTCAGACAAATGCTGTTTGTTTCCTTTGCAGCATAGATATGTTCAGATTGAGTAGCAGCTGCTTTTAATATTAACTGATTTATTTAAAATCTTCAAAGGAAGTCAAATATTAAACAATAATACTGTAGGCCTGGGTGATTTAAATCAAATTTTTTTTTTTTTTATATCTGCTTTGACCCATTTTCCGTTCTAGTTTTATATGCTTTTCTAAACATTAACAATTTTAATGAAAGTTTTTAATAAAACCACATATTAAATCTTCTAATGGAAATTTATGGCAACTTGCATGCTAAAGGTGCTCCCTGCTAGAGAAACTTCAGACTGCAAGTGATTTACAAAGCCATGTGGTCACATTTATAATACAATGAGGGAAACAGGAAGAGGCCAGGCTCCTCATAAACCGGAACTGGTGAAACTGCACTGCTGCTGCTGATAAGACGACGCTGTGCTTCAGGCTTTTCTGGTGCCAAACCACACTGTTTGAATCTCCATGGTAACAGCAATGTCTCTGATTGGTGGAGCTCTCTTTAGGATGTATGGGTAATGTATTTCTTTACAGAAATGTGGGAATAAAACATGATTTTTCTGAAACAAAGCTGAAACCGGACTGATTCAGGGCTTTAACTGGATCAAATACCATCTTACAGTCTCGTAGCTCATGGCAAGTCTACGTCGGCTGTGGTGATGAATGGGACTTTTTAGTTCCAGAATCAGACTGCTCAGCTCTGTAACTTGATGTTTTAACAGTAACAGTGAATAAAACATTGTGTACATATTATTTAATATTACTATTATGTTACTTTTTTGTGAACCTGTTCAGCCTGGCTGTTTTACTGCAGCGAGTCACGCTGAACCAAGCTGAGGTTCTAAAGTACGTCTGCATTTATCTTCAGTTCATGCACTCAAGCTAAACTTAACATAAAGTATAATAAATTAACAGGCAGCTTCTCTGTCACAGAGAAAAATTTGACCAATGGAACGCATGCCAGCATTTTTTAAAGGAACATGAACCCCAATTAGTCCCTCAGCTCTGTAGGTTATTTTTTCCAACAAGGCGATAATTAACCTTAAGGCATCGCCCTATTGCCCAGGCCTAAAATAGAGAAACTCAATGTCTATTGGTAAACTACTTGACCTCTTGAAAATTATTACTGCAAACATGCGTGTTCGTTAGAGCCTGCTGGGGTTCATGGCTGTTTCTTGCAGGTTAACAGCGTCTCCTCCTGGAGATTCCCATTATGTTTTCAGGCCTGTAAAGAAAAGAAAAAAAAAAAAACATCCATGAACACAAAGCATTCAAACATCCGGCAGTTCTTTTCTAACACTTTCTGAACAAACAAATTAAGTAGTTTTATTTTATTTATCTCACAAGAAAATTCAAATGACCTGCCCTGTGATGTGTGGAGCAGCTAACCTTTCATTTTCTAACAGACTTAGCAAGAAACAGCTAACAGCTAGTTGGCTGTAAAAGCCGTGCCACAGGAATTAATATTCCAGTACAAAAATAGAAATGAACATTAACAAATACTTAACAGAAGGGAGGCTGAAGTACGTAGTGAGCGGCATCGTGTGCATCGTAGCTAACTTCATGTTGATTTTAGCTATCTTGGGCAGCTAACCAGCTAGCTAACGCTACCTGACTAGTTAGCTAACTAGTTAACGCTAAAGTCTCTGTAAAATGGCCGGAAAAACAAAATTAATTTCGGCGTTTTCGCCATTATGGTACTGTTATCTAGCGGATTTCGGTGTGACAACCCTTACAAACAACTCAGAGACCTTTTAAAACAAGTATTTACTGAAATCGTGCTGCAGTTTGTAGGGATAATGCCAACTGGCTACCTAGCTAGCTAAGCTAGCTAACGTAGCTAAACGCTATTCAAAGGACTTAGCTACGAAGCTAACTAGCGAGCTGCCTTTTAAAACAAGGCTTTTTCTTCATTTTTGTTCATGTTAGATCACTAATGGAGCTGTTAAGAGTAAGTTAAAGTCATTTTAACCCAGATTATGACAAAACCATGATTAAACGTACTGGAAATGACGAAGCAGCCCCTCTCGAAGTCCAGCTGAAAGGGGGGGGATCCAGCGAAGGTGGGGTCTTTTCTGCGCTTTCGCGCCAAGTAAGAGCGCGTCATCAGTGATATTTTTGTATAAGCGGTGATTAATAAACTTTTCCAAGCAGAATCCTTATTAATTTACCAGATTTTATTAAAATAAAACACAATATTGCAGTATTTATTCCTTAATAATTCGGAGTGGGCTTGTGTACATATTACTGCGATTGCCGAGGCCGGCTGTGTCTCGAATGGCTCCTTACTCCCTACATAGTGCACTACATAGTGTCAGTTCAGAGATTTTGACTTCTTCAGCTAAATAGTGCACTATATGTGCAGTAGGGAGTTGTGCACACGCGGCTGAGTCCCAGCTGGTTCTCTGTTAGACATATTATGCACTGTTTGGTTTCAGGAGCTGTTATTTCAAGACTTATATATAGAGCACTATGGAGGGAGCAGGAAGCCATTTGAGATTTATCCATCATCGACACCCAGTTAGCATATATAGGTCCTCTGGATTGATAAAGTCACCACCTTCGGACCACCCAGATTACTGTCCTGCATACAAGCCCCACCTAGTTTTTAATCTCCTCAAACAGATTTTCAATGCACAGAGACTTTTATTTTAGAAAATAAACTAGTGACAAGGCCTAATGTAAAATCATTCTGTTGAAAATGGTGTCGCTGACACTATGCTGGATTAAAATTATTTACTAATTTACAAAGCATAGGAAATATCAGTAAATTGAGCTGTGAGTGGAAAGTGAGCGATGACAAGTGGAATTTTGTCTATTACTCTGCTTAAACACTGCTGGGCCGCCCCGAAAACGCTGAGCAAAAAGCCAGTGGACCACCAGCTTTGCCATCAGCGGGCCAACAGTGGCCCACTATCCTCTTGCTATCGGAGCTATAGTGCATGCCTGGGCTAAATGAGTACATATGGTAATCGGCCCAAGCTCCTTTTCCTGACTCTCTCGATGTCGAGTATAACTTATACATGGCCCAAACCTATAAACGCTCACTGGGTCTGTATCAGCACATATGGTAATCGGCCCGAGCTCCTTTTGCAAACTTTGCGGATGCAGAATGTGACATATACACGGCCCAAACCTATAAACACTCATTATCAGCACATACGGGAATCGGCCCGAGCTCCTTTTGCCAGCTTTGCGGATGCAGAGTGTGACATACACACGGCTCAAACCTATAAACACTCATTATCAGCACATATGGGAATCGGCCCGAGCTCCTTTTGCAAACTTTGTGGATGCAGAATGTGACATATACACGGCCCAAACCTATAAACACTCATTATCAGCACATATGGGAATCGGCCCGAGCTCCTTTTGCCAGCTTTGCGGATGCAGAGTGTGACATACACACGGCTCAAACCTATAAACACTCATTATCAGCACATATGGGAATCGGCCCGAGCTCCTTTTGCCGACTGCTGGATGTAAGCCCCAACTGGGCAGAGCCTAAGAAGGCACACCTGGGCCGCATCAGTAGATATAGGAATCGGCCTGAGTCCCAAGTTACCCACACTCGGCCCAATTCAAGCTGGCTGAAGATGAGTCTGCCACAGATTAGCCAAGCTCGGGCCGAGTCTTCATGCTATCTCTGTTAGCTAGCTAAAATACTGAGCTACAGAAATACTGAGGAGGACTGCAGTAAAAGAGTGAAGCAGACACAAACCGCACAGAGAGAATATTACTAATACTGCTATAAACACATCGTAAGAAGTGAACACATTAGAGTCTCTAGTTTCCTCATACTGTTTTTTTCCCTTATAGTGGAGCACAATATATTCATCCTCTCATCATCTCATCATACTGCTTTTCTCATACACGTGTACCATGAATTCTACATTCATTACACTGAAAAAGCCGCATTTATATTTACTTACATTTCATATATTTTTAGTATTTGAATCTTGCAATTCATGGTAAGCATTGCTACTTAGAGTTTCATATGAGGTTACAGAGACAGATTCGTTAAGAATATGCAAATGAAATAATCAGGCCTGTGTAGTATATTTAAGAGAATAAAGTGATTAAGTTCAGAATTCTTTCAATTCTACCTTGACCATCATCAAAGAGAGAGAGAGAGCAGCACTACTTTATACATTTGATTTTTCCTTCATTTCAGAATCAGAATTATATATTTTCATTTTCATCATCTATCATTTTTTTCAGTAACAGTCTACCGACAGGCAGTGTTCATAAGGCTGACGTAATCCTACAGAAATACCTCATAAAATAGGCGTCATTTGTTGTCATTTGGCCGTTTTTTTTCCATTTTTGATTGTCATAAATTAACCATGGTCACACTTTATTTAGATGCTCCCTTATAGATGATCTACGGATACTTATATATTAACAAACTTTTTGGTGATTTTCAGCAACATTAAGGTGAGGGTAGGTTTAGGAGTAGGTGTAGGTTTGGCCTTGAGGTCAGGTTTAGGTTTAGGGTCAGATTTAATAGAATCTTTCACACTCAACTTCAGGTTCAGTTCCATTTAATAGCTATTTAGTTAAATGTTAGTCAAAAGATAGAATGAGTGTCTACAGCTGACAATCCAAATAAAGTGTTACCATTAATGTTTATGCAAGTTAGTAGGTTATCATGTACTGCCTGTATAGGGCTGATGGTGTCATGTAGCTTTAAGAACATTGCCCTCCGGTGTGTGTTGCTGTTTCCCATTGAGTAATTTGTTGTTTGGTCATTGATGCTGGTGGGAGGGTCTGTGACTGGGACACTGAACATTTCTGACACAGGAAACCACTAAACCAGAGAGAACTGGAGGCAACGGCAAACACACAGAACAGTAGGCCACAAACTACGAAGACTAGAGGAAAAGAAGCTTTGGAATAATCTAAAAATAGTGGATGTAAACTGTTCAGAATGAAGATTCTTCTCATCATCACCTTCTGCATCATCTCACGTCAGTCACTGTATTACAAACTAAAACCAGGGAATATAATTGAAGAACATGTTTCAAAGTGAACTACATGGAATGTGAGTTTCAGGACTAAATAAGGCACTTAAGTACTTATGTGCTTAGGTTACTGTGACTGTAGAGCTGTAGAAGTGCGAGAGTTTGGTATGCTGGCGCGATATGGCTGCTTTACATTGGTTTTTCGTTTGTTTTGTTTTGTATTGTTTGTTTGTGCTTTGATGTTTCCCTGCTGGCTGAGGTGTTTGTCATCATATCCTTTGAGATAGTGCCAAAAAGTGGTTTTTCAGGAAAATCCTCCCCCCTTCATGGCTAAGGACTTTTTCAGCCTTCGAGGCTTCCTGGGCCGGCCTCCTGTGTGATGCACCATAGTTGCGGAAAGAGACTTCCCCACGGCTAAAGACTCTTTTCAGGCTAGCAAAGTGACTCTGTACTGTGGTCATTGTGATCCCTCATCGCTAGCTGTTGGAAATGTATAGTCAAAGTTTCTAGTTTCTGTGCTATTTATTGTTGATTATGTATTTTGTTATTTTCTGATCTTTTTGTAAAGCATCCTTGGGGTTGAGAAATGTGCTATATAAATTGAACGTATTATTATTATTATTATTATTATGACTATTATTATTATTATTATTATTATGTATTATTTGAAAGCATTTATCATTAAAGGGAAGAGTGAGAGCCTTCAATCTGATTGGTAGGTCCAGTTGGCTGCATTGATGTGATTGGCTACTCTGGAGGAACCATTTACTTGGCCTGTAGAAACTCCCTCTATGGAATGAGAGCGAAGTTTTTTGGTAAAACCGAAACAGAAACCGAATGTGTAAATATGATTTATACTCGTGTGCAGCATGTATGGGCTCAGAAAAAGAGATATTACCTGCATGATGACTCCCATGAACTTACAGCGATATACAGACAACTGAGCTTACAGGATGCTGGATCATACAAACGTGGTGAAGCTGATGTCTGGGACGTTAATATCGACTTGACAGTGAAAACAGGTAAGACCTCTCTGAAGCATGGAATTTTTTATTTCTGCCACAATTTGATACGTTTTCCCAAATCACAAGCAACGGTTGGATATTTCTAAGCATTTGTTTAGCTAAACGCATGAACCTGTGTGTGGTTGACAGATCGGTGTTGTATGGAGCCAAAGATGATGAACACTAGTTTGGGAAAGACTGTCAACATCAACGTTAACTATCCACCAGAGTATGAAGGCAAAACCAAGATCTTCTTCAAACTGTTCAGACAACCTTCATCAGGCAGTAATCCAGTTGTCGAAGTGGTCCACACAGACCTCCCGAGAGGCAGATTCTCCATCTCTGATGACAGGGAGTCTAAAGATCTCAGTATGTGAATCAGTAACGTTAGAGAAGATGATGGAGGAGTTTATTTCTGTGGAGTGTGGAACAGAGGAGAGTCAGTCAGTTATTACTCCCTCTTCAAGGAGATTAATCGTCAGGTCACTGGTGAGTTGTATAGTTTATTAATCATCTGAGGTAACTATTTCAAATGCTGAAGTTTTTTTCAACCAAATCGCCAACATCATAGATCAGTGCTTTTCAATTTCCAGCGCTGGGGACCTGCTGTCCTATACAGATTAAATGTCTGTGTTTACATGCAAAGATTTTTGTCAGTCCGATTGAAGTTATTCCAATTACAGATGAAGACTGAGGTGTTTATATGCTCACTCTACTCAACAATCTGATGAAAATCTCCGTTTACATGTACACTACAAGTAATCTGATCCAAAATGACGCGCATGCGCTTAGTACCACTTTGTGTAGACGTTACCATGACAACGAGCATCACGTGAGTCCAGTCAGAGTGAGATGAGCAGCAGTGAGCAGTGCTTGTGTTTTTAATTACTTTAAAAGGATGTCAGACTCAGGAAAACGTCCTTCACATGTACTTATTAAAGAAGTTGGAAACCACTGCCATAGATAGTAATTTCAGTGCATTATTTTGCACTAAGTGAAAGAAAGGAAAAGCCATAGACTCAAAATAGGCTTACAGTGGAATGAATAGGAAGGAATTTCAGCAACTGCCCAGTGTCTTCTAAATGAGTATGTTTTGAGTCAAAAGTTTTTCTCCTTGGTACACAGAAACTATTTTTCACTGCTGCTGATGGTATGTTACATCAGTCTGGTGAGTGATCTGATGTGTGAATCATGTCACTGTTTTAACCCTTTGTTGGAATATGAAGACCAAAAAACGAAGGAATAATATCAGGATTTTGGGTGATTTTCCGAGCCGAATTACTCACTGATGCTGACGTCACAGCTAAATGATCACGCTAGCTAGTTTGGGCCAGGTCTGCTGAATGATCTCATATGTGTACCATGTCTATAGCTTAAATCATTCTGAAGTTACGAAGGCTAGAATTTACCTACATTTTTGCCCACAAAAGGGTTAATATGATTTTTGTCTAATCTTTCTTATGTCTTGTTATATGAACACCACTAAATTCTATGACCTTCATCATCATCATAATCAAAAACAAGTGGAAACAACAACAGAGGACCCGAAATGCAAAGTTCGAAGTGGTAAGATACCATAATACAGTGATTTTAGTATATTTAGATTCTTTCATACTACACATGGAAATGTCACACATGCTATACATATGTTTGTGTTATACTTATTGATTTATTTTCTAATTTAAAAGACTTTTATGTTACTGAACTACACATCAATGCAGACCAATTATGTTCCACATTCAGTCACATTCAGATTCTGCTTATTTTTATATTATTTTATTAAACTCTTCTCTATATGTTACTAGTGTACTTCTGAAAGGAGTTTGAAGAAATACTTCAGTGTTCTTCCATCTAATCATCCACATCAGTGGATGGTCGTTTACCACAGACAACCTGTTGACTTGAAATGCTCATACAAAATATATAATGTGTCATTTGTTTAAAAGGCCTTAATATACTTCCTTTTAATTTTTATATTTTATTTTCTCCCCTCTGAGGTCCATTTGTAGTGCTTTGTGTGGTTTTACATACCAACATTGTCAGTCTACAGATTTAACAGTGGAAAATGCTTTAAGATCATTATAATGTTGTGAATTTTTTTAATGTCTTTGTGTGTTTTATCTCCAGTCTCTTCTTGCCCTGTCATCATCACTGTTTGTGTCTGTGTGACTGTCCTGCTGATTGGAGGGTCAGAACTGATCTATAAACTGGTACACAACAAAACACAAGGTGCTTTTAGCAATTTTTTTAAGTTATTGAAGCATGAATAACAGCATATACTTATTTAAAAAACTGTAAAAAAAAATCTTTGTATACAATTGGTGTAGAACCTTAGAATTATGTCTGACTGTAAATATTGTCCATAACTTCAAAACTTCTGCACATTCAGACACCTTATATACCAGAAATGGTCTTTAAAGGAACACTGTGGCCAAAATGAAATATATGATGACCGACACATCTGTTGTCAACGTGCCTGATCGCCTCCTATAGCAGAGCTACAGCAGACTCCAGAGCGAGATATTTCAGTTTAAAGACAGGAAAACCCCCTTCTGGTGATGTATCTCAAAGGTGGGAGGAACTTTATAAAAACAGCAACAAGCATTTTGGGGCAAAAACTTGAGCACAGCTGCTTGAAATGATTTTATTTTCAAACCGAGGAGGCTGAGCGATGTAATGGTACACTACAGAGAATTACATGACAACAAATAACATTGGCCTAGTTTTAGGCCATAATACTAGTATTGGGCTTTCATTGGTTCTATTCTCGCGTTACGCATTATGTCACACTTCATAGTCTCCACCATTTTGAGGACTGAATCAGGGAGTGACTGCGCTGCATGATGCCTTCAATTTGCTGTGCTTTGTGAATGATTAACCTGCAAGACGCGACAGAAGCCGAGAGACACACAAACCTTTAATTCAGTGTTTTCACTCCAGGTTTGGAGCCCCTGCACTGTATAGTTTAGTGTTTCTCTCCTGTTCACACCTCGTTCAGCTCAAGAAGGGATTAATTGGCTAATAAAATCAGGCATTTTAACCAGGGAAACCACAGTTATGCAGTGCAGGGGTTGCAGGACTGGAGCTGAACTCTGAACTAACTGCACTAGCAAACTTACAGAATCACGTCTGTCGAAACACGATGTTGTTTTCCGACCCACGACATTCAGTCTGATATTTAACGCTTATGTTTCTCCATTCAAATGTCATTTAAATCTCCAGAAACAGAGAGTAAAGTTATACCAGCTGTCTGCGGCTCCGTTAGGGGGCGACTGTTTATCTCTCGGCTGTTAACGTTAGCTAAAGTTATCTAAAGGCTAGCATTGATCTCATCTGTGTTAATTAGCTGATGTCGTTTCCCTCCTATGATGATTTTTTTCTTCTCTTTATGCAACACCATGGGATCCTTTGCCCACTCTGACGTGAAGAGCCGGTGGGCTTCTGTGCTTTTAAATGCTTTGAGAGACTCTCCAGAATAGGGAGAGGGGCTGAGTATGAGATAAATATACATGTCAGGAAAACACAAATTTGGTAGCTTTCCACCTGTTTAAGTGGGACCAGGAGTTCAGGGGAAACTGTATAAGGATCGGAGACTATTTTCTCGACTTTGTCGAGAAAACAATTTTTCTTTTCCAGAGTAAGGAGAGTAATTTTAGCTATCTTTCACCTCTAGTTACATTTGTGCGGAACAGCGAAGCCAGAAATTCGGTCCCAAATATGGCGGCCACAACAAAAAAAAATCACATGACTGAAACCCTAGGATAGGGAACCAAAAGTGTCTCTTCTATTGCAGCTATTGCTCCAAAGAACTGGTTTTGTTACCTTTATTTCTAAGAGTGTTGTTATGAATACAGCACAGATCTTTTACTGATATCTTCTCTCTTTCTGCAGGGTCTGTTTCTAGTAGCTCACATGCAGGAATAAACAGAACTGTAAGTTTATTTATATTTTTCTTAATTATTACCAGAAAAGAAAGGATTGCAGAATTTGACACTTCAAACTATGAAGGCTGGTGTGTCTACAGGTGGGGTGTTTCGGAGTAATGCAATTTCAAAACTCGATATGTCCTGTACATATTGTAGTATTGACAATAAAGCTGACTGACTTGACTTGACTTGTTCCAGATCACCTGAACAGCACCTGATTTCAGCAATGAGCACCTAGTTAACAAAGAATTACAATTCTCTACAGGATTGTCTTCACCCTGTAGGCACTGCAGCCTTCATAAGACAGGATGTAAATGTATGTTGTCATTAAGACAATCACAAATTAAGAAAATCCTTAAAGTAAATTATGAACACGTCCACTTTAAGATCTGTGAATTCTCTGGTTTAGGCTGACAGACATTATGAAAATGCATCGTTTGAAGATGAGAATATTGTCGTTGGTCAAGACAACCGGGCCCTAAATCCCAACACCAACCAATCAAATTTTGGATACCAGACTCTAAACCCCAACACCAACCAATCAAATTCAGAATGCCTCACTCTACACCCCAACACCACCCAATCACATTCAGTATACCAGACTCTAAACCCCAACACCAACCAGTTAAATTCAGAATACCTCACTCTAAATCCCAACACCACCCTATCACATTCAGGATACCAGACTCTACACCCCAACACCACCCAATCACATTCAGTATACCAGACTCTAAACCCCAACACCAACCAGTTAAATTCAGAATACCTCACTCTAAATCCCAACGCCAACCAATCAAATTGAGAATACCTCACTCTAAATCCCAACACCAACCAATCACATTCAGAATAGCTCACTCTAAATCCCAACACCACCCAATCACATTCAGGATACCAGGCTCTAAATCCAAACACCAACCAATCACATTCAGAATAGCTCACTCTAAATCCCAACACCACCCAATCACATTCAGGATACCAGGCTCTAAATCCCAACACCAACCAATCACATTCAGAATAGCTCACTTTAAACCCTATTCATGTTCAGCATAGTTGACTCTAAACCCCTCATTTCTTTGGATTATGGCTTGTAAGTCTTAGTACTGCCTGATTATTTTTTAACTGTGTGAATGAATCTGCTCAATGAATAAATGCAAATAAAATGTGAATTAAATAGTGCTTTGAATTTCTGTACTATTTGCAATTCCATATGAGAAACAGTGCTGGGGATATGATCTGATTAATGTGTCCATTTCAAACACACACTGCAAATCATAGTAAACAGCACATATGTCGATATGGCAGTGTGTCAGAGGAAAGAGCCTGATTTAAAAGTACAGCACATCCACTAACTGCAACATTGTATAATCTAGAGACTAATCTTACAACACAACCCAGTTACATTATTATCTGTTAACATAATCACGAAAGGTGTTTACTTAAAGCCCCATGATCTACTTATGCACAATTACAGCCCTATAATGTACCAACCATCATAGCTTCTACTGAATTCCTAATGTGTAACTGAGCCACATTTCTGAAAACAGGTGAAGTTGTCCCATGTGTAAGTCTGTGGTTTAGTGACGTATAGTGTTTACAGCATTACATTACCAAGAATGTTTCACAATGTTATTTCCTGTCTACAGGGCTTTAGCAGTAACCTTATTTCCTCACTGCATCACTGCATCACTATTGTTATCCAGTTCTATGGTGGTATATTTTGGATCTGTTACTTATTCAGCAGCCATTTCTGCAGTTTTGAGAGCCAGTAGGGACTGAAAATATACATCAGATCTTTTCATCATATTCTAATGAGTAAAACACTGCATGTTTTTTTACCAGAAAACATAACAATGCCAACATATTCTGCATTGCTAGCCAGCTTCAGGGCAGGTCAAGTTTGGGGTGTCAGATAAACAGCTCTTAAACCAGTCACGGCCAAGCTTCTGGACAATCAGGAACGAAGGTGGAACGTTCCGGTTGTTTTCAGCTTTTTTATCCTTTCATGATGTTTGTGGTGTCAATCACATGAACTGGGTTCGATTGCCCGGCTGGGTGACCAGGGTCCTTTCTGTGTGGAGTTTGCATGGTCTCCCCATGTCTGCATGGCTTTCCTCCCACAGTCCAAAGACATGCGGTCAGGACAACTGGACATGCTAAATTGCCCCTAGGTGTAGGTGTGTGTGGATGTATATGTCTGTCTGTCCATTGCCCTGTGATGGACTAGTGACCTGTCCAGGGTGTATCCCGCCTTCTGCCCAATGACTGCTGGGATGGGCTCCAGAAAATGTTGCGACAACATTGTTTACATTATTATAATGCTATACTTCATATTTGTAGTATTTTTCCTTTTTTGAACAGTAAGCCATGGGACTCCTTCTCATGTTTTATGTGACTGGGCTTTATGTACATGCTTATAAGGATTAGTCTTAGCCTAAATCTGTGTTAACAGATGAAATTGTTAGCTGCCATCACAAAACAAGTAAACAGCTGTTCCATTTGTAAACTGAAGCTTGGTCAGGAACCCTGTCTTATGAAACATGTTCAACTGACATAGACAGGGTTCCTGACTAAGCTTCAGATTTGCAAAACCTAACAAATGGAACAGCTGTTAACTCGTTTTGTGATCATGTGTTAATTTTGTTAAGTTATGGCTGGCATTGTCATGTTTCCTGCTAAAAAACATGCAGTGTTTTACTCATTAGAATATGATGAAAAGACCTGATGTATATTTTCAGTCCTTACTGGCTCGCAAAACTGCAGAAATAGCAGCTGAATGAGTAACACATCCATAATATACCATTGCAGAATAATAATAACAACGTTGCAGTGAAGCAGTGAGGACATAAGGTCACCGCTAAAGTCCTATAGACAGGAAAAAGCGAAACATTGGTAATGTAATGCTGTAAACACTATACGTCACTAAACCACAAGCTTACACATGAGAAAACTTCACATATTTTGCAGAAATGTGGCTCAGTTATGCATTAGGAATTCATTAGAAACATTGCTGGTTAGTACAAGTAATTGTGTATGAGCAGATCAGGGCTTTAAGTAAACACCTTTTGTGATACATTTATGTTAACAGATCATGATAATATAATTGGATTTTGTTGTGGAACAGCTGTTAACTCTGTTTTTTGATAACTGTGTGAATTTTGTCTTGGTGTTGAGATCACTTGATGATCAGACTTCTATACTCTAGGTTAAAGCTTGCTTTTCCTCCTCTGAAGGTATTGCAAATATCTGGGTAGGTAAAGTGAAAATAATAATGATAAAAAGTAATAAAACCTAACCGAAACAGTCGCATGTGCATCAAAGAGCACACACATATATATATATATATATATATGTGCGTCGAAGAGCATTTCCTGGAGCAGAACTAATGGCTTCCACTGGCTCTACTTCACTGCCAGCACCACATTGGTGTCAGACGTGGGATAACACCGCTGAAATGGAAGAAATCAACCTGCGCATCTGAAAACTCAACAGCGGCAAAACTAGCCACGACCTAGCAGCTTTGACCACAGCTCTCCAGACTAGTTCGAGGAGTTGACGGTGGCGCTGTAACTTAGGAAGCTGCTTCTGGACAGACAATAGGGGGGAGTGGATAAGTATGCTGGTGGTGGAGCTGAGCATGATGGTCCAGTCGGCACACCCAGCATTTGAGAGGGCAGCGCATGAGGAATTGGCACTAGAGTATTTCTTAAATGTGCTGCTGCTTGAGGAACTGAAGAGACACATGCATCTCACCACACCGACTAGGGCTCTGATTGACCTCAAGAAGGCAACACTGGGCTTAGAGAAGAGGCAAGTAGAGCAGTGTGCAGCAGCCAGCAGTGGCGTCAAGGCAGAGAGACAAGGCCTTCATCTTCCATGGGGAAACCATCAGCACTGGAAAAGGTGAAGATGCAGCTCTAGAGCTGGTTGGAAGAATTCCAGGGGCGGGAAGCCACCAGTGCGGGAGGAGCTGGACATGCAGCGCCAGTACCAGTGGATGGACGCCCTGAGGGTTTGTTGGTGGCACATATAAGCAGCACTCTGACTGGCTGATGGCACAACGGACGATGAAGGAAGCGGAAGGCAGAGTGATTTTGGTTTAATGGAAGAGCAGAAGAAGCAGCTGAGAGAGCTTCTGCACCATTTCAGCAACATCTTCATAGGTACAGAGAAAGACTGTACACCGACTGACTTAGTGCAACACAGCATCAAAGCTGGTCCATGCACCCAATTCAAATGGCGTGCTCGTAAACTGGGAGCAGGTATTCCAGGCTATCAAGTACGCGAACCACCAACTGGAAAGGTGGATATGGTGCGGCAGGGGCCCACGTCATGGAGTGTCAGTGAGTTGCTTCCTGGGTCTGACCTTGTATTATTGGCACTTCTTGCACGCGTTCGCTGACATAACAGTGCCGCCTTTCTATGGGACACGGAAACTACGTGCACATCTGCTGCCCTGTCGCCCGGCTATGTAACGTGCCCGTACATTCGTCATGGACACAGACACCAGCGATAAGGGCAATAACACTGTCCTCTCGCAGGTACACGATGGGAATGAGAGAGTCATCGCATACCACAAATAGTGCTTTCATCTTTTTAAAACATTTTGAAACAACTACTTAGACAAGCACGCTTTTCCACATGTCCAAAATAATTCTGTCCTTGTTTTTCAAGGTTTTGTGACATAGGCCTCAGTTTCAGAGTTGCATTTTATAGTTATGAGTAGTCAAGTATGTCATTTTACAAGCAGGTAGCTAGAGAGTAAATGAGCCTGAAAAAACAATACATACTAAGTAGGAGAACAGACTTGTTGATTAAACAAATACAACTAAAACAAAAGCAAAAACTGATGTTTGGTCTTCCCTGTAAACAAATGCAAGTAATGGCTATGGCCAGGACCCCCAGCAGGTATTTTTATTATAAGTTCTGTAGCCTTATGTTACGTCTCCTAGGGGTAAGACGCACAAAGAGGAAGCAAGACTGCCCGCTCAGACGCCAGACCAGAACAAAAAAAACAAAAAAAAACTTCTAATTAATAATATAATAATAATAATAATAATAATAATAAACAACAATAACACATCAAATATGGATTTAACAATTTATTCAATGCTTTTGCACTTTGCACTTCATCAAAATTATTTTCAGCTTGCGACTGAACAAGAAACCAAAAAAAATAATAATAATAAGGGAAACATAACTTCAGGGAGGCCCAAGGCCCAAAACAACAAACATAAAAACCTAATAAAGAAAAATTACTAACTAAACTAACGCACAAAAGAAAATTACAAAACCACTAACCTCACTACACTACCAATAAACAAAATCCAACGTATCAAACAAAAAGGGCAGGCCACCCCTACATTCCCTTTTCTAAACAAAAGAAACAAATTTACAAAAATGTCTTCACTGGCCCACACGTACCGGTAGGCCAGCAAATCACCAACAGTAACTGGTCTGTCGACTGGCGGGCAGCCAGGAGAGCAGAACCATGCGATGCCAAATAAAAACCGCTCTCTCTTGCTCCATCACCCAAGGCCTTTTATAACCGGCACCAACTGGAACAGCCAATCACATGTCGGGAAAAACGAGACGTCAGTCATACAGCAACGTCCACCTGAAAACACTCAGACAGAGAAAAAGGAAAAAGAAAAAGGAAAAAGGAAAAAGCCAGACACAAGACGTAACACTTAGAATAACTTAAGGTGCCTACAAGTGTCTAGTACTGTGAACCGCAGACACTGACATGAAGTAAGCTATATTTGGCAAGCTGATGAGTAATTAATGGGGAAGTAGTGATGATCTGCTTATCTGGGAAAGAGACAGAGGAGCCAACCTTACTTTATCAGTCTGGTTTGTAGTTTCAGGGTGCAGAACAGATCAATTCCAAACAGTTTCTAATCAAAAAGTTATATATTAAATAGCCAGCAATGGTATGAGTACAGCAGTACACTGCCAGGAGTCCTAACGGCTGCAAGCATTGCTTTTAAATGAGAATAGCCCTGCTAATCATTGTACAGCTTGTGGAGTTTCGGGTTGCAGCAACCTCTAAAAAAAGCACCATCAGCCTTTACAGAAGAGGGTAGAGGTTGACATGATAATGATGTCAGAGTGTAGCAATACATACTTAAGTTCTTCCTGTTAAAAGGGAAGTTGGTGTTGGTGTTACAGTAAAAATAAAATGCTAAATGCAAAAATGCAAAAAGCACTTTTGCAATCTCAATATTTTAATTAAGTAAGTTAACAACATATTTAAAAAATAAATTAATAAACTGTGTTACTGTAACAAGGGTAAAGTGGTCCCCACATTTTAAAATGTTTAAATATAGATCATTATTTGTAGGGATATAGGAAGGGACCCTGGTCACCCACCAGGGGAATCGAACCCAGGCCATTCCCTCTGTGCTGCCCCAGGTTAAAAACATTGAAATATAATATAAAACACAAAATATGAATGTGTGCACACAGACTTCTGTGTCATCCTTGAATAAAAAATGATGCATGTGATTTCAGAGCACCTGTTTAGAACTTTAGTATTTTAATTGTAACCATTAAAACCAAATCCATACAATCGTGGGTTGGATATATGCCTTACAATATAAAAGAAGTACAAAAGAGATTTTTGTTAATGTCACTACATTCCACTGCATTTATTTTGTGATGAAAATGATGTTTTAACAATTTCTGATATATAAAGGGCAGACTCCATTATTATACTGTACTAATGCCAGATTAATCATTACAAAAGACACGCAATTAAAGAATATTTTTATATTTAGGACCCACTTTGGACAGAAAGGATTGGAAATGCAGGGCAATAAAAATATTCTCTTCTCAAGTAGCGTTTGCCTTGTTTTTTTTATCAGGTGTCTTGTGCGACGTGACAAATTGAACATTTTTCTCAGAGACTGTATGTAGTGCCAGACTGTGACATCATCATGTCCACCTCTTCTTTTGTATAGAAAGAGGAAGCCAGGCAGGCAGTGGCGCAACCTTATAAGTGGTGGGGGGAATAAAAAGTGGTTCTGTGAAAGCAGGGCAGTATGCCAGTGTCACGCAAAAAAATGTAAAGTCCTGAACTAATGTTATACAAACGACCGTGAAAAAGACTGTAATTGCTCTCTCAGCCTGTAATTGATTGCACTATAGCAGCACATGTTCCACAGTCTCCATACCCAGGCATCTTGTTGCGCTACCCTACCAAAATCAGCATTAAATTTAAATCACTTTGGCCAATTCTCAGTGTACAGTAATCTCGTATGTCACCTTCTTGGTTTATCTGGACCAACCTTCCTCTGAATGCCAAAGAGGTGCCTCTTCATCCCCCCGTTCTCCTGCTCTGATGCAAGGCTTGGGACTTTTAATCCTGTGCTTGTTGGAGTGGTGAGCGATTTCAGTTGGAGTTGATTTAGCAAACTCCTGCCAAAAACAACGATGCAGGCTAGGCCCCTTGTCCATAAGCCATGGGCTACCAATGAGAATGATGATAAACTGTGACCAGAGTGACCAGAGTGCCCATGCTAGCCCTTGTCCACCTTCGGAAGCACTTACAGTGAGCAAGCAAACATCGGAATTGACCAAGGTGGCCTGATGCTATAAATGCCATTTTTGTTACATGAATTGGAAGACTGGGGACGTGCCTGTGACGGCACCAAGATGCACTGTGAGAAGAAGATAGTACCCCTTAATGGCAATGCTATTCCTTAATGACAGCAGGATAATGTACCCTGCCACACTGCACACATTGTTTGAGAATAGTTTGAGGTACATGATGAGCAGTTCAAGGTGTTTCCCTGGGCTCTGACTTTGTTAGCCCCCTTTTACCCTGTTCTTCAGTGGTCAGGACCCCCATGGACCCTCACAGAGCAGGTACTATTTAGGTGGTGTATCATTCTCAGCACTGCAGTAACACTGACGTGGTGGTGGTGTATTAGTGTGTGTTGTGCCGGTATGAGTGGATCAGACACAGCAGTGCTGCTGATCCATCACCCAAATAGTACCTGCTCTGTGAGGGTCCATGGGGGTCCTGACCACTGAAGAACAGGGTAAAAGGGGGCTAACAAAGTATGCAGAGAAACAGATGGACTACAGTCTGTAACTGTAGAACTACAAAGTGCACCTATATAGTAAGTGGAGCTGATGAAATGGACAATGAGTGTAGAAACAAGTCATAATGTTATGCCTGATTGGTGTATTATACTATATAGTACTGTAATTCTACAGTAATTCAGAACTTGCAGACGCATATTATCATACAGTGACGTCACACTGCAAAATTAATTTTTCACCAGCTGTTTTTTGTCCTCTATGTCCGTTGCCATGTGGTCAGTGATACTGGACAGATGGGCTGTGAAGCTGGGCAACCTCAAAGTGAACCTATAAAGCAAACATACATGAAAAAAACAAACAATTAGAGATGATACAACGTAGGAGTAACTAATAAAGTAGCCAGTATGTGTACATAACGTCATCGTTCTGACTGGACTCAACTACAGATATTAGTCAGAATACCGTGGGCTCGTTAGTGGTCAGTGACACTGGTGGGCTGAGCTGTAACACTGAGCAACTCTGATACCAGAGAAAGAGGAAACTAAGTGAAGCAATCGAGACACAGAGACTCACACAGAGCACAACACATTACTAAGAGCAGTAGAACTTTATTCAGTGAATGACTAAAGCTGATAGTGATCCAGAGATTCAGTGACCATCCATGAGTCTAAGAATGAAGATCCTCCTCTTCTTCACCCTCCACCTGATCTCAGGTCAGTTATTCTTCTTTAAATTATAGAGAACTTTTGCATTCTTTTTATTGCTACCATGTGATTATCAATTTTTTAAGAATAAACTGAGAAGTGTGAGTAATTGAGATCAGAGTACTGAATGATGTCCTTTAATTTGATTGGCAGGTCAAGTGGGCTGCGTTTACATAATTGGCTACCCAGGAGGTGATGTCCTAATTTACTGCGAAGACGACAATTATGGATTTAATGAAAAATATTTCTGTAAGTTAAAGCAAAACCAGTGTGAAGACAAAATAGTTACTCGAGCCCAGAACAGGTGGAATCATACCGAGAGGTTCTCTCTGTATGACGCCCATGGAGAGAACTTCAGTGGACTCTTAGTGGTGACTTTCAAACAATCCCAGTTCCCAGGACACTAGTTTATATCAGTGTGGAGAGACTGGAGTGTGGAGTCATACTGTGAACCTGACACTGAACTCAGGTAAGTGTTCACTGCCTTCCATGGTATTTTGGACAAAGGCATGTTTTTGTTCCTTTTTATTCGCCTCTGTGCTCCATAGTTTTAAAATGTACTGAAACACGGTTAAAGTGCACAATCTCAGATTTTAATGAAGGGTGTTTTCATACATTTCAAGTCATCATATTGTTTGGGACATTGCAGTGGTGTGTAGAGTAAATTACTCATGTTTAGCTTCATTGTAGATGCTTTGCATGCATGCTTTGAAGCCTGTGAGTCGTAGACATCACCAGGTGTTGAGTATCTTCTCTGGTGATGTTCTGGCAAGCTTGTACTTCAGTCATCTTCAGCTCCGGCTTGTTTTGGAGGCTCGTCCTCTTCAGTTTTCTCTTCAGCATATTAAAAAGGAGCATTCAATTGAATTCAGAACAGATCAGCAAGAAAAACGATTCTTCTGCTGTTACAAGTTGACACAGTAATGCTACATATAATTGCTGCTGTTAGAACAAAACCTCATATCTCCAAAATGGTAACTTTACAGGAGAAGGAGCAATATACTTTACTTATATATACATATATATATATATATATATATATATATATATATATATATATATGTATATATATATATATTCATCATGAATTTTTCCACTTATATGTATATATGTGTGGCCATGGTAGACCACTAAAAGTACCCTCTTAAAAAAAGACGTTTCTTCAAGAAGAAAATGGCTCTATATGGAACCATGAACTCTCAACGGAGCCACTGCATGATTAAAGTTACTTGCATTGTGAAAGGGTTCTTCCGATTGATGGAGACTGTGCTGTAGACGGTTCTTTATGGAACCTTTTCCGCAAAAAAGGTGCTATATAGCACCAAAAAGGGTTCTTCTTTTGTTGATGATGTCAAGCTTGTTACAACAGAGGAACACTTTTTGGTGCCATAGAAACATATACAACACATTCTCCATTAATCTGAAGAACGATTTCACCATACAAAGAACACTTTGAGCATGCAAATAGTTCTTTGAATGTTCAAGGTTCTATATAGAACCAGTTGTTTGGACTGCAACCATGACAAAGGAGCTGTGATTGGTCAGCTTGATTTTAATGGATCTATACAGTGCAGACAATTGAGCTGGTTTTCATGGAGCACCACAGTTTGTCAGTTTCAGACTGAATGTGAACGACAGCATTATTATGTCTGTGTTCACTTTCAGCACTTAACAAACAGGTTTATCATCTGTGAAAACTGGAAAAATTGGCATGAATAGGCCTTTAACCACTTTTGAGAGGCATAAAATGACCACAAAGACCATTAAGTCATTAATTGTGATTATTATGAACGGTTCCAGATGTCTGGTGGATAATGAATTAGAACCGTAAGTACAGTTGGTTCCCTTTTAGGTCAGTTCTTGTTTTTGAGCTTACGGCCTTGATTAAACCCAGCAATGAAATGTGGATCATGATGATATGACAAAAATGAACCACACAAACTAGGAAGATCAGTTTTGAAAAATGCATACATCAGCTTTTGAATGTACATTTATTAAAGTGCAAATATAAAAAATGAGACGTGATTTGGGGATCTTAATGCATTCAGTTACATTTTTAGATGTGCAAATTTGCATTTTGTACTTTTTATTCATTCAGATCAAGCATGTATAAATGTATGTTTTAGTTTGCTACGTGCAAACTTTTGGCAATATTGTTGCACCACTGTCAGAACCACAATCGAAAAGTGTGCCATGAAATCTGTACCTTACTTGTAAATTATAGATGTATTACAGTTTGTGAAATGTTGCAAATCTGTTGACCCAAATGGATAAAGTTTAAATTTGCCTTTTTACTTTTACATCAAAAGGTGAAAAACACCCTACAGAGAAGCCAGAAAGCACATCACGCACAGGTCAGTGTAGCACCACATTACAATGCGCATGTTTGTATTTATGTAAAAAGGTTCATAATTATGCTAATAAAACTGTTTTGTGTAAGTTTGCATGTACATGTGGGTGTTTGTACCTGCTTTGTGCACTGGGGCTCAGTCATGTTGGAACAGGAAAGGCTCTTCCCCAGACTGTTCCCACAAAGTTGGAAGCGTACAATTGTCCAAAATGTCTTGGTCTGCTGAAGCATTAAGATCCCTTCACTGGAACTAAGGGTTCTAGATCAACCCCTGAAAAACAGCCCCACAGCATCATCCCTCCTCCACCAAACTTTACAGCTGGCACAGTGCAGTCAGGCAGGTAACGTTCTCCTGGCATTCACCAAACCCAGACTCGTCCATCAGACTGACAGATAGAGAATCGTGAATAGTCACTCTACAGAATGCATTTCCAATGCTCCAGAGTCAAGTGGCAGTGTGCTTTACATCACTCCACCAGAGGTGGCGTCCTAGGACAGTTCCATGTTTACAGTTACTGAGCTCATCAGTTCGACCTTCTACTGCCAGTGTTTGTCTGTCCAGACTGCAAGGCTATGGGCTTAATTTGATCCACCTGTTAGCAATGAGTGTGGCTGAAACACTTGAACTCAGTAATTAGGAGGTGTGTCCCAATATTTTGTCTATGTAGTGTGTAGGTGTGTGTTGTGCTTATTGATTTATTTATTATTTTTAAAGAGTTTCATGTTATTTAACTACAAACTAACACCAACCAATGATTTTGTACATATAATTGACTCTACACCCAAACTTCAACCAGTCACATTCAGACTCTGCTAATTTTATTAAACTCTTCTCTATACGTTACTAGTGTACTTCTGTGTTTTTCCATCTAATCATCCACATCAGTAGTTGGTCATTTACCACAGACAACCTGTTGACTTGAAATGCTCACACAAAAAAAATAATTTCAGACCATGTCTTCAACATGGTAGTGGTAGTATGAGGGAAGACTCTGAGAACTTGGGCTGGAGTTCTGGGCAGCTTCTGTCTGTAGCTAGAAGGCCAGACCCCCTCATAGCTGTAGAAGGACTGATGTAGGACTGAGGAACAGGGAGGAGACGGGGTGGTGGTGGGGATGAGAACCCTTTGTCACAGGAACGGAAGGTGAGGATATGAATTTATAGGGTGTTAGATTGGAAGAAGGAGGGGTTTCAGCCGTGCTCCTCCCCCAAACTTCAGTTATAACATACAGACATTTTGTTTAAAGGGCCTAATAAACTTCCTTTTAATTATATTTTATTTTCTCCCCTCTGAGGTC
Organism: Colossoma macropomum; assembly: GCF_904425465.1. Lineage (NCBI taxonomy): Eukaryota > Metazoa > Chordata > Actinopteri > Characiformes > Serrasalmidae > Colossoma > Colossoma macropomum. The sequence continues at coordinate 6,688,016 of NW_023494808.1, read as the reverse complement.
CATTTACAGTGTTTTGTGTGGTTTTATGTACCAAAATTGTCAGTTTACAGGTTTAACAATGAAAAATACTGTAAGATCTGCATAATGTGAATTTTTAATGTCTCTGTGTGTTTTATCTCCAGTCTCTTCTTGCCCTGTCATCATCACTGTGTGTGTCTGTGCGACTGTCCTGCTGATTGTAGGGTCAGCACTGATCTATAAACTGGTACTCAACAAAACACAAGGTGCTTTTAGCAATTTTTTTAAGTTATTAAAGCATGAATAACAGCATATACTTAAAAGATAAAAAATAAAATCTTTGCATAAAACTTGGTGTAGAACCTTAGAATAAGGTCTGACTGTAAATATTGGGTAGCACTTTATTTGGATGGTCTACTGTAGATTCTTTGTAAATGTTTAGTATATCTTTAAGTAACATTCAACTAAGTATCCATTAAATTCATCTGAACTTCAAGTTCACTGTGATAGAGTTTATTAAATCTATCCCTAACCCTAAACCTAACCCTAACCTTAAACTCAAGGCAAAACCCTGACCATAATGTTGTTGAAAATCAACTGAACATCACAAGAAACTTTGTTAATGATTTAAGTATCTGTAGAGCATCTATAGGGAACCATCCAAATAAAGTGTGACCAAATATTGTCCTTAACTTCAGAACACTCTGGCCAAAATGAAATATATGATCTCCGACACATCTGTTGTCAACATGCGAGGCGAGATATTACAGTTTAAAGACAGGAAAACCCCCTTTCTGATGATGTGTCTTGAAGGTGGGAGGAACTTTTTAAAAACACCAACAAGCATTTTGGGGCAAATACTTGAGCACAGCTGCTTGAAATGATTTTAGTTTTTTCTGCTAGGTGGTGGAAGGCCAGACAGCTAGCACTACTGCTAGGAAATCATCTGTGTTTATTAGCCCCTCTATCAGTGACTGTGCAAGCAGCCAGAGTTGCTTTATTCTGATGGGGTGGGGGGTTCCCATTGGTTATGTAATGTATTTGTAAAATGCATGCTGGGTATTCTATTGAGAGAAACACAAAAAGGGTACAAAATCATGAATTGGGTCAAACCGAGGAGGCTAAGAGATAAAATGGTACAGTACAGAAAATAACATGACAACAAATTACCTTGGCCTAGTTTTAGGCCATAATGCTAGTATTAGGCTTTCATTGGTTTTATAGAGAACAAAAAGTGTCTCTTCTATTGCAGCTGTTGCTCCAAAGAACTGGTTTTGTTATGAATGCAGAACAGATCTTTTACTGATATCTTCTCTCTGTCTACAGGGTCTGTTTCTAGTAGCTCACATGCAGGAACAAATAGAACCGTAAGTTTATTTATATTTTTCTTAATTGTGGCCAGAAAAGAAAGGATTGCAGATTTTGACACTTCTAACTATGAAGGCTGGTGTGTCTACAGGTGGGGTGTTTGTTCCAGATCACCTGAACAGCACCTGATTTCAGCAATGAGCACCTAGTTAACAAAGAAATAAAATTCTCTACAGGATTATCTACATCCTGTAGACACTATAGCCTTCATAAGACAGGATGTAAATGTATGTTGTCATTAAGACAATCACGAATTAAGAAAATCCTTAAAGTAAATTATGAACACGTCCACATTAAGATCTGAGAGTTCTCTCAGAATGTAAATAGACAGTGATAATCACTGGCTGTCTACATACTTCCTGAGTTTGAAATAACGTAAACTGATATACTGTATGCTGTATTGTATATGTAGTACCATACACTATATGTAACGTCATTTATTTTGCATTTGGTGTATTGTGTGTCTAATCTGCTCCTTGACAACATTATAGGAATGCGGCATATTCAGATTTCACAATTATGAAATGTGTATCTCAGTCCTGCTAATCAGTGTGTTGTGTGTCGCTCTGGTTTAGGCTGACAGACATTATGAAAATGCATCGTTTGAAGATGAGAATATTGTCGTTGGTCAAGACAACCAGGACCTACATCCCAACACCAACCAATCATGTTCAGCCTACCTCATGCTAAACCCTAACAACAACCAATCACATTCAGCATACCAGACTCCAAACCCCAAGACCAACCAATCAAATTCTCAATACCTCACTCTACACCCCAACACCAACCAATCACACTCAGCATACCAGACTCTAAACCCTGACACCAACCAATCACATTCAGGATACCAGACTCTAAACCCCAACACCACCCAATCACGTTCAGCATACCAAAATCTAAACCCCAACACCACCCAATCACGTTCAGGATACCAGACTCTAATCCCCAACACCAACCAATCACGTTCAGCATACCAAAATCTAAACCCCAACACCACCCAATCACGTTCAGGATACCAGACTCTAATCCCCAACACCAACCAATCAAATTCTGAATACCTCACTCTACACCCCAACACCAACCAATCACATTCAGGATATCAGACTCTAATCCCCAACACCAACCACTCAAATTCAGAATACCTCACTCTACACCCCAACACCAACCAATCACATTCGGGATATCAGACTCTAATCCCCAACACCAACCACTCAAATTCAGAATACCTCACTCTAAACCCCAACACCAACCAATCACATTCAGGATATCAGACTCTAATCCCCAACACCAACCACTCAAATTCTGAATACCTCACTCTACACCCCAACACCAACCAATCACATTCGGGATATCAGACTCTAATCCCCAACACCAACCAGTCAAATTCAGAATACCTCACTCTACACCCCAACACCAACCAATCACATTCAGGATATCAGACTCTAATCCCCAACACCAACCAGTCAAATTCAGAATACCTCACTCTAAACCCCAACACCACCCAATCACGTTTAGCATACCAAAATCTAAACCCCAACACAAACCAATTACATTTAGCATACCAAAATCTAACCTTAACACCACCCAATTGCGGTCAGCATACCAGACTCTCAACCCCATCAACAACCAATCACATTCAGCATACCAGACTCTAAACCCCACCACCATCCAATCAAATTCTGAATACCTCACTGTGAACCCCAGCACCAACCAATCACGTTCAGCATACCTCAATCTAAATCCCAACACCAACCAATCACGTTCAGAATAGGTCACTCTAAACCCCAAAACCAATCACGTCCAGCATACCTCACTCTACACCCCAAAACCAACCACCTCATTCTAAACCCCAACAAAAACCAATAACGTTCAGCCTACCTCACTCTAAACCCCACCACCAACCAATCATATTCAGAATACCTCACTCTAAATCCCAAACACGTTCAGCCTACCTCACTCTACACCCGAAAACCAACCAATCACACTCGGTCTACCTCATTCTAAACCCCAACCAAAACCAATCCCAGTCAGCATACATCGCTTTAAAACCTATTCATGTTCAGCATATTTGACTCTAAACCCCTCATTTCTTTAGGTTATGATGGCTTGTAAGTCTTAGTACTGTCTGATTGTTCTGTAACTGTGTAAATGAATCTTCTCAATGAATAAATACAAATAAAACATAGTGATCTTGGCTGTTTTTGTAATTCATAAACTGATAAAAATTTTTGTCAGAAGTTAAAAGCTTTGTCAGACATCAACAAACCATCGACCAAACAGTTACATCATCAGTGAAGATAAGTGAGGCAGTATTTGTGGCAGCCATACAGGCCCAGGCCAGAACACCCCACCATTCCAGATGAGGTGGTATGCTTTTTGCCTCCACGCTTTGCTCTTGCCATCGTTCTGATCCAAGTTAATCACCATTTTATCAGTCCACAAGACCCTTTTGCAGAAGTCTGCAGGCTCTTTTATGTACTATTTAGCAGACTTTAACCTGGCCATCCTGCTTTTGTGGCTAATTTGGTTGTGGTTGGCACTGTGCAGTGATCACTGGCCGACTCCAAAGATGACCCAGAGCCTAGATACTGAAAGATTTTATTAAAGGTTCCACATATGACATTTTAAACATTAGTACAGCAGCAAACAACTATTTTCTTTATAAAGATATAGTGGAGTAACAGCATCCTGAGCAGAGAATCCGAGCTTCTATGTTTCTTGTTGCCATAGCCAGTCCAGCTTTGCATGCATATTAGTTCCTCTGAACACTGGCCCACCCCATGTTTTGTTTTGCCCTCCCCAAGAGACAAAGACAGTGGCTGCCCACACTGCATATGCAAGATAGCGGAGTGCAGTAGGAAACAGTGAGGTTAAAGTGACCTTCCAAATATTCCTCCACTGAATTTTCCTCAAAGTAGCGAAGCTGAAGTTGGCTTCCTACTAGCATGTTCCCGTTCCACCTTAAATCGTGCAGTTCCATTCTCCGCCTGAGGTGCCTGAAAGTAACTGCCACACCATTTAAGGTGGAATGGGAAAATTCTAACAAGAAACAAGAAGCTGACTTCAACTTTATTGAGAGAGTTGAACAACAGGTATAGATACAATATATAATATATAAGCACCTTACAAATATTTTACAATTTGGAAATTCTGATCTTTGATCCAAAGTCCAGACAAATGAATTGTTCATTGATTTTTCTCCTTTTGAATGGAAAAGGCTGCCCACCGAACTGACAACAGGCTAATATCAGACACTCACTCCTCTACAAACCAATCATTGTTAAGTACGGGGAGATGCAGCCCGAGGATGACGACATGACGTAGGTGTGTCATGCAAAGTTCTTTAGTATGCTCACTAAATTGCAATGTGAAACCTAAAGAAACTGGATGAAATGTACACAGTGTAACAAGAACATGAACCTTGGTTTGGACCTTGGTCTGGACTTCCAGGTGTGAAAATGTCCATTGCCTCCAGGATGGACTTCAGATCATTGGGATAATGATCACTCCAGAAATTAACCCTTTTTTCTCAATGGTCAACTCTCGAATCAAACTTCATCGGAAATTGAAATCAGTTGTCATAAACCTATTTACATTCAGCAGTTTGTCAAACTGATAGGCAACCTGAGATTTTGGGGTTAAATGCAACAGTTCTGTAACAGTGTATACAAACATTTGCAAAATGAACTCTAGACATACAGAGCTGTGCTAAAGGCAGAGAGAGAAAAGAATGAATTTTGGCCACTGAATGCATTTTGTATTCAAGCAAAAAAGACATAATTCATGGTGCGACCTAAACACTGTCATTGTGCTAACTATGTGAATATGTTAGCAATAATAAAATAATTTTGTTCTGTAACGCAGGGTTTGTAAACCAGACACACACGGATAAAAGTTAATCCGGAAGATTTATTCTGACGGGAGTAAACAGGGTTAACACCAGACCAGGCCAATAACCAGAACAAGCAGACGAAATACATGGGCATAGGCGAAAGCGAAGTCGAAAAAACAGGCGAGGGTCGTAACCAGAAATAGCACAAAAACCAAAACAACAAAGCCAAGACAGAGACGAGAATCGAAAACGAAAAAACAAGCGAGGTCAAACACGGAGTAGCAATCAGAAAAACAAACGGCTCGGTATGCACAGACTAGGTAAGGGCAATACTTCGCAAAGATACGTTTCAAACAAACCGGTATAAATACAGAGTGCAACAGGTGATGATGATTAGTATTCCGGTGACTGTGATCTGTTAGGTGGTTGGTGATTGGTTGGCAGAGTCTCGTGACTGACTGAAGGATTCTGGGAAGTGGAGTTCTTGGTGGTCTGGGAGTCCGAATGAGAACCAGGAAGCGTGACATGTAACATATTGTGTGTTTGCTGGCAGTGGATCTACAAGGCTAATATAGCTTATAAGCACAATAGAAGCTTTATCTTACATTTATGTATTTATGTATCTTCCTTTTGCCACAGAAGGCTGTAAAATTTGATTATTCTTGGAATATTTTGTTACCACACTAAAATGTATTCTCAGTTAGCCTATATATACACAAGGTCTTCGTAACTTGTGGCCAGATCTTGTCATACAGTGATGTCACACTGCAAAAACTTGGTCTTTCAGCCACAGTCTTTTTCCACTGTGTGTACTCTGGCATGTGGTCAGCGATGCTGGTGGGATGGACTGTGAGTAACTCTGACACTTAACAGAAAATGGTGTGGTCTGTGAACACATTCAGAGGTGGACGCAGAGCACAGCGCATTACCGGTAAACTCAGTATAGCTTAATTCAGTAAACAACAGAAGGGCTGATAGTGAAGTGGTCTGGGATTTGTGTGACCATCTGTGAAGACCAGAATGAAGATCATCCTCATCTTCATCCTCCACCTGATCTCAGGTCAGTTATTCTATGTAAAACTTAAGTGAACTATTGTGTTTATTGGTGCTATCTAGACTATAAGAGGGCCTAGGCAAGATTTTATGCTGGAGGCCACTCTCTGTCAGGTGAGCCTAACTTAATATTTGTTTATTTAGTTATTTCAAAGAGAAAATGGAAAAGATGCATTACCTTATGATAATATACAACCCCAATTCCAAAAAAGGTTGGGACATTGTGTAAAATGTAAACAAGTATATAAATAAAAACAGAATGCAATGATTTGCAAATTTCATAGACCCATGTTTTATTCCCAATAGAACATAGAACATAGAGTGACACACAAAGTGAGACATTTTACCATTTCATGAAAAACATGAACTCATTTAAAACTTGAACTTGATCTCAAAAAAGTTGGGACAGGGACATGTTTACCATTGTGTAGCATCCCCTCTTCTTTTAACAGCAGTCTGTAAGTGTTTGGGAACTGAGGAGACCAATTGCTGTTTTGAAAGTGAAATGTTTTCCCATTCTTGCTTAACATAGGGTTTCAGCTACTCAACAGTTTGGGGTCTCCTTTGTTATCCTTTGTCCTATTTTTCATTTCATAATGCGCCAAATGTTTTCAGTGGGTGACAGGTCTGGACTGCAGGCAGGTCAGTTTAGCACCTGGACTCTTTTAATATGGAGCCATTCTGCTGTAATACATGCAGAATGTGGTTTTACATTGTCTTGCTGAAATAATCAAGGCCTTTCCCGAAAAAGACGTCATCTGGATGGCAGCACATGTTGCCAAAACATGTATATATCATTCAGCATTAATGGTGCCTTCACAGATGTGCAAGTCACCCATGCCATGTGCACTAATGCCCCCCTATACCATCATGAACATGTATTAAACGTATCAGGAAACCGGTTGGAGTGATTATAAATGCAAATAAGTCCATTCATCTCCAAATTATCAATGTTCCTCTTAAATCTTTCTCTTTGCCTTTCCATTAGCTACTAGATAGGCGAGATTGTTGTCTGTGTTGCTATGGTGACCAGCAGTCTGCACACCAAACTTCAGGGTTAAAGGGTGAATTAGCAGATATACATTAATTCCAGAGTTTAAGATCATTTATTGTTAAACTGTGTTGAACGATCAGCAGAGTTTTATTTTACTGTAAAGGAGGATTATTTTATTTTTACCTACAAATCTAACTCTGCTGTGGAGCCACAACAGGACAGTAAAAGAGCTGCATGTGTCTCCGGAGCCCCATGTTGCCAACCCCTGACCCAGGCAACCGCCTAGAGCTGCCGCTGGCCCTGAATTCCATATTACATGATTCATTAAATTTTGATTCTTTAAACATAAAGAACTGAGGACGGTAGATGCGAAATGCTTTAGATGCAATTGAGATCAGAGCACTGAATGAGATCCTTTCATCTGATTGGCAGGTCGAGTGGGCTGCTTTAATGTGATTGGCTATCCTGGAGGTGATGTTATAATCTACTGTGAACACAGTGATTATGGAACTGCTGAGAAATATTTCTGTAAATTAAAACAAAACCAGTGTTTGAATGAAATAGTTACTCAAGCCCAGAACAAGTGGATTCATATAGACAGATTTTCTCTTCTTGACTCTACCGGAACAAACTTTACTGGACTCTTAGCGGTGACTTTAGGACAACTGAGTTTACAAGATGCTGGATCTTATCAGTGTGGAGAGACTGGAGTGTGGAACCACACAGTGAACCTGACAGTGAACACAGGTGAGTCTAAAATTCAATGCATAATATTGCACCAAAAACAATATTTTAAAAACAAAACAACCATTCTCATTATAATTTTTTAAATATAACATTTGTATATGTAATATACAGATCCATGTTGCTTGGGGTCAGAGACTGTGTCTGGTTATCTGGGAGAGATTGTCACCATCAGCTGCTCCTATCCGGATGAGCTTGAGACAAACATCAAGTACTTCTACAAACAGGACAAGCAACATTTTACGGAAGTGATCAGAACCACAGATTCTCAGAAAGGCAGATTCTCCATCTCTGAAGACAGAAGCTCTAAAGTTGTCAGTGTGAGAATCAGTGATGTGAGAGGAGATGATGGAGGGAGTTTATTTCTGTGCAGTGTTGAGTGGAGGACAGCCAGTCAGTTATTACTCCCTCTACACAGAGACTCAGCTACAAGTTACTGGTGAGACATTTTTTATACTAATTACCATAAATAGTTTAAACCAAAGGGGCAAGCATGAGGAATTAATTTTATACCTTCTTCAAACAAAAGAAAAACTGACTACCCCAAAAGGACCACCACTAAGAAGTCCAATCTCAACACTGAAACCAACAACAGCAACCTACAGGACCACAGCAGAAACAGCAGCAACCTCCAGGACCACATCAGCAGCACCAACTGCAGTCACAATTCAGTAAGAACTCATCTCAGTAAGAACTCTTTATTCATGTTATATGTGTACAGATAGAAGTTCAATAGTATAAGCAGATAACGTGTAGAGAGCACAATCGTCGCTCATGTCTTCTGGATTTCTTAGACACTAGAGGGCACTCCAGAGCAAGTCCAAAATGAATGGGTTAATATGGAGCATTTAAGCAAAATCAGTTGTAGGACTTTCTAATGGCTACTCATGTATGTTCACGACGTCAGTTAGCGTGAACCACTTCACTCGCTAATCAGAAATCAGCAGCAGTAATGTCAACCAATCAGCAATCAGTAGCAATAATACCAACACATCAGCACTCAGTAGTAGTAATGCCAACCAATCAGCAATCAGTAGTAGTAATGCTAACTAATCAGCACTCAGTATCAGTAATGCCAACAGTTAGCACTCAGAAGCAGTATTGACAACCGATCAGCACTCAGTAGTAGTAATGTTAACTAATCAGCACCCAGTAGCAGTATTATTAACCAATCAGCAGTCAGTAGCAGCAATGTAAACTAATCAGCACTCAGTAGCAGTAATGTTAGCATCTTACTACACAAAGCCTGTTTGCTTCAGAAAAAAAGGAAACTTACTTGTATGTTTTCTTTGTTTTTTTTTAGTGAAACACATCCTTGTCTTTTCCAAAATTAAAGTCCACTTCGCTCCAATAAAGTTATATACTTATATAACTTAGATATAAAGATACATTGGCGAAAGGCTACAACACACCAGATGAGAAGTGCTGTGCTGTGTGGGCACACTGTAAGTCCATACAAGTTCACATAACTTTGTTAACTTATTGTTGCCTTAAACAAAATTAAGCATCAGTGATCAAACCAGCAAGTTTAAGTTCAATGTACTTAAGACACTACACATGGCATGTTATAATAAATATAAATATATTTTTAAATTATTGTAAATGCGCAACTAAATTCTGGTTATTTTAATTTTACAATTTGAAGTAGTCAAACCTAAAATTCCCAGTTAATTCTAAATTTCAACAATTAACAAACATTTTGTGATTAAGTGATATTGGCCACATTGCCAAAAACCAAAAGGTTAATCTTTAGAGTGAAAGCGGTCACTCGCTTAGACACACAGATTACTGAGTTTCACTCAGTTTACACACATTTGTTGAGTAACTTTAATGAGAGAGAAATGATTAAAACCAACAGCAGTGCAGGAGCACTGTTTGAATATGACAGTTTCAAAGCTGCCAACAGACTAAACTAAAGTTCAGTAAGTTAATTTGACTCAAAAATGCAATTTGAGTGTGCAAAATCATCAAAAATGTAAATTGTAACAAAAATAATTGAGTTAATGTGTGGGATATATTCAGTTTATTCAGTTTATGTACAACAGACCTAATTTATTTGAGTTAAAACAAAATGTGGGATTCCAGTGTAGCAGAGAGTGCAAAGAGCAGCCAGAGCAAGGAAACATCTCAGAAAAGCTATTGCAAATCTCAAGCCCAAGCTTATTTGACACTTTACTATAAAATTCTATAAATTTATTTGAAAAAATGATTGTTTGGTATCAGCTCTTCATAAACTTACTGTTTTCAAGCTAAAAGCTATGAGGTGAAATATAATCCAATTTGGCCAGTAACAATAGCTGAGGTGAAAACAGACGATTAGGGTTTTTACTCTTAAAGATATTAGACTGACATCTGTCACTGTCTCTGATAGTGTCTGGAGGGCATTTGTCTATAGCTTTAAGGGTCATTTTTTCCATTGTGAGTCAGATTATTAAAATATGTTTCTAATGATGCCTTACAATTTTGAATTCTGCTTATTCTAGTGCCCTTTCTTCACTGCAGAGTGTGTGTGTCTGTGTGGCTCTGCTGCTGACTGGAGGATCAACACTGATCTTCTGCAAACTGGGATGTAAAAAGACAAAAGGTAGAAATCACACATTAGCACACAAACACACCAACGCAAAGCTTTCAGGAGCTTTACAGAGCTGCTGCTCTCCAACTCAAAACACTTAAATTATCAAAATTAATTTTGTAAATTTCAATAAAAAGACTTTAAATTTGAAGCGTACATTTAGTAATGAGAGCAACACTGGATAATACATAATAGATAGATAATTAGATCTTCAATAATCAGTTTACTTGATATTTCTGATGGTTTTTGTTTTACAACCCCATTTCCAAAAAAGTTGGGATGCTGTGCAGAATGTAAATAAAAAATAGGATGCAATGATATGCAAATCATGTAAACCACATTTTTGAAGGAAAATACTACAAAGACAATAAATCAAATGTTGAAACTGAGAAATGTTATTGTTTTTTGAAAAATATATGCCCATTTTGAATTTGATGCCAACAACTTGTTCCAAAAAAGTTGGGATGGGACATGTTTACCACTGTGTTTCATCACCTCTTCTTTTAACAACACTCTGTAAGGGTTTGGGAACTGAGGAGACACTGTTGTAGTTTTGAAAGTGAAATGTTTTCCTGTTCTTGTTTGATACAGGATTTCAGCTGCTCATCAGTTCAGGGTCTCCATTGTCATATTTTTCATTTCGTAATGCGCCAAATGTTTTCAGTGGTGACAGGTCTGGACTGCAGGCAGGTCAGTTTAGCACCCAGACTCTTTTAATATGCAGCAATGCTGTTGTAATACATGCAGAATGAGGTTTGACATTGTCTTGCTGAAATAATCAAGGCCTTCCCTGAAAAAGACGTCGTCTCGATGGCAGTTCAGAGACCTGTATATATCATTCAGCATTAATGGTGTCTTCACAGAAGTGCACATGAGCCTTGTCCCCCTAATGCACCCCTATACTATCCTGAATACTGGCTTTTGAACTGTGCACTGATAACAAGCTGAGTGGTCTTTAGCCCAGAGGACACAGTGTTCATGATTTCCAAAAAGAATTTCAAATGTTGATTCAGACCACAGGACAATTTTCCACTTCCCCTCCATTTTAAATTAGCTCGGGCCCAGAGAAGGTGGCAGCATTTCTGGATCCTGTTTATATTTGGTTTCTTCTTTGCATTTTAGAGCTTTAACTTGCATTTGTGATGCAGTGATGAACTGTTTTCACAGACAGTGGTTTTCAGAAGTGTTTCTGAGCCCATGCAGTGATTTCCACTACAGAATCATATTTGTTTTAAAAGCAGAGCCAACTGAGGGCCCAAAGATCACGGCCAGCAAATACTGGTTTTTGGCCTTGTCCCTTGCATACAGAGATTTCTCCAGATTCTCTGAATCTTTTAATGATATTATGTACTGCAGATGAGGAAATCCGCAAGTTCTTTGCTATTTTATGTTGAGAAACGTTTTTCTTGAATCATTGCACTATTTGATCATGCAGTCTTTCACAGAGTGGTGAACTCCTCCCCGTCTTTACTTCTGAAAGACTCAGCCTCTGAAAAGCACCAGGTGTTTTTTTAGCATTCCCCAACTTTACCAGCCTTTTGTTGCCCCTGTTCCAACTTTTTTGGAATCTGTTGTTGGCATCAAATTCAAAATAGGCAAATATTTTTCAATACACAATAAATTTTCTCAGTTTAAACATTTGATATGTTGTCTTTGTACTATTTTCAATTAAATTTAGGGTTTAAATTATTTGCACATCATTGCATTTTGTTTTTATTTACATTTTGCACAGCATTCTAACTTTTTTGGAAATAGGGTTGCATATTGCAATGTGTATTGATGTTTTTTAGAAATATATACGAGGAAAAATATTTTTATTCTGGAAAATGATTGTTTTAATGAAGTATATTTACATATACTTCTGTAAAACTATGTAAAATGTTCGTATGTAAAAGTTTGTAAAAGTATGTATGTTAAAGTTTGCATAGTCCTGATCAAATAACACATTTTGTTGAATTTTAAGTAAATATAAGTTAACATATTCTCTACAGAGAACACACTTCTGCACATTGTAATGCACAATTGGTATTTATTAGCTGAATTAAACATATTGGATAAAAAATTAAACTGTAAAAAATAAAATGTGGCCTGTGTATCTAAGTTTTCTTGCACTAAATGTTGCAGAAAAATGCTGTGTTTAAGTTTTTCTCTGTAAAGGACATAACAACATTTTCACATGAATAATCCATGCAGTTTAATCAATGCAGTTTAATTCATAGGTGCTCAAAATTTTCATTTTTGTATATCTGACTCTGAAACTACCATCTCAGACCAGTATTTTATTCTAGCATCTCGCTTACCTGCCTTATTACCCCACTTACCTGCCTTATTACCCCACTTATCGGACTGTTACCTCACTGATCCCTTTCTCTGCCACTATATACCCTTCAACTGCTGCTGCACTCAGCACTTTAACTTTAGAACAATACTTTACACAATGTAAGGTTTACAGGTATGACTGTGTGTGTGTGTGTAATGAGTGAGTGATGGTAGGAATGCATGGTTTATTATCTTTATTTTATGTTTTTTGTATTTTTTCTTATTGTATTTTATTTTTATATTCATTTTATTTTATTTTATTTTATTCACTACATGTAAATGTTTGATACTGTGCACTGTGAGCTCCTGTAACCAAAACCAAATTCCTTGTATGTGTAAGCAAACCTGGCCAATAAAGCTTGATTCTGATTCTGATTCATTGTAATTGTTCATCTCTCTTTTCAGATTTCTCACTCTGCGTGTGACTGTAAGGAGATTAGAGACACCAGACCGCATTCAGACCCGGAAGCTACTCCACTTTACTCTGTAATCCAGTTACCCACAATCCCCTCTGCCCAGCCCAAAACTGTATATGCCACTGCTCAGTTACCCACAATCCCCTCTGCCCAGCCCAAAACCGTATATGCCACTGCTCAGTTACCCACAATCCCCTCTGACTAGCACAAAACTGTACATGCCACTGCTCAGTTACCCACAATCCTCTCTGGCCAGCCCCAAACCGTATATGCCACTGCTCAGTTACCCACAATCCTCTCTGACAGTTCTGATTTTCTTTGTGTTACAGTACACTTGGTCATAAACTCACTGTAAAAGACTGGAAACACGTTAGTCTGAAGGAAGTGCTGGAGACAAAGGGACATTTTGGGACTAAATAAATTTCAAAAAAGTGTATGTTATGTTTAACTGTTATTTCATTTTATAATGACTTTTATATGCAGAATTTGCTTTTATTGTTAGTATTTATTTTTTGTTTGTTTTTATTGCTAATTGCATTGGTTTTTGCTTAACGCAGTCTTGATGTTCTATTGTGCCTGGGTCACGCTGCTATATTGTATGAACACATGGGCGTTCAAATGAAAAGCAAGATATTTTGTGTCGCTCAGGCCACATAGAGGTAGCTTGTGTGAAACAGGCTTAAGAGACCTACCATGATCAGTTTGCTGAGTTCTGATGCAGTTTGCTTAGTTCTGATGCATAAAGGTATAAACGTTTCCTTTATGTTTTATGTTTTTTTTAAAGTTGTGACTGAACTTTGTAATGGGATTAGTGAACAAATTTGGGTTATATGAATAACCCATGAGATGATACATGAGATGAATATGAGATGATGCAATTTCAGCTTGTTTTTCCTACTGTTTAGATCTAGAACAAGAGCAATGACCACATCAAGCTGGCAACCCTCTGACGTCACCAACCTGTTGCATTCTTCGCGGTGCTTTTCCAGGCTTTTGCCGCAGCTCCTTTCAGTTCTTCTCCCTTCATTCTCCTCTTCAGGAGCTCAAATTCATGCTCAGTTGTGTTCAGGTCTGGTAACTTGCTGATTCTGCTGCTACTATAATGAGTTACATCATCTATAAAGCCCCTTCCAGATGCAGCCATGTAAGCCCAAGCCATGACACTACCTCCACCATGCTTGACTGACAGGCTTTTATGTTTTTTATTGTGAGTTGATCTTTTCTTTCTCCACACTTTGGCCTTTCCATCACTTTGGTAGAAGTTAGTCTCGGTCTTCTCAGTCCATAAGGTTCCAGAATTTTTAGGGCTCATCTCTGAGTGGTTTATGTCTTGTGGTATGGCCTCTATATTTCTGTTCTCAAAGTCTTCTTTGAAAGGTAGATAGTGATACCCGTGGACAGCTCTCTGGTCTTCACTTTGGTGTATCCTTTTTCGCAACAAATGCAGTCTTCGCAGGCCACACCCAGAGCTCAAACCAAGAGTAATATTCAGAGCTATTCATTGTTTAAAGTAAGGTAAGAAGTAACACCTGTCAGCCACATGTTCTATTATTTTTGCTCACTTAAAACATGGGTGGATTCAATCAAAGGGTGCCATGTCCTGAGTTGTTTAACACATCTAGATGTAAATAGCAGGAAAGCTGAAATTCTGATCTGTCATATGTTTATCTTTGATCTCAAACCTGAATGTTTTTAGTGTACGGCACGAACGAAAGAACTGGCTTTGCCATTCCAAACATTCCAATACTTTTGGAGGAAACTGTAGCCTGTTTGAAGATATTTACATGTTTACTGGCTGCTACTTCAGACTGACCTCAGTCAAAAATGTATTAAATAAACCATCCTATTTATGAATTCTCTTCACTAGGGGGTGCTATTTATTCATTGGTAGTAAACACAGAGGTGTGCTATTTTTAAAGAATTTTTAATAAGTTTTAAGAAGCACTTTTGTTGCTTTTGTAAGACCCATGATGTGTTTCAATGAATGGGTTTTCTAATTGCATTCATTATTGGTATGTCAACCCTATATTTGGGGTATAAGCATGTAGGCATCATTATGTCATTTAGTAAGGTTTCTAGTGCCACATATTGTTTCTGATGGGTGACTCTTGCATATATGCATTTCAACCAAAGGCTGCCAAATTTATTGGCTGCCATATTTGTAGTCCCTGCTTGCACTGTAAAACAAATGCTTGTCTCTGGGTGAAATGTAAAAGTATTCCTACAAAATGCAGATGCCACAAAAAAGCACACTTTGTTTTCCTGCAGGTATCATATATCCATGTAAAATTTTTATTTTATGACTAATATAACCTAACCTAGGCTGATCCATTATTTCATAGGGATGGGACTGAGCTTTTTAAATACAACCCCATTTCCAAAAAAGTTGGGGCGCTGTGCAAAATGTAAATAGAAACAAAATGCAATGATATGCAAATAATTTAAACCCTATATTTCATTGAAATTAGTACAAAGACAACATGTCAAGAAATTTTATTGCTTTTTGAAAAATATATGCCTATTTTGAATTTGATGCCAACAACACATTCCAAGAAAGTTGGGACGGGGGCAACAAAAGGCTGGTAAAGGTGTGTAATGCTAAAAAAAACACCTGGTGGTTAATTGGCAACAGGTCTGTAACACGATTGGGTGTAAAAAAGCATTTCAGAGAGGCTGAGTCTTTCAGAAGTAAAGATGGGGAGGGGTTCACCACTCTGTGAAAGACGGTACGATCAAATAGTGCAACAATTTAAGAATAACATTTCTAAATGTAAAATAACAAAGAACTTTTGCTTTTCATCATCTACAGTACATAATATCATTAAAAGATTCAGAGAATCTGGAGAAATTTCTGTATGTAAGGGACAAGGCCAAAAACCAGTATTTGCTGGCCATGATCTTTGGGCCCTCAGGTGGCACTGCATTAAAAACAGACATGATTCTGTTGTGGAAATCAATGCATGGGCTCAGAAACGCAAAGAGGAAATCACATATAAACAGGATCCAGAAATGCTGCCACCTTCTCTGGGCCCAAACTCCTTTAAAATGGACTGAGGGGAAGTGGAAAAGTGTCCTGTGGTCCGACGAAATCAACATTTGAAATTTTTGGAAATCATGAACACTGTGTCCTCTGGGATAAAGACCACTCAGCTTGTTATCAGTGCACAGTTCAAAAGCCAGTATTCAGGATAGTATAGGGGGGCATTACTGCACATTGCATGGGTGACTTGCACATCTGTGAAGGCACCATTAATGCTGAATGATATATACATGTTTTGGCAACATATGCTGCCATCCAGATGACATCTTTTTCAGGTAAGGCTTTGCTAATTCAGCAAGACAATGTCAAACCTCATTCTGCATGTATTCCAACAGCATTGCTCCATATTAAAAGAGTCCAGGTGCAAAACTGGCCTGCCTGCAGTCCACACCTGTCACCACTGAAAATATATGGCACATTATTAAATGAAAAATACAACACATGAGCCCCTGAACTGTTGAACAGCTGAAATCCTATATTAAACAAGAATGAGAAAACATTTTACTTTCAAAACTACAGCAGTGTCTCCTCAGTTCCCAAACGCTTAGAGTGTTGTTAAAAGAAGAGGTGATGAAACACAGTGGTAAACAGGCCCCCGTCCCAACTTTTTTGGAACGTTTTGTTGGCATCAAATTCAAAATGGGCATATATTTTTCAAAAAATAATAAACTATCTAAGTTTCAACATTTGATTTGTTGTCTTTGTAGTATTTTAAAAATGTGGTTTACATGATTTGCACATCAGTGCATTATGTTTTTTATTGATATCTGCACAGTGTCCTAACTTTTTTGTAAATGGGATTGTACATAGATATCCAATTTAGCTTAGTATTTGTATAGCTTTCTTTAGGTATCGGAAAAGTCATGGTTACCTTGGGATAAAAAACCTGAATAAATAGTGCATTCCAGGACGCAAGCATGGACAAGTCCAGCAACAGGTTCCCCTCCTTCCATAACACTGATGAAGTCCAAAGGAAAGACAAATGTCAGTACAGCATAACGCCAGTGTCATCACAGGAGTTGCCAGAGTGAGGTTGATAACTTCAAACTGCATTAGGGGCTTCATTTCCAGTTTTCTTTCTCAGGGTTTACTCCTGAAACCTTTCCTGGAACTGGATGTGGCTGCAAGGCAGCAAATGTTTTAAATAAGTAAACTTACTTTTGTCTCCTAGGTGGGCTTTTTTATATTTAAATAGGTTTTGGACAGAGTATGTGACCTAAAACTGCAGTGAAACTGTGCAACAGATGAGCTATTATCTCTGACTTTACAGCTACAAGGTGGACTGACAAGGTAGGAGTGTCTAATAGAGTGGACAGTGAGTGGACACAGTGTTTAAAAACTCCAGCAGCACTGCTGTGTCTGATCCACTCGTACCAGCACAACACACCACCACCACCACATCAGTGTCACTGCAGTGCTTAGGTGATGCTGCATTGCAGCTATGAGGCTGCCTGGACTGGCTTCTGTAGTGCATCCTCTTCTAAGTGAAAATGATTTTTAAATAAGAATGAAAATTAAACATAACAGGCACACTTTATTTTTATTGGTTGCTTGAGTTTAACATTTTAAAAGTGCCATCTACACAGTTCATATTTTATTGTATTTTTTTTCCTCTCAGTGGTTTAAAGCTATGTTTTGGCGATTTGGAGATCTCTCTGGCGGGAATGTGTAATATGCATGGATTGTGCTTCAGACTCCTTTCCTGAGAGAATGAATCCATTGATTACAAGTGTGTTGGAAAACAATTCAAACAGAATTCAAAGAGTGATACAGTATACTATAGAGATACAGTAATACACAGTCCTGCTTTATGTGTATATATGTGTACGGGTTTTGTCTAGGGTGCTGTGGGATCCGTAACATGTGGCATTCAAATTCCTAACTGGTGAGAATGGATTAGAAGCATGAGGAACAGACTAATATAGAGCTTTTGAAGCCACTTTATTAAAACAAACCACATTAAAACCAGAGTGCTGTGATACCTAGTACCACACTGAAAGAGTCAAACTGTGGACGGCACCAAAGAAAAGAACAAAACAAAACCTAACCACGCTTACCTACTCCGAAAAAAAAGTACATGTGGCAGTGCCCTCTGACCTAGGGAGCTAGATAGAGTAGACATCTATGTGGTGCAAATGTATAGGCGCACCCTTCTTACCTGTTCGAAACCCCAGGTGGTACAATCTCTTGTAAAACAAAGTTAAGTGTGTGCAGGTAAAAATACCACAACTAAAGTACTTCTTCTGACATAAAAGATAGTGTTTCAAACTAAGTTAAAAGAAACACTGACAAAACACCTAAAACAAAGCACACTCCTAACACAAGAGATTAAAAACCCAAACCAAAACACAGCACACACGTGATCAGACCTCTCTCTTCAGCCATCTTGAAGCCCTCTTTTTAAAGTGTAGGCTCCTCCCCCAATTGCACCAGCCAGGCCTCCGATTTGTAAGTCCTCCTCACATGATTGACTAGAGCAGGTACACCTATGAGGGGAGAGACAGAGAGAGAGAGAGAGAGAGAGACACACAAAAAAAAAAAACAAATAAATACTTGCTTATGCAACTACATACAAGTCGGGTGCTTTGTTGAGATGTATTGGCCGCAGTTCGCCGTACACACAAAGTTAGAATGCTTAGAACATAGTTCTTTATGCCCCCCCCCCTAACCTGGGCAGCACATCAACACAGCTCTAGTGCCCAACCCTGACTCCCTCCCCTGCTGAGGCACAAACAGACCCCAAACATGGAGGCTCCCACTGCCGCTTTTCACAATCAGTCTCTCAGCATAACAAACCCCAAACACTTTCCCAGAACGCGCTAGTATATATGCTATTTTTGTGTGTGTGTGTGTGTGTGTGTGTGTGTGTGTGTGTGTGTGTGTGTGTGATCCACTTGTACCTATAAACACTCAAAAAGGGAGGCTATGACTTTGTGCAGTGAAATAGATGAACTACAGTCTGTAGGTGCGCAGCTATATGATACATAGACCTGATAAAGTGGACAAAAAGAGTAGATACAATTTAGTGTAGTGTACCTAATTAAGTGGCCAATGAGTTTGTATAATCTATCCAGTTGTTGTGATTTGCATCTTGTATCTCTTAGACTAACTAAGAACGTTATTTACTGCAGGAGCACAGTATTTTACTCTGAGTTTAATTTAGTGTGTGATGCTGGTGGGCTGTGAGCAACTCTGTGGGACATTGAGCAACTCTGACGCTTTACAGAGAAAGAGGAAGCTGAGTGGCACAATCTGGAAACACAGAGACTCAGAGCAAAGCACAACTTTGATCAGTGAACAACTAAAGAGACTTTTCTATTATCTTCAGTGAATGTCAGAATGAAGATCCTCCTCATCTTCACCATCTTCTTAATCTCAGGTCAGTTTTTCTACAAACACAGAAACTTTGACATTCTTTTTATTGCTGTCATACAAATTGCTGCATTAGATTCAGTGTTAGAGTTAGACATTATGCAAAAAATGTAGATGTGAAATGATTAAGAGAAAATGAGATGAGAGAGTTGAGTGAAAATATTCAATTTGAATCTTCAATTTCAGGTCCAGTGGGCTGCTTTGATGTGATTGGCTACTCAGGAGGAAGCATTAAAATCTACTGCCAACACCATCATTATGGAATTAATGACAAATATTTTTGTAAAATAAAACAAAATCAGTGTGTAAATAAAACAGTCACTCAAATCCAGAACAGATGGAATCAAATAGAGAGATTTTCTCTGCGTGACTCCTATGGACAGAACTTCACTGGACACTTACAGATGATCCTCAGACCACTGAGTTTACAGGATGCTGGATCATATCAGTGTGGAGAGACTGGAGTGTGGAACCACATAGTGAACCTGACAGTGATCAGAAGTGAGAAAGAGTCTAGATTTTAGAATTAAAGTGAAATCATAACATTTTAAAATGATTCAATGAATTAATAAATATATTTGAGAATATTATTATTGTATTTATTAATTAACAGATCCATGTTGTTTGGGACCAAGAACTGTGACTGGTTATCTGGGAAAGACAGTCACCATCAGCTGTTCATATCCAGAGGAGTTTGAGAAAAAGACAAAATACTTCTACAAACTTCATAGGGAATATTTTACTTCAGTGATCCGAACCTCAGAAACTCAGAAAGGTAGATTCTCCATCTCTGAAGACAGAAGCTCTAAAGTTCTCAGTGTGAGAATCAGTGATGTGAGAGAAGATGATGGAGGAGTTTATTACTGTGGAGTGTGGAATGAAGGACAGTCAGTCAGTTATCAGTCCCTCTACTCAGAGATTCAGCTACAGGCCACTGGTGAGACTCATTATTTACCCTAACAATTTTCTTTAGCGTAAAATTGTGAAGTCAAAGCTAAAAAGATGGATTCCATGTCCTTTTTACTTTTTTGTTAAACAAGTGAGGGAAACAAACTACACAAAAACTATAAACACAAAGAGTTCGATTCCATGGTGGCTACCAGGATTCGTTCTGAGCTGGATGAGGCAGGAGGATGGAAGCACAAGCAGGTCTTTAACACAAAGCAAATTTATAGAATAAATGCAGAGACTTAATAAACATAGATTAAAATGAAATCAAAGACTAAATAAGTGAAAAACATATACAGACACAAGGCCTTCAACAAAGAGAGCAAGGAAGGCTATGCTAGGCTAAGCTGGGCTAAGCTAGTGGCACATTTCTGCTATATGGTACATCTTGACTCGACTTGAATCTGCTTGACTCTCTTTTGGTACCAGCTACTTCATTTTCCACTGTAGATATAATATCCCCTCAACGTAGTTGGTCATCATAGCAACACAACATGAAACGGCCATGACGTGGACTACATCAGAGATGATGAGACGATTCTGGTAGGGTACGCTAACCTGGCTAACCAAAGGCTCAGTAAGCAAAACACACCTTGAAATTGAGCCTTGAAGTTAACCGAGAGATAAGGAAAAGCTACGCTAGTCTAGGCAGAGCTAAACTGCAGCAAATGGCAAAATAACAGAGGAAAAATATAGACGCACCAAAGTAGGACTAACTGCTATGCTAATGGCAAATCTACATAAAGGCTACAGGCCTTATAGATTGCTAAGAGAGCAATGGCACAGTAACCGGCTGAGTAACAACAATACACTAATGCTAAAAACTAAGGCTTGAGGAGAGGATAGCAGAATGCTCAGTAACAAGTAGCCAAATATTTTTAAACTAACAGTTCTCATTGGTATGAAACAGTATGTTTCTGGTAAGAAGGTGAGAGTGAAGAAGATTTTTTAATAAACTAGAAAAAGAAACACCAACCTTTCAAAAATAACCACTAGGAAGTCCACCTTTGAAATAGCAGCTATAACAGCAATCTACAGCAAGAACAGTAAAAAATCATCAAAAAAAAGAAAAATAACACTGAAAGAAGAATGATTATCTAAAATTTGTGAGAATTTTGAGAACATTTTGAGCTGTGCACACTGCAAAACTTATCGCTGTACTGCTCACATTACATTGATATTTATTGCTTCTGACCTATTTGTTGGCGTAGCAGTGTGCACACTACACAAATGATCCCAGATGAGACTCACACACAACACATCTTTTAAACATGGAAATAAACCTGAGAAGTGTCCATCACATGCCAAACTGGAAAATGAAAAACTGCAAAATCTCCAAAATTTGTCTGCACTTGGCTTTAGAATTCTCTGTGTGTTTCAGCTCCAGGTTCCTCTGACATCAGCATCATCACTGTGTGTGTCTGTGTGGCTCTGCTGCTGATTGGAGGATCAACACTGATCTTCTACAAACTGAGATGCAAAAAGACACAAGGTAAATGTCACACATAAACATACCAATGCTAACTTTCCCCGAGATTTCTGAAGCCATTCCTCTCCTCAAAGCTGGTCAGATGATACATTTCAGAAATGGTGGGTTCTCCGCACATAGAGAATATTAGTGTATTGCATAAACTCCATTGCAGGTTAATGTTGCAGGCCAATACTATAGCTGAGGTTAGCACTAAATAAATAGTATCCTCATGAAGAGTAATGGAAAACAACAATATCTGAATGAATAATGTTCTTTTTTCCTGCAGCGTCAGCCTCCATAAGCCAACGAACAGAACCCATGAACACAGTGAGTGAAAATGATTTGATTTGCTTAATTAAAACACAGTACAAGAGTGTCTGAGACCTGAATGATTGACAAGCGGCTCATCTCATTGGCAGAAGCAGCTCACATCCATAAAATGTGCATTAGATGCTCTTAGAAAGTCTTACAATTGGAGCTCAAAACTGATAGAAGTGTTGACGTTTTATGACGTTATGCGTTTAAAAAAGTATTTTATATGCAAAACTGATTTACAATTTACAAACTACAGTTTGGCACAAAAGGTTCAAATGAACCCAGTCGTCTCAGGAGTGCCTGTTAGTCTCAGAATTTCTGCTCATTATAATACGTACAATTTGTTACAACCTCAAATGTCTAGGAGTAAAGTAAGGCTGTACATATAGGCCAGCGCCATCCAATTGCCAAACCAAGACACCACCAGCTACAAGTAATGGACCAATTATCAGCATTTATTTTTTTTTTAACTTGTACAAGTTAAACCTATTGGTAGCTAGCGAAGATTCTTTCTCTGGATAGACAAAGCACTTTTTGTAAGTCGCTCTGCATAAGAGTGTCTGCTAAATGATGTAAATGTAAAGGTACCATCTTGCAAAAAAAACCAAAAAAAACAGGGTACTTACCCGTAACTCTAGCTTAAACTGGTCAAGTGCATGTGATCTTATTGAAGAGATAAACTTCAGGAGTTGAGATAATGCCAAAAACAAACTAGAAACCAAAAGGTTAACTAAACTCATCTAACACAAAACAACATTGTAATGTTTTATAATGCCTACCCCTGTCCCAAATCAGGAGAAAACAAATATATATATATATATATATATATATATATATATATATATGAGAAAATATGGCCATCTGTGTGATGTATGTTCTTCTCATTTCAGGCTAATGGGGATTTTGAAAATGATCCATCTGTGAATCGGACCACCATTATGAGTCCACTCTACCAGAACCTCACCCACAAAACCAACCAATCAGATTCAGCCTACCAGAGTCTAAACCCCAACACCAACCAATCAGATTCAGCCTACCAGAGTCTAAACCCCAACACCATCCAATCAAATTCAGTTTACCAGAGTCTAAACCCCAACACCATCCAATCAGATTCAGTTTACCAGAATCTAACCCCAACACCAACCAATCAGATTCAGTTTACCAGAGTCTAAACCCCAACACCAACTAATTAGATTTAGTCTACCAACACCAACCAGAGTCTAAACCCCTCTAATTTGGTCTATGAAATGTTAGGCTCTATTACGGTTAGGCACCCTAAAACTACCAATAATGTCTTTGCAGAAATAATTCCATGCTTGCCTGTAATACATTTTAAGTAGAATGAATTATAGTTCGATTTTAGTGGACATTGGTACATATTTCCTATATGTTGCATAGGTTAACACATTGTGCTTTCCACAGTGTACTTCAGGAAAGTGAGAGATATTGCCTCATATAGTAATTTTTTGTTTTTTTTTAGTTGCATTGACTAGATGCACCTTTTCCCTAGGAAAGTGAATGTAATGTACCTTAAAAGCTACCTTATGGTACATAATGGGATCTTAAGTACCATGCTGTTCCTTTATAAGTTACACTGATATTGTTTTTGAAACATGATTCATCACTTCACAGAACACGTTTTCACTGCTCCAGAGTCCAGTGATGGCCTACTTTACACTGCTCCAGCCGATGCTTGGCATTGCACATAGTGATCTTAGGCTTGTGTGCAGCTGCCAGGCTAAGAAAACTTTTCATGAAGCTCCCAATGTGCAGATCTTCCAATGATATTGCTTCCAGTAGCAGATTAGACTCTGTAGTGAGTGATGCAACAGAGGATTGGTGATTTGTACATGCTTCACACCTCAGCACTTGGCGGCCCCACTCTGACTTTCTGTGGTCTACCTCTTTGTGGCTGAACTGTTGTTGCTCCTAGATGCTTAAACTTCAAAATAATAGCACTTACAGTTGACCAGGGCAGATCTGGCAGGGCAGAAAACAGCACCTTATCTGATTGTTCTATTAGTGAGTCCATAGCAGGAAACAATATGGCCAATGATTGACAATGACTACAGAAACTATGGAAATTAAGATGTACTAGAATATGGGCTCTAAATTCTTGGCTGGGTGGTGTTGACCCCAAAGAGAAGTGAACATTGGATTTCACTGTAATAAAGGGTGGGTTGGGAAACCTCTGTTTATTATTTTATTAAATACATGTGATTCATTATTAAAGTTTTTACTGCTGTTGCGGTTTTGTTGTTTTTACTGATGTTGTTAATAATAATAATTATTGGTATAAATTTATTATTATTATTATTATTATTATTATTATTATTACAGTAGAAGCAATAAGACTAAAATTAATAACAATAATAATATTGAAAGTGTCTTAATGGGTAATAGCTCTTGTTGAGGTGTATATAATGATATAATAATAATGTTAATATATAATGAATATATAAATAAGCAAGAGATTATAACTGCTTAAATCTTTTTACTTTAAGGTGTGCATGCTTAAAAGTTAGTGCATACAGGTGTAGCCTAACATGCTCAGTGTCACGTGACTCACTTGATCATCAAATAAACAATTCAATATGGCAAACACAATCTATAAACACATGTACAAATCCAAAAAACATCATCACAACAAGGGAAGAGAATCTCATTCAAAAAACATGCATGATTAAGGTAAATAATACTGAAAAATACGTCAGATAATACTGAGACATTATGATGTAAAGCTATTTATCTGGCTATTTATTCATTCGAAAATAGACAATAATTGCTAAGTCTTGACAGCATGAAATAGTTTGAGGCAAAATAAAATACATGCAAATTACACTATAATTTTTTTATTAATTGAAAGTAATTTTTGTGTGCTGGGCCCATTCATTGTTTGGTACTGGCTCTTTAAGAACCTAGTTACACAATGGTGTGCACATTTCAACAGTGGGTGTGAAGGACAGATGAACAGTCAGTCAGTCAGTGACTCACGCTGCCACACGCACATTGCTCTGACTCAGTCCATATCCGTCTCGAGTTTTGAGTCTTTGCTTTTCTCAAATTTGTTCTCCAGCATAAGTATAAAAAAAGTTTCGGTAACACTTTCTATAAATGTCACCTTTGTAAGCATTTATAAACACATTCATAACATGTTATAATGCATTCATAAGACATTATAAACAAAGCTATAAATATTTATAAAAATGTATTACATGTTATAGCCATGCTTATTATGCATTATGAATTGTTAGCATAATACATTGTAAGTACTGTTCATAAAAAATTGTAAGAGCTCATAAGTTTTATTTGTCCGCTCTAAGTAAAGTGAAGCGTACTGTACTAAAGCCTCCTCCAGTGTTAAGAGTGAGGCTTCAAGTTGAAGTATTTACTGAAGGATTTACTGAAACACTAAAACATACACAGTAAAGCTCATTACAGGCTTCAAATGTCAGAGTTTAAACTAGAGCTGCCATCAGTGTTTTACCCAATGTGGGAAAGGTAATGTACACCACCGTTAGCTTTGCACCAACTTAACACTGCATATCCAGTAGAATGCTAGCAGAAATTAACATTACTGTACTGTAGTGCAGTGTAGTGTTACAGAGTGAAGGGTTCTACTGCTTGGTGTTTGAACCAGTGAGGGAACAAATTACAATGACAGCACTCGACTATCTCGCCTCTCCCTCTCCAGGCCTTCACTCCACAGTAACTTCACGCTCAGTGTGATGTCAGAGGGGGATCAGGGGAGGGGCTCATGCGTACTTGGTTTGCTGTGATGTAATGTAGTGTTTAAAGTGAGAGCTCTGGGTAAGAAAAGCACATTGTAGCAGTAATTCTAGGCTGGACAGCCTGTTTGGAGCATCTAAATATTCAGGACTGAAGCCCTGAAGATGCAGCTCTAACAGCACCAGCACTGAAAAATAAAATACTGGAAATCCTAGGGTGTAAATAAGCTCTGTATTCATCTTTATGCTTTCCAAGCTGGGACTAACTTCTTTGGCACTGACTGTATAATAATGTTATTAACACTATTTATAATGCATTATATTAACAATTAATTATATATAATAAACATGGCTTTAAAGTGTAATTCAGTGTAATTCATTTTTCTAATATTTATAATCATATTTATAATGCCGTAAGAATGCATTATAACATGTTATAAATGTGTTTATAGATGCTTACAAATGTGACATTCATAGAAAGTGTTACCAAAGTGAGGGTGAGATTATAGAGGGGAATTTTTTGGATTCAGTTTTGGGGAGCTCTTTGTTTAGGTCATCTTTTTAAGTCTTTAGTTAGCAAAGCCATAATCCTCCTTGGTGGCATGCTGTGTAGCACGTTAGTCTGGCAATGTGTTTATTGAGGGTTCGATCCCCCTGTGACCAGTTACTTTCCTTGTTTACTGTGTTCCCTTTTTTTAATTAATTCCTTGTCAAGTTTGTTTTCCCAGCTCTTAGCTCCTTTTGTTTTTCACCTTTGCACCTTTCCCGACCTTCAGTCGCTCTGCACTTGAGGCCATCCTCTGCCGTCTGCCAGGTGGTTTGCTCCATAGCACCCCTGACAACTAACATGTTCTGAGTTCAATCCTCACTCAGGGCAATCCCCCCCCCACCCCTCCGTGTGATACAAAAAATACCTCTGGTGATCTTGAAGAAGAGGGTAAAGGGGGACTAGCAGAGAAACAGATGAATTAGAGAAGTAGAGAAGACAAAATGGACAGTGAGAGTAGATGCATTTTAGGTGTATTTGGCCTAATGAAGTCAACAGTGAGCATATATAGTTGAAATGTTGTTCTGTCTGGTTTCGTAGTCTAACCAGAAGCTTTCGTCAGACATAACATGCATAAGAATGGCATGTTGCAAAACTTTAACATGCGGTCAGTGATGCTGTTGGGATGAGCTGTAGGATGACTGAGCTGTGATGCTGAGCAAGTTGCACAGACACAGGAACCTAAATGACACAATCCAGAAATAAACGTAGAGATGTCCACAGAGTACAGCACATTACAAGAGCAGCACAACTTTGATCAGTGAGCAAAAAGAACTGGTCTGGGGATTGTGTGGTGTGAGCACCTGTGAATCTCAGGATGAAGATCTTCCTCATCGTCAGCCTTTACCTGATCTCAGGTTAGTTGTTTGAATACAAACTTAAGACAAAAAAAGACCAAAAAAACTTAAGACAAAAAAATGTATTCAAAGTATATTTTATGAGATTCCGATTTTAAATATGAGAATTATAATCATTTCGATTTGCAGGTCCAGTGGGCTGCTTTGATGTGATTGGCTACTCAGGAGGAAGCATTAAAATCTTCTGCCAACACCATCATTATGGAATTAATGACAAATATTTTTGTGAAATAAAACAAAATCAGTGTGTAAATAAAATAGTCACTCAAGACCAGAACAGATGGAATCAAACAGAGAGACTGTCTCTGTGTGACTCATATGGACAGAACTTCACTGGACACTTACAGATGATCCTCAGACCACTGAGTTTACAGGATGCTGGATCATATCAGTGTGGAGAGACTGGAGTGTGGAACCACACAGTGAACCTCCAAGTGATCAGAGGTGAGAAAGTGCCTAGATTTTAATAATAATTCAAAGTGAAATCTTAAAGTTTTAAAATGATTCCATGACTTAATAAATATATTTGAGAAAATTACTTTATTTATTTATTAACTATACAGATCAATGTTGTTTGGGGCCAAAGACTGTGACTGGTTATCTGGGACAGACTGTCACCATCAGCTGTTCATATCCAGACCAGTTTGAGAAAAAGACAAAATACTTCTACAAACTTCATAGGGAATATTTTACTTCAGTGATCCGAACCTCAGAGACTCAGAAAGGTAGATTCTCCATCTCTGATGACAGAAGCTCTAAAGTTGTCAGTGTGAGAATCAGTGATGTGAGAGAAGATGATGGAGGAGTTTATTACTGTGGAGTGTGGAGCAGCGGACAGTCAGTCAGTTATCACTCCCTCTACACGGAGATTGAGCTACAGGTTACAGGTGAGACTCCTTATTATATACTAACAATTTTCATTAGTGTAAAATTGTGAAGGTCACAGCTAAAAAGATGGTTTCCATGTCCTTTTTACTTTTTTGTTAAACAATTCAGGGAAACAAGTTACACAAAAACTAGAAAACACAAAAGGTTCGATCCCATGGTGGCTACCAGGATATGTTTTGAACTGGAAGAGCCAGGATGCAGGTGGATTTAAGCACAAGCAAGTCTTTCACATAAAGCAAATTTATGGAACAAATGCAGAGACTTAATAAACATAGATTAAAAATGGAAAACAAAATAAAAGGCTAAATAAGCAAAAAAAAAAAACATGCACAGAGAGACCAAGGGAAAGCTATGCTAGGCTAGGCTGTGCTAAACTAATGGCACTTTTCCACCGCATGGTACAGCTCAACTTGACTTGACGCTAGGGGTGCAACGATTATTCAGAGATCGTTTCCAAACAGTTTTCTGTTTTCCGCGAACTCTGGCCACCACTCGCTAACAGTTTAGGTAGCTGGACAAAGGGTCACCGTTAAAATGAAATTTTTTCACAAAAGCATTAATTTAACTGTTCATAGAGAAGTTTGCCACAAACATTCTCCACTTTTCCCTCCGCTCCATCAGAGCGCATCTCCTCTGCAGTGGGGAGTATCTGCTCTCAGAGGAGAGTGAGTCTTTCACAGGAACACAGAGAGATGCTGACTTTCCTCCGTTTCAGTAAAGACCTGTGACTGTAGAATTTAGTTGCAGCAAAGTGTAGACAGACAGCAGAATGAACAGATCTCAGACTGCACTGTTTAAATTTAACATTTAAATTTAGATTGATTTTATCTGATATTGATTTTTTTTTATTATAATAGTTGTGTAATATTTTATTGCTGCTACTTTGCACATCCTTAGTTATAAATTTTGACAGGTAAAAATGTATGAGTTTTTTTCTTTTTGTATTAGCAAAAAAGTTCATTAAAACAGTGATTTCCTAAATGTTATCCATCCATACTGTCTTCATTGCTAGTTAGTAAATGCATAAAACAACCTCAAGCTAAAATTTAAAACCTAATAGGTATTTGGTAATGTAGTGATTCATAATCCGATTAATCGATTATTCGTTTCAGTAATCGATAGATTATTCGACTATCAAATTAGTCGTTTGTTGCACCCCTACTTGACGCTGCTCATTTTTGGTACCACCTACTTTGTTTTCCACTGTAGATATAGTACGCTCTCAATGTAGTTGGTCATCATAGCAACACAACATAAAACTGCCATGATGTGGGTTACATCAGAGTTCAGACAATGAGATGATTCTGGTTGGGTACAGTTACCTGGTAGCTAACGTTAGCATAAGTGTTCAGCGATTCTGACCAATCAGTAATCTGCAGCTTTTCCGGGTCATCTTTTGGTATTGGCTCAGCTCAGCTCGTTTGGACCCTCGATTGAGGGGATACCAAAAATCGCACCAGGTACCAGGTTTGTGTAATAGAAAACCAAAAAAGGCAAGTAGAGTCAGGTTGAGTTAAGCCGGTACCATGCGGCACAAAAGCAAAAGGCAAATGACAGAGGAAAAATGTAGAAGAACCAAAAGTAGGACTAACTGCTACGCTAATGGTTACTTTACATGAAAAGCTACAGGTATGGGTGGCAGGCAACAATAGCAGCTAAGACTGGGACTTTAAAGAGAACATGAAAAGAAAAAGAGAAGCTACACATAAACAGTTAAAAATACAGCAAAGAATAAAACACCAAAAAAGAAACACAAACAACAAGAAAGAGACACTGAAAGGGGAAACACTGATTAGAAAGAGACTGGGAGGGGTGGAGGAGGGACAGGTGGAGGTAAGCTGAACATGTAAAGGAACATTACATAATATTACCAGCAAGTGTTTAACCCGTGTGTGGTGTTGATGTGTTTGTTACTCAGTGGTCTGGTGGACCCACCGAATTATTGTTTCATTAAATAAATACAGCCATAACAATTTATGCAAAAATACCAGATGTTTAAAATATCACAAGTGGCCAGCGTAGGGTTCTCCTTTAGCAGCTGTAGCCAGTCAGCAGCCTGTCCATGTTGTCTGCCCTCACACACACACACACACACACAAACACACACTAACAGCAGGCCATGTAGGAGCAGAACAGTGTGAAGGACACAGCACCTCCACACTTTTATTCCCCGTGGGTTCACCCAACATCACATGTGGGTTAAAATGGGTACTGCAGTCCAAATTCAGTCCACAACATTAAACTTTGACAACACTAAACTTTGACAATGGCAAACGACAGCTAGTCCTACACTGTCAGTTGATCAGCTAATGTATACATCTGCAATGGTTTTATTGTTTGCAAATCACAAACCAGCTCATGTGGATTTTTTATAGCTCGGTCAGTGTTAGCTAGATGCATGGCTGGCACTGCATGGTAACTAAGTTAAGTCCATTATTCAGAAAACAAAAGCCTACTGCCCCAGAAATACACACTCTAGAGTTGGAGTTACTACTTTGCAGGCCTCAATAACACACTGCTCAATTTAACAAATAACATATGAATCATTGAACATTTGAACATTTATTTCAGAAGAGTAGCCCACTGTTCTTCACTGTTTAGCTTAGCTGAAACTCAATGCTTACCTGTTCAGGAGAAAATTAGCCTGGCATCCGCCTCATGGTCTTTCTGGGCTCTAAGCCATCTCCATCTTTCAAATGCATTTTCAATATTTACTGTGACTTTTTAGGTTGGTATAGAATCTGATGTTATCTCTGTTGATCCCGTTGGTTTGCTTGCTTCCATGGCTGCAGCACACTGTGTTTGCCGGCCAATTTGTTTCATATCCAGCAACATGGGGTGTTGAAATGTTACTGGGAAATGGGCAGTGGGCGGGATCACAGGCCAAAACCCAAACAGACTTTTCACACAGAAATTTCAAAGGAGAACATATTGGCTGTCGGCGACGCCAGTATTTCATTTTAGCCTGTTTCCTCAATCTCTGATGACCTATCACAGTCATTTTATGATACAGTAAATATATTACATATTGGTCCTTTAAAGGGTGGAACCAGGCTGGGAAACCTGTGGCAGGATGGAACAAGTTCTAATGCCCATTGTCTTCCACATCAAACCACTACATCAAAAAGCAGAGATTGACCAGTAGCCCTAGCATGAAGAAATGGATTAAAAAAAAAAACAAAGTATCCTGTCTGTAAGATGTGTTTGTTCTGTGTCTCCTATCTCCAGATTTCTCTGTGATCATCACTGTGTGTGTCTGTGTGGCTCTGCTGCTGATTGGAGGATCAGCACTGATCTTCTACAAACTGAGACGCAAACGGACACGAGGTAGAAATCACACACAAGCAAACACACAAAAAGTAAACTTTTCATGACCCATTTGTTGCTGACTGTCTCCTCCTCATAACTGGTCGAAGTAGAAGACAGTTATGTTTTTGTCTTAATTAGGTCTGAGCCCATGAACCTCAGCACTCAAATCTAGTCTTTGATAAGAGCAAAACCTGATGTCGACATGGACACGACAGAACATTGGAACGCTATTCAGACTATTGGGAACTTGCAGTGCACAAATCCCTAAATTCAGCATGCACTGTTCATGTTCAAATGATTATTACTGCTGTCTACACACTTTAAAAAGATGCTGCTTCAAGGGTTCTTTAGTAAAGAAAATGGTTCTGTATAGAGCCATGAACACTCAAAGAGCTCTTTGCATGATTAAATGGTTCTTTGCATGGAGAAATCGTTCTTCAGATTGATGGAGAATGTGTTTTATATGGTTCTATATAGAACCTTATAGCACCAAAAAGGGTCCTTCTATTATTACAACAGTAGAAGCCTTTTTAGGGTTCTACCCATATAGTACCCTTTTAGCACATTCTCCATCAAGCTGAAGAACCATTTCACCATGCAAAGAACCCTTTAATCATACAAAGGGTTTTTTGAGTGTTCATGGTTCTATATAAAACCATTTTCTTACCAAAGAACCATTGAAGAAGCATCATTTTTAAGAGGGTAGAGGAGGCCTAGAAGAGTTGCTGTCTCTTACTGGATCCCTGATACGCCCCTATTCATACTGTTGAATTGGAGTTAAGAAATAATTAGGGCTGTATTATTATTTTGTTTGATTATTGTGATCGCTTACATTTGTCTTATCTGCTCAAATCTGACATTAAAGATTTTTTACATTTCAAAAGCAAGTCATTTTGTTATAGCTATATAAATAGAACATGATTAGAAGCTTATACAGAATGCATTTCCTTCTTTCAATAATTTAGTAATGTTTTTTCCATAGTGTGAATGCAGTGTTGAAAAACATGAATAAGAAAGTCATGTGATTTCCATTAGGTTTCCAATTTTCATCAACATTCAGTAACAATGGCTGCATGTTCTGACCACTGTGTGTATATATCATATAAATCATATACGCAGTCAGTGGTTCCACCTACTCAATAACTGTAGCCTCACTTTGTCTTGTTGATTTGTCCTGTGAGCACTGTCCAGCATAGTTATTGCTACTGTTAACTGCTAATGCTCCTGATATTACCGCCTCAGTGCTGGGCTTTGCTTAAGGCTCAACGTTCAACAGTAATAAACAAGTTCACCAAATAATTGTTACCGGACGGCAGGGAGGCAGACCCAAGTGCTGAGGGGAAAACCTGTGAGAAAAGTACTTGAATGAATTTATTGAGGTGATGAAGTGTGAATGTGGTGATTTTGCACGTTGGGGTTCAGGCCCAGAGCCAGACTCAAACTGCCGATGTACCGATTGGCGGTCTGAGGAGTTACCGCTGTGGGGACGCTGCAAACAGTGTGATCAAACAAAGGTTGAGACAGAAAAGTGAAATAAAAGATAATCAGAAAACAAAAAACACTTCCTCTGTGATCATGAGAGGAAGGTCAGCTTTATGTTTCACCTGTTAGCTCTTTGTGGAGCAAACATTTTGTATGGCTTGGAGCTGTTTCTTGTTTAAGCCTTCTTTCTGGCTTTTAGGTAGTTTTGGGGCAATTTATTCCTTTTTAGCCCTCTTTTTCTTCTTTCTGTTGTTTTGGGGCAATTTCTCTTTTGCTTTTTCCAGCCCGCTTTTTTTTTCCCTTTCCTTTTGGTTTAAATACCCACCTGGGCTATGTACAAAGGTGTGACAAAGGGCTGCTGTTTGCCATGGCCTTAGGTAGAGGAGCCTACAGGTGTACCAGGTTAGGCCTAATCAGCCCGAGGGCTTCTGGGAATTGGAGTTCCCTGAACTTGTGGCGCCTCGCCACCTTCGCCCTCTGCTGGTGGCTGGCGGAGCAGGCTGGGCCCTTACAATAACAACTTTGGTTATTTCCATCAGTGGGTCTTCTCGCCTTTTAAAAGCTGTATTTGAACAAGACAACTATAAATGGGTTCTCAGTCTTGAACTACAGATGACTTAAAGGATCAAACTGTCAAAAAATTGTAAAAAAAAAATATTAGTGCCAGTAATCATTTAACACATTAAGACATGACTAACATATTAACTTTGACACCACTAGAAATAACCAAAGAGGAGCACTGTGTCTGAATCTCCTCTTCTTTTTTACAGTTTAACAGCCTGTAAATATTCATTTCTATCTTCCATTTCCTGTGACAAAGTTTTCACACCCCACTGCTGCCTCATCTCCACCCTGTCTCTCAATCTAACATCAGTTCAGCAACATATTCCAGCTCAATAGTGTAGCATTTTAAACTGGACACTCAATGTTTTGCTCTGACCCTAGTCAGACATTGCAGCAGTCCAGTGTGAATGATTTTTATAGTATT
Source organism: Colossoma macropomum (assembly GCF_904425465.1). Classification (NCBI taxonomy): domain Eukaryota; kingdom Metazoa; phylum Chordata; class Actinopteri; order Characiformes; family Serrasalmidae; genus Colossoma; species Colossoma macropomum. The sequence goes on along the minus strand of NW_023494808.1, from coordinate 6,653,815 downwards.
TTGGAAAATGCGAATACAGATTTTTACTGCTGTTTTGTCGGCTTGTCCAACTTCACAGGCATTCTTGTGAAGATAAACTAGGCTAGAAACTAAAGTGACTAACGAAACAGTCTGACATTTGTATAAACTTAATTTACGACCAGAATTAACTGTACATAACTAATACTAATGTCTCTTTATGTTCAACAGGATCCACCTCTTCACTGAACAGTGGGGATAAGGAAAACAATGATGCTGTGAGTACCTTTGTCTGTGTGTAAGTGTGTGTGTGGGCTGTGTTAACCCAGTGGGCTTTAGAGACCCTGCAAAGATTTATATGAATGTAATATTAGTAAAAGCAATATCCAGTACACTATATATATCCAAAAGTATGTGAACACATGACCAACACACTGTATGAGTTTGTTGGACATCCCATTCCAAAACCATGGGAATTAATATGGAGTTGGTCCCCCTTTTGTGGCTATAACAGCCTCTACTCTTCTGCGAAGATTCCACAAGATGGAAAATTTGTGCCCATTCAGTCAAAAGAGCATTTGTGAGGTCAGACACCCATTCTACTGCCAGTGTTTGTCTATGGAGACTGAAAGGCTATGTGCTTGTTTTTATACACCTGTTAGTAATAAGTGTGGCTGAAACACCTGAATTCAATAAGTAGGAGGGCTGTCCACATACTTTTGGCCATAGAGTTAATAATGTAGCTGACAAAAGTTCATCCTTTTACGTTATCCATAGTAACACTGATGTGGTGGTGGTGTGTTAGTGTGTGTTGTGCTGGTCTGAGTGTCACTGCTGGACTGAGAATTGTCCACCAACCAAAAATATCCAGCCAACAGCATCCTGTGGGCAGCGTCCTGTGACCACTGATGAAGGACTAGAGGATGAACAGTGTTTAAAAACTCCAGCAGCACTGCTATGTCTGATCCACTCGTACCAGCACAACACACACTAACACACCACCACCACGCCAGTGTTACTGCAGTGCTGAGGATGATCCTCCACCCAAATAGTACCTGCTCTGTGAGGGTCCATGGGGGTCCTGACCACTGAAGAACAGGGTAAAAGGGGGTTAACAAAGTTTGCAGAGAAACAGATGGACTACAGTCTGTAACTGTAGAACTACAAAGTGCACCTATATAGTAAGTGGAGCTGATAAAATGGACAACGAGCATAGAAACAAGGAGGTGGTCATAATGTTATGCCTGTTCGGTGTATATACATATACACACACACATATATATATATATATATATATATATATATATATATATATGTTTGCAGATCAGGAGCTCAGATCCTCAACATATTTTAAAAAATGCATTTGGGGAGCCTCAGAATCAGTAACTCCGCCCCTGACCCCTCTCAAACGATTTACTGAGAAAGAACTTCTCCGTCACTGGACTGTCGATTTCTCCTTTGTCTCAAGCTTATTTATGGCTTCTCTACTTTGCTGTAAATCAAATGTTCATTTCAGATGTCTGATAGACAAACATTGTGGTCAGAACAAGGCAGATTTTGCACTGAACTTTTGTGTTTTCTTATCACTGTTTCTGTCTCTTCTCAGATTTATCACTCTGCCAATGACTATGAGGAGATTAGAGACACCAGAGCTGCTCCACTTTACTATATGGTCCAGCTACCTACAGTTACCTCTATGCCTTTAGAATTCTAATAGACCTTCACAGAAGTTTTTGCTGCCATGTTATAGAACAACCCCATTTCTAAAAAAAACTTGGGACGCAAAATGTAAATAAACAGAATGTAATAATGTGCAAATCAATGAAACCCCATACTTAATTGAAAATAGTACAAAGACAACATATCAAATGTTGAAACTTTGAAAAATATATGCCCATTTTGAATTTGATGCCAACAAAACATTCCAAAAAACTTGGAGTGATGCTTGAGAAAACACCTGGTGGAATATTTCACAACTAATTTGGTTAATTGGCAACATGATTGGGTATAAAAACAGTTTTTCAAAGGGAAAGGTGAGGAGGGGTTCACCACTCTGTGAAAGACTGCACATCAAATTTAGGAATAACATTTCTTAATGTAAATGTAACTTAGATATTTCATCATCTATAGTACATAATATTATGAAAAGATTTAGAGAATCTGGAGAAATCTCTGTATGGAAGGGACAAGGCCAAAAACCGGTATTTGCTGGCCATGATCTTTGAGCCCTCAGACAGCACTGCATTAAAGACAGACATGATTCTTTAGTGAAAATCACTGCATGGGCTCAGAAACACTTCTGAAAACACTGTCTATGAACACATTTTGTTGTTGCATAAACAAATGCCAACTCCACCATGTAAAGAGGAAACAATATATAAACAGGATCCAGAAACGCCTCCACCTTTTCTGGGCCTGAGCACATTTAAGATGGACTGAAGTGAAGTGGAAAAGTGTCCTGTAGTCCGGCGAATCAATATTTTAAACTCTTTTTGGAAATTATGGATGGTGCATAAATTTAGCATTTATTGTTTATTTTATTCATTAATTATTTATTCCTAATCAAGTTTGAACATAAACAAAGTCCTGTCCTTGAGGACCAGAATCCAGGATAGTTTGGTGATTTCGCTGCTCATACACAACTACCAAATCTGCTAATTAACTGATGAATTGAGTTAGGTGTGGTTGTCTGACCATTTAACTGCTGCAATTTAGAATTCTTAGATTAAATAAAACGTTTTTTTAGACATTTGTGTTTCTTTGTCTTTTTTTCAAATCATATTGTTTTCTTATACAGTGAGCACTGTAATGATTAAAGCAATGAGGCTCATGATCATTGTACAGGCCAGAGGTCATGAAACAGGCTGTCAGAGTTGACATAGACACATCATAATCCAAGAACAGGAAAGTACGGCCAGCAACCGTGAATGTCTAGAGTAACTACAGAAACTAAGAACTTCAGAGAGCTGAGGTGGTTTGTTTCTTTTATTGTAATGAAGGAAAAGCTGTGAGAATAAGAATTTGAGATGAGCATTGCCTAAACCAAAAGCATTGTTTTTATTCATTGTATTTGTTTTTAGCATTTTTTATTTGGATTTACACTTTATATACTGTAGTACAGAAAACAATTTATTTATTATTAGATTTACTTATTTACATATAAGTTTTAGAAAAGTTTTAGAAAAGCTATCAGAATCTCATAAAAAAGGTGTTGCTGTAGTCAAACTGAGATCTATTTCATTGTGACACTAATGATTTTCCAGTAAGGTTTTCATTTAATAATGAAAAAAAACATGCAGGATGAACATACAAGGTAATATATATTTCAATTAATTGATTTTTGGAGAGTTTCTTCTCCCTTTTCTAATTTTGGGCCAGCTCACACAGCAGAATATTGTTATGTTGGAGCTAAGTGATGAAACTATTTACAATATACAGGTTACATCTAAACTGAATGAGAATTCATTTCTATCTGCTTTCCATTATTTTGCCTGATCTGGAAGCCATGTGCAAGACAGATCTGCCGAGTCACTTGACTGAGAGAAGTGTCTTTCAACCACAGTGCCACAAAAAGTATTTGCCCCTTACTGATTTCCTCTGTTTTTGCATAATTGCCAAACAAAATGGTTTCAGATCCTCATTTGAATGCATTAAAAGTTTTTTGCAAAAAAAAAAAAAAAAGTTTCTTTAAGTGGTTATTTCATTTACTGAAGGTATTTCATTTCACTTATGTGAAAAAGTAATTGCACTCTTAACTTAATTTAGTAACTGGTTGTGCCTTTAGCAGCCATACCATTTTTGCCCAGTCTTTTGTCTAATGGTGACCTTGAGGTGAGCGAGGCCTGCAGTTCTTTAGATTTTCATCTGGGCTCTTTTGTAACTTCCTAAATGAGTGAGTCACTGTGCTCCTGGACACATTTTTGTAGGCTGGCCACTCCTGGGAGCCACCATTGTTCCATGTTTCCTCCATTTGGAGAGGCTGGCTCTCACTATGGTTCACTGGAGTCCCAGAAACATAGCAGTGGCTTTGTAACCCTTACCAGACTGAAATATTTCAATAACTTCCTTTCTCATGTGTTTTAGAATGTCTATCGTTTGCAGCATAGTGCACCGCTTCTTCAAACTTTGTAGCCTTTTCCACACTGAGGGGAAAAGTTCTGTTTAAGTGATGTTCAGTTTCAAAAGGGCTGACAATAATCAAGCCTGGGTGTGTTTAGTCTAACTGACCCCAGATATGAACAAAATCTCCTTAATTGGTTGATTGACTAACTGGTAACAATTACAGGGCCAGTTGGTGTTAAATAACTTTTTCTCTTAATCAATGAAATTATCATTTAAAAACAATATTTTGTGTTTATTCAGGATGTTGGATTACATCTAATTATATATTTACAACTAGTGTTTACCACTATAAAATTATATAATTTTATAGTGGTAAACTATATAATATAATTATATAAAATTCATAATAAAAACCATTGATGTAAGTGGGTCATTCTACAGAAACATCCATTGTTATGTCTCTAGCATTTACACATATATTACCCATTTATTTATTTATATTTTAAAATAAAACAATAAGTTATTTTAGCAATTACACCTTCTTGAACCTCAATTTAGCAATATTGGTTTTTAAATCAATTATCTAGAATTCCAAGCACCACAGAAGAGCTCACCTCACGGTCATGTGTAAAAGGTGAGGCCACACGTTTTTCTGCAATTTTAACTACAATGATCTATACATGACTATGAAATATATTAATTAAATGACAAAGAAAACAAAAACCAAATAAATATTATAAAATATATATAATTAAAGTTCCCCAGGAGTCGTGTCACTGGTGTTACTGCATAACAAAAAAATCTCTTATTTTGAAATAAAAATCACACTGATGACATCACTTGACTTCCTTTTACCTGTTTTCTGAGGATCTATGAAGAAAAGCACATGGTGAGTCCACTGTGTCTTTCAGTTATCAGAGATTTTCTCATTTAGCTCAGGATTTCATATGAAGCTTTTAGCTGAAGTCACTGGTGTGACCGACTTTATTCTGAGGTAATTGTGAAAAAATAGAATGCAAATGGATTAAATTACATATTTTAGTGGATATTTCATGACTGACAACATGTGGTTTGATGTTCTGTAGCAGACATTTTGTAAAATGCATTTTTCATTAAAAATGTCTCTGGTGTTCCCTTTATTATGTGGAACACCAATGAGGATCAGTAACACCAGTGACTCCTATGGATAGATAGAAAACTGGACGTTTCTGTAGAATGACCCAAGTGCAAAATATATTTCTTATGCAAAATAGTTCAAAACAAAACTGAACACTGTATATACACTGTATGTACATTGTGTTGTCTGGTTTACATTCGGCCTACCAGTGAAACTAATACCTTAGTAAGAAAACCAACCAGTATATCACCTACTACCATTACTTTCCCATGAAATAAATAAAAATACTGCTGCAAATGCACGTCATTAAGCAGTGTGCGTGTCAGAATTTGCTGTGTGGTATCCATATCCCCATTACCAATACCGATACTGCATTTAAGTGCCAGTATTAGTGCTGATATCAATATAATATTGGTATCAGTGCAACGTTAATTATAGTTATCGCTTATTACTTGAAAAAAAAAATGCTTAAAAAAGCAATTCTGAACAAAAACAAAATTTGTCTCATCACATAACAGATTGCTATCCAGTTTGTTTTTTTCTCTAAACCAAAAAAGGAAGAATCGTGGCAAAATAACTGATTGCCCAAATCATATTATGTATCCTGTTTGAAGACCATGTACTACTGGAACCTCAGACTTACTGTACACAACTACAGTGTCACTTTAATCAACTTTATTTAAAGGAAGGTGCTGTTTATTTATTATACACTGTCAGAAAAAGGTTCTGTGCAGGGTTCATTTTTCACCAAGGTACAAACAGCGTAAATGCATTCTCAAAGGTACAACAGTGGTTTTAAGGTCAAATATTGTAACTTAGATATGAATGTATTTATTTACTTTTTATAAGCACATGTTTAAAATAGAACGATACAATTAAAAGGCTGGAGACAAGACAGAGTGTGTGGAATTAATGCAACTTAAAAAAATATAACTGCAGTGAAATATGGTACAAATATGTTCACTAACTGAGGATAATGAAGACGTACCCTTGAGGGAACCACCCTGTGACAGTTGAGTGCACCTGTGGACTGACTGCCGTCATGTCATTTAAGGATGAACATCTGTGAAAGGAAGAGGAATAAACCACAGAGAGAGTGAGAGTGAGTAAGAGAGAGAGAGAGACAGAGACAGAGAGAGGAAATTGCTGCATGGTATCGGTATCCCAATTAGCAATACCGATACTGTGTTTAAGCGCCAGTATCGGTGCTGATACTAATATGTTATCAGTATCATTGCAACCCAAAATACAGTTACTGTTTATTACTAGAACAAATTGCATAAAAAGTTGTTTATAATTCTAGTTGTGTAATTCTGAATCAAAATATTTTGATTTTTTTCTGTTCTGGGCTTTGGGGTACTTGTTTGGGGTCCCATGTTGGCTGGCTGCAACTCACTTGCCATAGAGGCGCTGATATTTCAATGGTAACAAAATGGTTATTTATCAATTCTTATTTTGAAAATGCTCTTTTCTAGTCTTGTTTAACGCAGTCTTCAACACATTAATTGGGATGTAATTAACACATAAATTCGGCCAGTCTCTTGGGAAACTGGGTGAGGCTTCAGATTTCAAAACAAGCTGCGGCACATTACAAAGGTTTTCAGAGGTATCCAGGCATAGTTACAGTTACACGGTTATGGAGGACCAACTGGGTGAACCAGTCTGCTACAGCGCCACCCTGAGGCAGAGCAGAGAACACCAAAGACAGAAGATGATTGTGGGTGAAGCAGATAAAGCAATGATCTTAACTTAATCTGGATTTGAGTGTCTATTTTCTCTAATAGACAGCAAAATGTCCTAATAAGTTTATTTTCAGGGACCCCCCAGATTTCTGTTTTTGAGACATTCAGGGGGTCCAAAAAGTTAATTAGGAGGTCCCAGGACCCCCTGTATTTTGCCCTTCAGTTAGAGTGGCTTTGTGTGGTTAACCTCTAAGAGGCAGAGTAGGGCTAGGAGTGACCAGCCTCTGTTTTCAGTTGCTTTTCAAGTGGAATTTATGCCTTGTTCTAATAAAGGGTATTTCTTGAGCAGAAATGATGACCTCACCTGATTCTTCATCTGCACAACACCATAATATTATGTGTCCTGTTTGAAGACCATGTACTGCTGGTACCTCAGACTTAGTGTACACAACTGTAAGTCTGAAAGTGCTATTTATTTATTATACACTGTCAGAAACAAAAGTAAAGTACAGGTCCTCTTTTTTTATTCACCAAGGTCCAAACATTGTAAATGTTCTCTGAAATGTACAACAGTGATGTAAAGTCAAATTTTATACCATAAATACATTTTTCCCAGCAGAGACGTATGTATTTTTACCTTTTTATAACCTAATATTTTAAAATAGAACAATAGAACTAAAAGGCTGGAGACAAGTCAGAGTGTATAGAGTTAATACAACTTAAAAAATTCAATTGTTGTGTAAAATGGAACAAATATGTTGCCTAACTAAAGGTACTGAAGTTGTACCCCTGAGGGAACCACCCCAGTGACAGTTAAGTACATTTTTTTCTGAGTGCACGTGTGGACTGACTGCAGGTATATCATTTAAGGATGAACATCTGTTAAAAGAAGAGGAATAAACCACAGAGTAAGAGAGAGAGAGAGAGAGAGAGAGAGAGAGAGAGAGCGCGAGCGAGCGAGCTTGTACATCCCTTTTGTCTTTGGTTTGAGAGATGAGTAACTCACTCTTTCCACCAGCTGCTGTGTGGAATCAGTATTCCCATTAACAATACTGATACTGCATTTAAGTGCTGATAGCTTTACTTTATAATGATTTTTTTTCAGGGATCCCCCCAAAATTTTGACTCCATTTTGGTTCTAAAAGGTTAATTTTGGGGTCCTGGACCCCTGGGACTCCCTGTGCTTCGCACCTTGGTTAGAGAGGCTTTGTGTTAGTAACTTCTAAGAGACAGAGTAGGACTAGAAGTAACTGGCCTTTATTTTCAGTTGCTTTTCAACTGGAATTTATGCCTTGTTCAAATATAAGAGCATTTTTCAAGCAGAAATTACGGCCTCACCTGATTCTTCTTTTGCACAACACCACAATATTATGTATTCTGTTTGAAGACCATGTACTGCTGGTGCTTCAGACTTACTGTACACAACTATAGGGTCATTTTAATCAATGTTACTTTCAAAGAAAGTGCTGCTTATTTACAACCCCATTTCCAAAAATTATGTGCAAATCATTTAAACCCTATATTTCACTGAAAATTGTACCATGATAACAAATGTTGAAACTGAGAAATTTAATTGTTTTTTGAAAAATATATACCCATTTCGAATTTGATGCCAACAACACATTCCAAAAAAGTTGGGACAGGGCACGTTTACCACCGTGTTTCATCACCTCTTCTTTTAACAACACTCTATAAGTGTTGGGAAACTAAGAAGACACTGCTGTAATTTAGAAAATGAAATGTTTTCCTGTTCTTGTTTGATATACAATTTCAGCTGCTCAACAGTTCGGGGGCTGATTTGTCATATTTTTCGTTTCATAATGCACCAAATATTTTCTGTGGTGACAGGTCTGGAATGCAGGCAGGCTTGTTTAGCGCCCAGACTCTTTTAATACAGAGCTGTGCTGTTGTAATGCAGTCACTTCCACTACAGAATCATGTCTGTTTTTAATGCAGTGCTGTCTGAGGGCCCAAAGATCACAGCCAGCAAATACTGGTTTTTGGCCTTGTTATTATCTTTTAATGATATTATGTACCATAGATGATGAAAAGCAAAAGTTCTTTGTTATTTTACGTTGAGAAACGTTATTCTTGAATTGTTGCACTATTTGATTGTGCAGTCTTTCACAGAGTGGTGAACCCCTCCTCAACTTTACTTCTGAAAGACTCAGCCTTTCTGGGATGCTTGCCATTAACCACCAGGTGTTTTTTAAGCATTAAACTTTACCAGTCTTTTGTTGCCCCTTTTTTTGGAACGCGTTACTGGCATCAAATTCATAATGGGCATATATTTTTCAAAAAACAATAAAATTTCTGTTTCAACATTTGATATGTTGTCTTTGAAGCATTTTCAATGAAATATAGGATTTAAACGATTTGCACATCATTGCATTTTGTTTCTATTTACATTTTTCACAGCGTTCCAACTTTTTTGGAAATGGGGTTGTATTATGTACTATATACAAAGTTACTGTGCAGGATTAATACAAAACAATAGTTTGGAGGTCAAATTTTGTGTCTTAAATCATTTTTTTCACAGTGAAGAGGTATGAATTTACATCTTTCCGTAATGTAATGTTATAAAATGGAACAATACAATTAAAAGGTTGGAGATACGACAGTGTGTATGGAGTCAATGCAAAACATTTTAAAAATGTAACTGCAGTGTAATATGGTATAAATATGTTTAACTGAGGTTGTACACTTGAGGGAACCACCCCTTTTTTTCTGAGTGCACATGTGGACTGACTGCAAGTATGTCATTTAAAGATGAACATCTGTTAAAGGAAGTGGAATAAACCACAGAGTAAGAGTGAGAGAGAGAGAGAGAGAGAGAAGAGAAAGATAATAAGACAGAGAGAAAGACAGAGAGATCAAACAACAGCAACTTGAACAGCACCAGTTAAGCTGAAGCTCAGTTCAGAATGAAGATCATCATCACCTTCTACCTGATCACAGGTCAGTCATCTATTTTAACTGGATCTTATTAGACCATTTACCGAGTTGGACACTCCCAAAGTAACTTGTACCGTTACACTCTGCTAGTGTTCTAAGCTTATTGATGTTACTGAGATGAGAAATACATTTCCTTTTTGCTGGCAGGTCTAGTGAGCTGCACTGATGTGATAGGCTACTCTGGGGGCAGTGTCATAATGGCCACAGGTGATAGTCTGCGGTGGAGCTCACACAGTCCAAAGTATATCTGCAAGTTTGCAGGAGGTGCCTGCAAAACTGAAATATATTCTACTGCTCAAAACGAGACTGTTTTTGAAGGAAGGCTCTCACTGTATAAAAATAAACAAGGATTGTTCGCAGTGTTAATCAGAGAGCTGAACCCACAGGATGCTGGAAAATACAGATTTGGATTGGGGAATAAGTGGCATCGGGAAATAAATCTGAAAGTTCAACATGGTGAGGGATTCGCAATAAAGCCCAAAGTAAGCATATCATTCTTTTCTATAAATGTATATAATGACCTGTTTTTATGATCGACAGATGCTTGTTGTGGGAAGTCAATGACAGTGATTGGACATCTGAACAAGGAGATCAGCATCAGTTGTGACTATACAGAGGAACATAAGAGAGAATGGAAGTATTTATACAAACTGAACGGTCACTCAGCTGATTTGGTCATTTTTACTATGCCTGGCAGAAACCACAAAGAAAAGAATTTTCACATCACCGATGATAATCGTTCAAACCTTTTCACTGTGACCATCTGTGATTTGAAAGAAGTGGATGGTGGGGTTTATTTCTGTGGCACACAGACCTGGAAATATCCAATCAAAGTTTTCTCTTCAATCAAAACTGTACATCTACATGTTACTGGTGAGAAACATTAACTCATCTATTAGCAGTGGTGAACTGTGACTATTAGAGCTGGGCCTTCAGTTTAGACCACAAAAGTCAAAACTTGCAGTAATAGACTGTAACAGACCTGATTAGAAGACTTATGACTGTTAGTTTGACTTAGAGTTCAAGACTTAGACTTTAAGTTTGAAAAAGAATTTACACGTTTTTCATTTGAAGTTTGTAAAAGACATTAATAAATAAACCGCCTAGACAAAAAAAAAAGTCACCTTTCATGTTTAAGGTGGTAGTAATTCAGGCTCCTGCAGGTGTCATTGCACAAGAATGATCAGGCTATAAATACCTGCAGGGTGTGACAAATTCATAGATTGAGAAGAGGTGGTACAGTGCAATGAATGTCTCGTTCAATGTGTGGAAAATGGGTCACAAAGCAGATGTTTACAGGAAATTGAGAATTGTGGCTGAAAGATGAAACTGACGGATAGGGAATGCCTGTAATGAACGTAGACTTTAAATACACCAAAAATGATGATTCAATTAAATAAAAAAAAATTAAAATTACAGACTTGAAATCATTAGGCTTTCTCTGAAGGTCTAGAAAGTCCCACTGTTATTTACTTTATGGACTTTCTGATGAAATTCTATTTGGTGTTTAACTTGACAGATAAATTTCCGAGTTCAGTTAGAGTGACTGGATTCTTAGGAGGACGCGTCATGATGAAGTGTCGACACCATCTGGAAAACCCTAGAGCCAGATTCCTCTGTAGGGAATCACAAGGGGAATGTCCAGAGAAGACATACACCAATGTCCAGAACGAATGGCAGCAGAATGGAGGATTTTCTCTGTATGACGACACCAGTGGAGAGGCCTTAATGGTGTTCTTCAGAAATCTGTCAGAAGGGACCTACAGGTGTGGAGTGGACGTATCAGAGTTTACTGAGCAGTACATAGAAGTGAAACTGGAGGTGAAGGAAGGTAAGAAATGATTTGAATGTGAAATTTTGATTGTGTCTTACTGCCAAAATAAAAATCTAAAGTGAAAATTTCTGTAAACATGATACTTGAATTTAATATTTCTTCAGATCCTTGTTGTGTGAAGATCATCTCACAGGCTGGTTATATCGGTGAAACTCTCACAATCACCTGTGAACACCCACCAACACTCAGAGCCAGTCTAAAGCACTTCTGTAAAGAGGATGAGAATCTCATCTGCCAAGACATCAGAGCTGCAGGGAAATATTTCTTATCTGACCACAGCCAACCAGGACTCTTCACAGTGACCATCAGTAATCTGACCCTCAGTGATGCTGGAGTGTACTGGTGTGGAGTAGAGACCAATGAAGGGGATAATAGTTACACTTCCCTGATCACAAAAGTGCAAATCAGTATTATCTGTAAGTAAACAGACCTTTTCATCTAATACATTTGAATTAATGTAGCAACAACCTAATGTTCTCTTTCATCTCCCTGATTTCAGCCAGCAAAGTGATCGGACATGAAGGAGATGCTGTTGAGATTAGATGTCCTTATGACTCAAAGTATAAGCAGAATTCAAAGCATGTTTGTAAAGACGAGTGTTTTACTGAATACAGTGATTCTCTTGTTTCTCAACGGACGACTCAAAACAAGACAGAGAGATTTGTGCATGATAACATCACGGCTGGGGTCTTTAGTGCGAATATCAGTAGAGTGACAGCAGAGGATGCTGGGAGATACTGGTGTGGAGTGGAAACAGGAGACGTCTTGATGAATTATCTCTCCATTGAACTGCAGGTCGTCAGGAAAGAAGGTGGTACATGGGGGTCTTGATTTGGTGTGTTCAATTCTTAGAATGAAATCTATGGAAGGTTATATATATTGTTTCATTTGTTTTTAGTGCTTCAGGTCTTTGGACGAGAAACACTCAGTGTCTCCATTGAGTGCAGCTACAGAGGAGAGTCTACAGAGAGTGATGGGAAATTCCTCTGCATGGGGCAGCAGCTGTCCAGCTGTGACAAAGGTGGAGTCAAAGTTTCATCAGAGAAAAACAGAACTGACAGATTCTCTCTGAGTGATGATGCACCTGCTGGAGTCTTCACTGTGACCATCACAGATCTGAGAGAGGAGGATTCTGGGACGTACTGGTGTGGGGAGGAGAGCCTTGGATCCTCCATCTACACTGAAGTGTATCTGCATGTTTCAAAAGGTAAACAGTAAAAAAAAAGATTAAAAAAAAAAACTTTGCAAACAGCTACAAAACTGTTTAAAGTTATATGAATTTAGTTTATTTGAAAGGTCTTCTAACTCACTACTGCATCCAAGTTAGGTCAACAAGTTCTCTTTGACTTCCAACCATGGAAAGCATGAAAATATTACACTCAGAATTTTCTTTTGTGGGTCCAGAGAGGTGCAAATATCTAACTTCCTGTGAGTTTGAGTCCTGGAAGTGACCCTGATGACTGAGCAAATGTTTGCATAGTTATGTCACCTGGGACGCCTTGAAAGTACTGTGTTTAACAGACTGTAAAAAAAGGAAAAAGGTTGTTTTAACTTAAAAGTGATACAAAAATTAAGAAAGTAATGAAACTTGAAAATTAGGAGAACAGGTCTGATGTGAGCGTTTCATAAGATCTGTGTTCAAACATTTGTCTTTGATCTTAAAGAGTGAGAGAGTGATTGAAAATGAAACCACCAGATGCAAAATGACAAAGGAAATTGGAGCAGGGGGTCAAAATTAACATAGGAGGGTTTGTGTTATCTGTATTTGAGCAAGATAGAAGTGAAAAAGGGAATGACAGAGCTTTGTTCAGACATAGACACATACAGCTGGTTTTATATGTGGTTGGTATAGTTTAGTGGGTAACACCTATGCCTTCTATGCTGTGTTCAATAACTGCCTGGGTAAACACTCTACATTATACCAATAAGAGTCCTTGGGCAAGACTCCTAACACTACCTTCACCTACCTGTGTAAAATTATCAAATTGTAAGTCGCTCTGGGTAAGAGCGTCTGCCAAATGCTGTAAATATATGTTCCATAAGTCATTACAACGGTGGAACCATAGCAGCACCCTAGCAACCACCTAGGATACCATAGCAACCACTTCACCTTAAGTACCATAGTAACGTTTTGGCAACACGTTAGCAACTGCTAACCATCCAGCAACACCCTAGAAACCGCCTGTAAACTGCTTAAGCTTCACAATCACTCTGCATTTTCTTCAGGAAATGTACGACTCTATTCAGTATGGTTATTCCACTATTATACAGACATTACCATTTAAGGGTTTACTGATCAAAAGGTTGATCCTAACATGTAAGTCCTATGCAATTTCACTCTCACATCATCTAAGCCGCTTATCCTCCTGGGTTGCGGGGGGTAGCTGGAGACTATCCCAGTGCTCACTCAGCGGAAAGCAGCAAACACCCTGGAGAGGTCACCAGCCCATCACAAGGCAGACACACAGTCACACACACCTAGGCTCAATTTAGTGTCACCAATTGGCCTGACCGCATGTCTTTGGACTGTGGGAGGAAACCCAAGCAGACACGGGGAGAACATGCAAATCCACACAGAAAGGACCCGGTCGCCTGTCCGGGGAATCGAACACAGGCCCTTTAGATAAATAGCTTTTTAAATATACCTTTCTCAGGTGCCTAAACCACATAAAATTTTACTACATAAAATAAAAAAATATATAAATATGGCAACACACTTTTAAACAGTTGTGTATGTATAAACTTGAATGTTAAGAATGTTATGCTGTGCCTTTCACCCTCTTTCTGTTCCTGTCACTGTGTGTTTCCAGGTCCAGGTTCCTCTGTCATCACTGTGTGTGTCTGTGTGACTCTGCTGCTGATTGGAGCATCAGCACTGATCTACTACAGACTGAAAGCACAAGGTTTAGACTCTCACACACATTCACATATTCACGCATATGCTTCATGTGGTGTTGATATTTCACTACAGCAAAAAGATATTTAGTTCTTTTATAATTAGTGGTGTGCAGGTTTAATAGGGAGTTTCACAACGTAGTCCAAAACTGGTCTGATAGGATTTTCTGGAGTGAAACAATAGGCTTCTATTTGAAGCACCTTCTTGTGGAGGGTCTTTTAGCCTGGTTGTACATTAAATTTTAAGGTGATTTTGCTGCCTGGAAAAACAGAACTAGCCTTTGACAGAGTTATTTGTCCTAGTGAGTCAAATAACAACAACAATGATAAGCGGGGTGGTGTGAGGTTGAGGTGAAACATGATATTATTGCATTAGCGTAAAGTAAGGCACAGGAAGAGCATGTTTCCACCATAAGAAGTGAGCATTATTAAAGACAAGGGCAGAAAGGCACAGAAACACAAACCCGCAGGGTAGGTCACCACTAACTATACACTTGACCCACAAGTTGAGTACCAATCTACACTAACTAAACCTACCTCCTGACACTGAACAACAAAATAAACACATACCATATCCTTTTAACTGAGACCTAGAGAGCTGTGCTTTTCAGAAGCTGGTCGCTACATAGCTCCCCCTTCAAAAGGTCAACCGTCCAAGGTGACTTACCAGCTTGAGCCTGTGCGCACGCAGTACCGACCAGCACAAACACTGTGGGCAACAGCAGCAACAACAGCTCCCCACCCAGCAACCATTCACTCTCTCTGCTACCCAGCATACCATTAACACTGGTATGAATGCCACTCGTACACACTGGGGCCCCACCTTCACTGTTGGTGACTGAGCTGGACAATGGTTGCCTTCCAGCCATTTGATGTGCCTCTCTCAGTGTGCGATGGCCGGTCGCAGTAGAGATATTGATAAGCCCGTGACAGCAAGCATGAAATGCCATCTGTCGTCTATGCTGCACATGACTCACAGCCTGTGGCTGCTGCTGAACCTCACTGCCCGTATTGGTCTATCGGCCGTGCCAGGCTCATTCTGCCGCCAGTGTAGTGTATTCTGTCTATGCAACAATGACTTACCAACCCCTCCGCTGCACGTTGTGGTGCTCCCACTTTTCTGGAAGGTGCATGCCTCACCAGTGGGGGGTCGTTACAATATTACTGCATTATTTTTCTTTGCCTACTGGTGCACGGTGACTTAATCCATTAAAAAAGATTTTTTTCTTTAAATGACATGAAATAACAAGTTGTGCTTAAGAATGACATATAAGATGAACTAACAAAGTAAGGCAACTGATGGACTAATATTGGACAACAATCTAATTTATATTACTGTGATCAGTCATGTGATTTTTATCTGTGTTCCTTAGGCTTCTTCTCTTCAAATAGGACAGATATATCAAACAATGATGGAGTGAGTATGTCTGTTTGTGTTTTTTTTTTGTGCAGTTTTGGGAACAAGCTGTTTCTTTGCAGATCTTGTCAATCTCATTCATTCTCAGGTTTCTCCTGTGGCCTGTGACTATGAGGAGATTAATCACAGCAGACAGCATCCTGACTCAGACTCCAACGTTTACATGAACACTTCATCACCCACCAACAGCTCTGATAAGAACACAGGTAACATCCAAAATACAACAAATGATCTACAGCAAGATTGGAGCTGGTTTCCCAAACATGGATTAAGCCTAGTCTTGGGACTAAATTGGAATGTCAATAGCCATCCACATCACCCTCATAGTGACCCCCCCTCACACACAGAACACATTAACACTAACCACACATTCCCCCAACACAGAAAAACATAATACACACATATCACATACCTTTAACACACGAACAACAACATAAACAACACAAATATTCCCTTTTTTGGAGGGTTTGCGCCTCCCATGAATCTCCTGGCACAGCCATCCGTATGGCCACTCTTCAAGGGCTTCTAGAGGCCAACTCCAGCCAGTAGTGGGTCGCTACAATAGAGATTCCCCTTTGGCAATTGTAACCTAGGCTTAAGCTGGGTCTTGGAAACTGGTCCTTGGTGAAAAAAAGAAAAAAAAATAAATAAATTCACTGAAAGCAGCCTGAAATCTAGTGCTGTAGTATTGTTTTAGTGTTGATTTCTCTTGTCCTGGACTTGTCTTGGCCCTCTGTCTTTCATCCCGCCAAATTTTGTCTCAGCGCTCAGCCGAGACCACCAACATTTTCTTTAAAAATGCATGTATTTATTTGTTTTTTCTTTCTCTTAACTGTCACCAACACTCAGACTCATACTCAAAACCAAACCATTGCATCTGATTGTGATTTAGTCAGTTCAATAATGAATCTCTCCTTCTGTTTTTGGCAGCTGTGTGTATCTATTCTACTGTACAACTACCCAAAGATGAAGGCCCTACTTACGCTACTGTGAGCTTCCAGAAAAATCCAGATTCTCCTAAGGATAGCACAGTCGCTTTCATTAAGGAGGAATCTTCTACTCAGTATGCCACAGTTAAGCACCACTCAATGACCTGCTGATTCCTGCTAGACTCATTACTCTACAGTGCAAATCTGCAGACTGAGGATGGGACACAATGCACAAGGCCAGAGAAGGTGGATTTTGTGAAGAGTGAGACTGGATCGCAACTTAGAATGTAATGTTTGGAATTAATTTGAGAGATTGAATATCCTCATTATAAAGCTCCTGAGGATTATGACGTAGATATAGTCATATTATTTACTATCCGAAACCACTGTAGAATAGAACATCACCATCTGAAACTTTATAGGTAATGCTTACATAATGGTAAAACCAAATGGGTGCCTTGAACATTCATGAACTGGATTAATAGACTATCCAGGATGGATACAGTCATGAACTGGATTAACTGAACATCAAGGATCAATAAAGTTATGAACTAGATTAACTTGCAACCCAGAATCTACAAGGTCATGAACTCCGTTCACTGGTTATCCAAGAACAATACAGTCAATAATATGTCTAACTATCTATTCAGGATCAGTACAGTCATGAACTGGATTAACTGACTATCCAGGATCAGTTCAGTCAGAAAATGGATTAACTGACTATCCAGGGTCAATAGAGTCATTAACTAGGTTATCTGGCTACCCAGGATCTATACAGTCATGAACAGGCTTAACTGACTGTCCGGGATCAATTCAATCAATAACAATATTAATAGGCTATCCAGGATCAATATAATCATGAAATGGATTAACTCTCCAGGGACCAACACAGTCATGAACTAGATTAATTAACTACCCAGGGATAAACACAGTCATTAACTAGATTAACTGATTATCCAGGAACAATACAGTCATGAACTGGATTAACTGACTATCCAGAATTAACAGATTCACAAAATGGATTGACTGACTATCCAGGATAAATGTAGACATGGACAGGATTAAGTGATTATCCAGGATCAATGCAGTCTGTAATACAAATAACTGACTATCCAGGATCAGTACAGTCAGATTCTGGATTTACTGAGCATCCAGGATCAGTGCATGCATTAAATGGACCGAATGACCATCCAAGATCAATACAGTCATGAACTAGATCAACTGACTATCCAGGATCAGTACAGTTAGATACTGGATTTACTGAGTATCCAGGATTAATGCAGTCATGAACTGGATTGGATGACTATCCAAGATCAATACAGTCATGAACTAGATTAACTGACTATCCAGGATCAATACTGTCATTAACTGGGTTAACTAACTATCCACGATCAATACTGTCAATTTAACTGGCTGTCAAGGATACAGTGAATGAAAGCATTACTGATCTTTTGCTAGATGTAAATCTCAGACTAACACAGTCAGTAAAAGGTTTACATGTCGGTTCCAGAAGAAACAGTCATGTACAATGTCTAGTTGACTATCCAGGATCAGCAGCTAATGGCCACCCAAGACAAGCAGCTCATCATGCTCTGCAAAGTACTATTAAGTTCACTAGCATGCTAACTAGAGAATCAGTTAGGTACTTGTTAATATTGTCAATTACATTAACAAAAAACACAATTTTCTTAGTTTTACTGTTTGCATAACCCAACTAGTCAGTTAGCAGTGCTAGTTGGTAAGATAACTGACTAGCCTGAATGAGAGACTCAACATTATCTATCCACAATATCTGTCAGTGGATAAAATGACTTTAGTAAAATGTTCCTTTTTGTTTTATCATAATACATTTCAGTATGGAAAAAGCTCATAAATCAATGTGTTTGTTTTGTTTGTCACAAATCGATGATTGGACGATTGCGGTGTTTGTCCAGGAAAAGAAAATGAACAATTATACAGGATGAGGCACAACTGCGTTTCCTGCCTTCTGTTGGAAATTGTTTTATTTTCATTTATTTTGTGGTTTTATCTTATTCATTGTCAAACAGTATTAATGCTGATGGGTTTAAGAAGCCACCTCTATTTCTGTTCTTGTGATTTGAACAATTACTCCAAAAGGCCTTACAACAAGACTCCCTAAGGAGGATGTCCTGGAGCAGAAGACAGTAAGATATTTATGACAGTAAGGTATTTACAAGATTCAAATCTCCCACTCTGTTCTGTTTGACTCTCTTGGGGGTGGGAAGATTTAGAGTTAAAAGCACTGGGTCCAACCTGGTTTAGTTGCATGAATGTATGTAGAATCAGATTCACTTCATTACACCAAGTATGTTGCACATACAGGGAATTTGTCTTGGTGAGTCACATATGTATAATCACTGAACAGACCAGACAAGCACGAGCTGTGGAAAGGAGCTAAAGAGATGTGTGAATATCTGTACTTATACAGATATGAATGTCTGTACATATCACTGCTATCGGGAAAAATCTCCATTTTTTGTCATTTTTCATTTTTTGACATAAATGGTAAATACTGGCTGGCCTTTGCATTGTGTTAAAATCTGATGATGAATGCATCATTATAAATATTCCAAAATGCTTGGAAAAAAGTATGTTCCATTAACCATCATTCAGAGGAAAAAAGATTTTCTCCATCTCTTGTAAAGTTACTTTTTTGAAGATAGAAAGTTTTGTTATGACAATGACGATATATGGGTCTGAGAAGAGCTATACTACAGGGAGATTCACTCAAAAGAGGCCCCGAATATTCTGTAATAACTCACGCTAGGATGAAGCAGTCTGAACAAAACCACGTGCAATGAGCTCCGCAGTATATGCAGCTTCGAACAAGCCAGGAAGCCCCTGCGTCGGAGTGACAAGGGAGGCACCAGACAGCTGTCGTGACGTTTAACTGGTATGTTCAGGAACATGGAGTGCCCTTTAAAATGTGTCTGGCAGAAAACAGATTACTTCCAGCATCGCATGTAATGCAATCGATTACACATACGTCAAGGTATGTAGTGCATTTTTTTGGTTCAGATTGCTTCATGCTAACGGGAGTATATTCGAGGCCTCTTTTGAGTGAATCTCCCTGTATTATAGATATATTTAAGAAGGATATAAACATTTGTAAAAAGTATTATTATGTATGTGTAGCATAGTAACTTGAGCTTAGGATGTACTGACACCTTTATCTCAGCAGGAGGAGCTGTTTATCTCAGAGCTCAGTTTGCAAACCTGACTGTAATTTCATGCCTTTTGACCAACATTCACACCATGTGCATATACACTTGTGCGTTCAGCTTCTGTGAATCATACAGTCATGCGGGTGGGGGTGGGGGTTGTTAAGCATAAAGGAAAGGCAAGAGGAAGGAGGTGGTTTCACACTGTTAGAACTGCTTAACGGCATCATCAGCGAGGGCAGAGAGCAAATAGACAGGATCAGATAAACACAGTGACTCAGCGATGAAGATCCTGCTCCTGATCCTCACCCTCTACGTCATCTCAGGTCAGATACTCTACTGATCTACTAGATCATTTCTTTATTAAAAAAGTGTGAGACGCGCTTCATTTGGTTCTTTAGATTTAACATAGCTTGCATAGTCGTGTTGTATTAGCTACTGAATAATGTGCTAGGTAATAAGCCTTAATGATAATGATAATAATGAGACTAAAATACCTGCTCTGTGGTGGTCCTGTGGGGTCCTGGACTTTATGCAGAGAAATAGATGAACTACAGTCTGTAATTGTGCAGCTTTACGGCACCTGCACCATAAAACAGGCTTGGAGTGTAGATACAAGTTAGGTGTACCTAATAAAGCAGCCAGTAAGTGTCTCTAATCCATCCAAAGCTTGTGATTTATATCTAGTTTCGTAGACAAAGAACATTATTTGGAATACCGTGGGCATGTAAACATCCTGTCATACTGCAAAATAAAGTTTTTTACCCTGAGTTTAGTTTAGTATGTGGTCAGTGATGCTGGTGGGCTGTGATGCTGAGCCACTCTGACACTTTACAGATGAAGAGGAAATCTAGAAACAGACACAGAGACTCAGACACAGCACAGCACAGCACGTTACCAAGAGCTGCAAAACTCTGATCAGTGAACAACAAAAGAGATTATTTTTATTATCATCAGTGAATCTCAGAATATAGATCCTCCTCATCTTCATCGTCCTCCTGATCACAGTTATCCATGGTAATGTTAGTGAAGCTGCAGCTAATGTAATTGCTATTTGAATTGGCCGAACCACAGAAAGGTAACGTTAGCCAACACAAATCAAGACGTATTTTGTTTACCTGCAAGTTTTTCCATCAATCAAAACGACCAGCCAAGTTATTTTTAAGTTATAACTTACAGCTACAATGAAACTACATTACTTCAAGCAACCAGTTAAATTCTAGTAGCTCATAAATGTGAACATAGTTGGCAGTTTATGTTCATCCTAGGCATCGATCGAACTTGCAACTGGCTGCTGGAGTTTAGAGATGATCCTGAGGCCACTGAGTTCACAAGATACTGCCTGGCAGACACCGGACGTCAGTTTGATCATGAGAATAGTGACATCCGGTGCCTGCTGGGGTGCGGTTTACTTTATTTCTGAAACTACACAAAATTAAAAACACAAAGCTGAGCTTACGACCAGGCATAATACCTGTTGGTACAGCCAGCCCCTGATTTAAACTAGTAAAGACTTGAAAGAACACTGGCAAAAATCCTGTTCGCACAATTCTCTAAATTCAGGTTGCATTATAAAATGTTAAATGATGCGTATTGTGTGACCAACCAGTCTTCTAGAGGAGTCCTAGAAGAGTTTCCATCTCCTACTGGGTCCCTGGGTTATTATTTAGTGCGAGTAATTACTGTTAGGGTGGCACAGAGGTACAGTGGGTAGCGCTGTCGCCCCCACAGCAAGAAGGGCCTGGGTTTGATTCCCCAGCTGGGCGACCAGGGTCCTTTCAGTGTGGAGATTGCATGCTCTCCCCGTGTCTGTGTGGGTTTCTTCCCCCAGTCCAAAGACATGTTGTCAGGTCAACAGAACATGGTAAATTGTGAATGAATCTGTCTGTCTGTCTGCCCTGTGATGGACTGGTGACCTGTCCAGAGTGTATCCTGCCTTCTGCCTGATGACAGCTGGGATAGGCTCCTGTGACCCAGAAGGCAAAATTTCATTTGTCTTATTTGCTCAAATTTGACACTTAAAGGAAGATTTTTTTTTCATTTAAAAGGCATTTTGTTAAAGCTAGCCTCTCGCTATATGATGTAATGCCGATTTATCAGTAGTTCTCCCATGACCACTCTCCAGCACAGTTAATGCTAATGAAAATTACTGTTGTTACTAATACTACTCATATTAATGCATCAGCTGAAGGGCTGACAAAGATCTATGCCAATAACCTCCAATATAAATAACTTGTTGACCACATTCAAACTGAACTGTAGAACAAAGGTTCTTACAATTTTTATTTTTATTGTTATTCTTGGTGATTAAGATGATTTTGATTGTCTAGCTCTGAAGCATTTTTCAGGTTGTCAAACTAGGCTAGATTGGAGGGAACTGAATGAATTTTGTTCGGCTGCCCACTTTAGAGAAGGTTCACCACTGTTCCAAGTTTTCTCCATTTAGAGATGATGGCTGTCATTGCGGTTCATTCTTCTCTTCCAGAACGTCTTTTGATTGTTTTATAGTGCGCTGCTCATTGAGACCTTTTAGCCTAGTTCACATTGCTGGAAAAGTTATATTGAAGTGATGTTTAGATTTAACAGGGCTGGCAGATTTAAATCAAGCCTGGGTGTGACTAGTTATCTGATGCCTTTTTTGTTTGTTTTTGAGACCATGTACTCCTGGTGCAAGTAATTGTAAACACATAAAGCATCATTTTAATCAGTTTTATTTACATTTTATCTAAGTTTTATCTAAGCTGTTGTTTATTTTTAAGTGTGGGTGTGGACTGATCACAGACATGTCACTTAAGGATGCACAACTGTTGAAGACTGATAAGGAAGAGAAAGAGGAACAAGGCACACAGAGAGGGAGAGAGAAATGAAGAAGGACGTACATTATTTTCTTTTTAGACAAACAACAGCAACTTGAACTGCACCAGTTAAGCTGAAGCTCAGTTCAGAATGAAGATCATCATTAACTTCTATCTGATCACAGGTCAGTCATCTATTTTAACTGAATATTCTTTATTGAACCAATTAGTCCAGTTTGACCCTCCCAAAGTAACTGAAGTTTAAAGTTGCCTTCACATTCGTTGTCTAAGCTTATTTAATTTACTGAGAATTTGTTTTTGCTGGCAGGTCTAGTGAGCAGCATTGATATGATTGGCTACTCTGGGAGTAATGTCGTTATGGTCATTAGACAATGGTTGGGCAATCCAAAGTATATTTGCAAGTTGGAAGACGATGTCTGCAAAAACGAAATGTACTTTAATACCCAAAAAGACACTGTTTATGAAGGAAGGTTTTCACTGTATAAAAATACACAAGGATTGTTCACAGTGTTAATCAGAGAGCTGAACCCACAGGATGCTGGAATATACAGGTTTGTTTGGGAGCCTCACTGGCATCAGGAAATTAACTTGAAAGTGAAGAAAGGTAAGAAAACACAAATAAAGCACAGAGAAGTTTTTAATTCCATTTTATACATGTATATAATGACCTATTTTTATGATTGACAGATGCTTGTTGTGTGAAGTCAGTGACAATGACTGGACATCTGAACAAGGAGATCAGCATCAGCTGTGACTATACAGAGGAGCATAAGGAAAAATGGAAGTATTTGTACAAACTGAAAAGTCACTCAGCTGATGTGGTGATTTATACTTCTCCTGGTAGAAACTACGAGAAAAACAATTTTTACATCTTTGATGATCAACATTCAAACCTTTTCACTGTGAACATCCATCATTTGAAAAAAGAGGATGGTGGGGTTTATTTCTGTGGTGTACAGACTAGTGGACGCCTAATCAACATCAGCTCTACAATCAAAACTGTACATTTACGTGTTGCTGGTAAGAATCTTGTACCATGACTATTAGAGCTAGGCCTTCAGTTTGGGCCATAAATGTCAAATCTATATGATAATGTTAATTTCTGCAAGAGTCTCTATGGGATTTCAGAAATTATGTTAGCGCTAAGCTAACAGTCATGCACATGAACATTTTTTTGGCTGTTGTAGATTAAATATAGACTTGAAGCTTGTAAAAAACATCATGTTTTTTCTCTGAAGCATGTAACAGACAATTTCCTGTATTATCCATAATACTACAGTTTTACATTCTAACATAACTGACTGAAACGTGGCTAGACTATGGCTTGGTCATTTAAGGGGTTAATCTATTGTGCAAAGCCTTCAGCCGAGCTCCTGAAGTCCTGACCAATAGGAGAGCTAGTGTGGCTGTATCTGAGCAATCTTCTGTTGGGCATGTCAAGATATTAACCATTTTGTTTCCAACCTCTGAAGGCATATAAGTTTCCCTGCTAATATGTACTTTATAATGTTCCTACTGACTGATGAGATTCTATGTGCTACATATATGTATATGATGTGTGTTTAACTTGACAGATAAAGTTCTGAGTTCAGTTAGAGTGACTGGATTCTTAGGAGGACGCATCATGATGAAGTGTCGACACCCTCTGGAAAACCCTAGAGCCAGATTCCTCTGTAGGGAATCACAAGGGGAATGTCCAGAGAAGACATACACCAATGTCCAGAATGAATGGCAGCAGAATGGAGGACTTTCTCTGTATGACGACACCAGTGGAGAGTCCTTAATGGTGTTCTTCAGAAATCTGTCAGAAGGGACCTACAGGTGTGGAGTGGACGTATCAGAGTTTACTGAGGAGTACATGGAAGTGAAAGTGGAGGTGAAGGAAGGTAAGAAATAATCTCTTATGACTGTGTCCGCATCAGCAAAAATCTTTGTGATGTGATATTTGAATTAATATTTCTTCAGATCCTTGTTGTGTAAAGATCATCTCACAGGCTTGTAATATCGGTGACACTCTCACAATCACCTGTGAGCACCCACCAACACTCAGAGCCAATCTAAAGCACTTCTGTAAAGAGGACGAGAATCTCATCTGCCAAGACATCAGAGCTGTAGGGAAATATTCTTTATCTGACCACAGCCAACCAGGACTCTTCACAGTGACCATCAGCAATCTGACCCTCAGTGATGCTGGAGTGTACTGGTGTGGAGTAGACACCAGTGAAAGAGACATTACTTACACTTCCCTGACCACAAAAGTGCAAATCAGTATTATCTGTAAGTACACAGACCTTTTCATCTAATATGTTTGAATTAATGTAGCAACACTTAATGGTTTCTTTCATCTCCCTGATTTCAGTCAGCAAAGTGATCGGACATGAAGGAGATGCTGCTGAGATCAGATGTCCTTATGATTCAAAGTATAAGCAGAATTCAAAGCATGTTTGTAAAGACGAGTGTTTTACTGAACACAGTGATTCTCTAACTGCTCAACGGTCGACTCAAAACAAGACAGAGAGATT
Source organism: Colossoma macropomum (assembly GCF_904425465.1). Lineage (NCBI taxonomy): Eukaryota > Metazoa > Chordata > Actinopteri > Characiformes > Serrasalmidae > Colossoma > Colossoma macropomum. The sequence goes on along the minus strand of NW_023494808.1, from coordinate 6,628,446 downwards.
CTCTGTACATGATGACATCACGGCTGGGGTCTTTAGTGTGAGGATGCTGGGAGATACTGGTGTGGAGTGGAAACAGGAGACGTCTTGATGAATTATCTCTCCACTGAATTGCAGGTCGTCATGAAACAAGGTGGTACATGGTTGTCTTGCTTTGGTGGGTTCAATTCTAAGTCTGAAATCTTCATGGTGGTTATATAAGGTTTTATTTTCTTTCCAGTGCTTCAGATCACTGAACGAGAAACACTCAGTGTCTCCATCAAGTGCAGCTACAGAGGAGAGTCTACAGGGAATGAGGGGAAATTCCTCTGCATGGGGCAGCAGCTGTCCAGCTGTGACAAAGGTGGAGTCAAAGTTTCATCAGAGAAAAACAGAACTGGCAGATTCTCTCTGAATGATGATGGACCTGCTGGAGTCTTCACTGTGACCATCACAGATCTGAGAGAGGAGGATTCTGGGACGTACTGGTGTGGAGAGGAGAGCTTTGGATCCACCATCTACACTCAAGTGCATCTGAATGTTTCAAAAGGTAAACAGTAAAAAGCTGCACTTTGTAGGCAACCAGCCACAAAACTGTTCAAAGATATATCAAATTAGTTTGTTTAAAAGTTTCTCTAACTCAGTACGGCATCTAAGTTAGGTAAACATTGCGGGGTTTTTTTTTATTTTATTAGAGATCCACTGACAGACTCTGACTTTTTCTCTTTGACTCCCAAACATGGAAAGCGAATAAATTTCACATATAATTTTCTTTTGTGGCTCCAAAGAGGTGTAACTGTCTAACTTCCTCTAAATGCATCAGTTGAGTTTGAGTCCTGGAAGCACCACTGATGACTGAGCAAATGTGTGCATAGTTATGTCACCTGGGAAGCCTTGAAAATACTGTGTTTAATAGACTGTAAAAAAGGCAAAAATTTTGCTTCTACCTAAAAAGTGATATAAAATTTTAGAATTTAATGAATTTGAAAGTCAGGAGAACAGGCCAGCAGCATTTTTAGTGAGCATTACATAAGATTTATGTTCAAACATTTGTCTTTGACCTTAAAGAGTGATTAAAAATGAAACCACCAGATGCAAAATGACAAAGGAAATTGGAGCAGGGGGGCAAAACTAACAGAGGAGGGTTTGTGGTTGTCTGTGTTTGAGCAAGACAGAAGTGAGAAAGAGAATGACAGAGCTCTGTTCAGACATAGACACATACAGCTGGTTTTATATGTTCCGTAAGTTATTGCTATGGTGGAACCAAAGCGACCACATAGCAGCACCCTAGCAATCACCTGGGATACCATGGCAACCACCTAGCAGTACCCAAGCAACCATCTGGGATACCATAGCAACCACTTATCAACACTTTAACTGAAATGCCATAGTAACCATTCAGCAACACCCTAGCAACCACCTGTGAACTGCTTAAGCTGCGTAATCACTCTGCATTTTCTTCAGGAAATGCACCATTTTACTTCTGGAGTACTGGAATGCAAATATTATATAAATGGATTCTGTACTGATGTTAACACTCATCACTGAAGATGACAGATTACCATTTAAAGGTTTACTGATCTAATTTGTAAATAATGCGCAATTTCACTCTCACTCATCATCTAAGCCGCTTATCCTCCTGGGCCTACCCCAGTGCACTTCACCCACACTGGGCGGTAGGCAGAAAACAACCTGGACAGGCTGCCAGTCCATCACAGGGCAGAGACACAGACATACAGATTCATGCTCACACCGAGGGGCAATTTAGCATCTCCTGACTGCATGTCTTAGGACTGTGGAAGCAGACACGGGGGGAACATGCAAATCCACACAGAAAGGACCCTGGTCGCCTGTCCGGGGAATCAAACCCAGGCCCTTCTTGCTGTGAGGTGACAGCCCTATGCGCTGTGCCCAGATAAATAGCTTTTTAAATATAACTTTATCAGGTGCCTGAAACATTTACACAGTACTGCATAACATAAAAAAATATAGAATTATGGCAAGTGATTCCAAACTTTTAAACAGTTGTGTATGTTAAGACTGTTATGCTGAGCCTTTGACTCTTTTTGTTCCTGTCTCTGTGTGTTTCCAGGTCCAGGTTCTTCTGTGATCATCACTGTGTGTATCTGTGTAGCTTTGCTGCTGACTGGATCAGCACTGATCTTCTACAGACTGAAACACAAAAAACCACAAGGTTCAGACTCTCACACACATTCATTCACATGTATGCTTTATGTGGTTTTGATATTGTTCTGCAGCAGGAAAATATTTAATTATTTTATCATTAAGGGTTGTGCATATTTAATAGGGAGTCAGTGAACCAAATAACGACAGTGATGATAATCGTGGCTGGTGGGATGTCGGGATGAAACATGATATAATAGCGTTGGAATAGAGTAAAACACAGAAGAGATCATGTTCCTATCACATAAAGTGAGCTTCATGAAACACCAGCACAGAAAGGAATGTACAGAAACATGAAGCCGCAGGCAAGGTCACCACTAACTATACACTTCACCCACACGTTGAGTACCAACCTACACTAACTAAACTTACTCCCTGACACTGAACAACACAATAAACACATACCATATCCCTTTAACTGAGGCCTAGAGGCCAGCATCATTCAGAAGCTGGTTGCTACATAGCCCCCCCTTCAAAGGTCAACCATCCAAGGCGACTTACCAGCTTGAGCCTGGGCGCACGCAGTACCAACCAGCACGAATACTGCGGGGCACTCGCTCTTCATCAAGTCCCACTCAGCTGGGGCAACAGCAGCAACAACAGCGCCCCACCCAGCAACCATTCACTCTCTCTGCTGCCCACCATACCATTAACACTAGTATGAATGCCACTCGTACGCGCTGGAGCCCCACCTTCACTGTTTGTGACTGAGCTAAGCTGGACAATGGTCACCTTCCAGCCACTTGATGTGCCTATCTCAGTGTGCGTGAGCATGAGTGGTTGTATTGGGGATATTGATGAGCCTGTGATGGCTAGTGTGATCAGCCTTCTGTCGTCCACGCTGCACATGACCCACAGCCCATGGCTGCCGCTGAACCTCCTAGCCCGCATCGGTCTATCCGCTGAGCCAGGCTTGCGCCACTGCCCAGCACAGTGTCCTCTATCTATACAACGGCAACTCCCCAACCGCTCCACTGCACGGTGCGGTGCTCCCACACTGAAGCTTTCAATGGTTTTACTTTTGGCAGCCTCCCCCTTGCTGGCGTGCTGTGCTGCCTCCGACCTTAGGACTTCCCCCGCCAACACCATCATTGGGCCTTCCTGATACAGAATAACACAAGCACATACACATTTGTTTAACTCATGAATAACATAAACCATACAAATAGTCGCTTTTCTGGAGGGCACACGCCTCCCATGATTCTCCTAGTGTGGCTACAGCCTCCTAGTGTAGGATCGCCACTGCTCACAAGTGTCTAGAGGCCAGTGCCTGCCAGTAGCAGGTCGTTACAATATTACTGCATTATTATATTCTCTGCCTTGGTGGACGGTGACTTAATCCAAAATCAGAAGACATTTTAGAGGCATGCAAAACTCATCAAACTTTGACAGAAGATTAAAAAAATGACATGATATAGCAAATGGTGCTTAAGAACGGCAAAAGATATGAACTAACAAGGTTAAAAAGGTCAATTTTCAAGTTAATTTTAACGCTGGTCCTGTAGGTCAACGCAGCTGATGGACTGATATCAGAGGACAATGATTTATATTATCGTGATTGGTCATGTGACTTTTGTCTGTATTCCACAGGCTCCTCCTCTTCAAATAGGACAGATATAACAAACAATGATGGAGTGAGTATGTCTGTTTGTGTTTTTTGTATGCAGTTTTGGGAACAAGCTTTTGCTTTGCAGATCTTGTCAATCTCATTCATTCTCAGGTTTCTCCTGCGGCCTGTGACTATGAGGAGATTAGTCACAGCAGACAGCATCCTGACTCAGACACCAGCATTTATATGAACACTTCATCACCCACCAACAGCTCTGGTAAGAACACAGGTAACATCCAAAATACAGCAAATGATCTACAGCAAGATTGGAGCAGGTTTCCCAGACATGGATTAAGCCTAGTCTTGGACTAAATTGGAATGTCAATAGCCATACACATCACCCTCACAGTGACACCCCCCACACTTACAGAACACACTAACAGCCCACATCCCCCAACACAGAATAACATAATACACACATACCACATACCTTTAACTGACAAACAACAACATAAACAACACAGATATTACCATTGTCATGGAGGGCGTGTGCCTCCCATGATCCTTCTCGCACAGCCATGAGAATGGCCAAGTCTCAAGAGCTTCTAGAGGCCAATGTCAGCCAGTAGTTGGTCGCTATAATAGTGGTTCACTATTGGAAATTCTAATCTAGGCTTAAGCTGGGTCTTGGAAACTGGTCCTTTGTGAAAAAATATTACTTTTTAGAAACATATTGAAAGCCGTTTGCATGTGTTTACAGGCTTGTTGGCCTGGAGGCTAGTGCTATATTATTTTAGTATTTATTTCTCTTGCCTTGGCCGTGGTTATTCATCTCGCCAAATTTTGTCTCTGGTCTCAAATAAGACCACCAACCTTTTCTTTAAAAATACACATATTTATTTTTATTTTCTTTTCTTAACTATCACCTATGCTCACTAATTCATAATCAAAAGAAAACTATTGAATCTGTTTGTGTTTGATTTAGCCAATTCAAATAATGAATCTCTTCTTCTGTTTTTGGCAGCTACATGTATCTATTACACAGTGCAACTACCCAAAGACGAAGGCCCTACTTACGCTACTGTGAGCTTCCAGAAGAATCCAGATTCTTGTAGTAACAGCACAGTCACTTACATTAAAGAGGAATCTACTACTGAATATGCCGCAGTTAAGCACCGCCCAAGACTAGAATGACCTGGTGATTCCTGCTGGACTTATTACTCTACAGTGCAAATCTGCAGACCCAGGTTGTGACACAGTGCACAAGATTAGAGAAGGTGGATTTTGTGAAGACTGAGACTGGACCCCAACCTAGGATGTGATGTTTGGAATTTATTTGGGATTTTGAATATACTCATTATAAAGCTCAAAAAGGCCATGTTCATAAAGTGGAATCACTGATGCCACAGATAAAACCATCCCAAATAAGCTGGACTGGCTCCTATGAAGTATATAATACTAGAGCTTGTGTGACAGGCATCTTCTTGTCAATGTAAACATGCACTGTTATAGAAGAGTAATAAATGACTACCAGCAATGGATTAGTTAATCTTGGGTCCCTGGACATGGACCTCTCCCAATCCCAACTTCAAGCATACAAGAATACAATCCATACAGTAAAAGGAAGCAAGTATTCAGACATTTTGTTTTTGTGATTTAATACACTTTCAGTGCATATACAGGCATGGGGAAAAGTATGTACCTGGGTGTACCTGCTTTAATTCTATGTTGTAAGGGCCTAAAGGACAATTGTGTAATTCCATCCAACCTCTATAAAGAAACAAATAACCTCAGGTGACTACAGAAAATGTAACAGATTTCAATATGTAGTCATTTTGTTCCAAAAAGAAAACCAACATTCAGAAACCTCAGAAAAAATAAGTATGCCCTATAATTCAGTAACATGTAGAACCATCTTTAGCAACAATAACTTTAAGTAAATGTTGAACTAAAGCAATGTTGTAAAGAAGAGTGGGCCACTCCTACCGAAAACATTTACTTCAAGTTATCGTTGCTGAAGGTGGTTCTACATGTTACTGAATTATAGGTTGTACTTATTTTTCCCACCTGCTTTATGAATGCTGGTTTACTTGACTAAAAAATTATAACCTTTTGAAATCTGTTGTGTTTTTTTTTTGTTGTCACCTGAGGTTATTTGTTTGTTTATAGAAGTCAGTGAGGACTACACAGTTATTATTTAGGCCATAATGAACAGAAACATAGAACTGAAGCAGGCTGTACTTTCTTTTTCCGATGTCTGTATCGTCTTAATCCACATAATGTCAGGCGTGCAGTCAGCGGAGTGTCCTGTGTGGCTCTGGCTACCTCTGTGATTGGTTTGACCACCTTGGGTGCCATCCCATAACATTTTTTTCACATAACTGTCTGATTACACTTCCTCCCACTCAACTAGGAGACGTTTAGCTTATGACAAGTGATAGAGCAAAGCAAAAGCATCTTGCAAAACTGCAGCTTGGCTGTAATGTTTTCTCTAAATGCTGCATCTCCAAGACTGTTGCTTCCGAAAAGATTCAACAAATACACAGGTGAGCCAAACCTATAATCCCTGTGGATGTGAAATAAAGGGTAAATAACAAGACTGAAGCATTTACTAAGCATTTACTCTTTAAAAAGGTCATTTTCAAGAGTTCTTTAGTAAAGAAAATGGATCTTTTTTGATTTTCTAAGTGAAAATATGTACCAACATAACTAATTTATTACCCATTTAAAGCACTTATGTCTTTAGTCTTTAATAATATGGATGGTTATTGTACTGAATTCTGAGTTGGATAATTATATGTATTGGATTGTAATCCCAAGAACATCATACCCACAGTGAAGTATGGAGGTGGGAGTAACACTTACTATGAATCCTGCATTTGTAATGCTTTATAAATGCATTATATAGGGAATACATAATACCTTATAATGCCTGGCATAAGTCTGTATAATTGCTTACAATTAGTTATAATTACACTAAAACAAGACTATATAACTTTATAATGTCAGGTTTCATAACACATTATTGTTACGGGACAGCGGGGAGGCGGACCCAAGTGCAGAAATGGAAACAGAAAAAAATGGAAAAATGAGTTTGTGACACTGGGTTGTGAGTCTGAAACATGCATATGAGGTGACCCAAAGCCAGGTTCGAACCGGCGATATACTGATCGGCACTTCATGGCGTTACCACTGCGCCACTGAGGAGCACACGCGACCACCGGCAAAAACACCTCAAGGAAGGGGGAAAAGAAAAGGCGGGAAAACGACGAACGGCAGACAAAAGAGACGCTGAGAGCAGCGTGCTCAAACAAAGGCTGAACTAGGAAGGCGAAAGGACAGATAACAGGAAAACAAAAAACATTTCCACTCCAAGAACGAAGGGAAGGCAGACTTTTTTCCCTTTAAGTAGCTTTAGGACCGTTTCTTTTCTCAGCCCTCTTTTCTTTTCTTTTTTTAGTTTTGGGGCAATTTCTTTTCTCAGCCCTCTTTTCTTTTTCTTTTTTAGTTTTGGGGCAGTTTCTTCTCTCAGCCCTCTTTTCTTTTTCTTTTTCTTTTTTAGTTTTGGGGCAGTTTCTTTTCTTTTGTTTTCTTTTCTGACACTAAGTACTGTACCGGTCACCCCTCTACAAAGGTGTGACAAACACCACTGTTTGCCTTGACCTTAAGTAGAGGAGTCCGCAGGAGTGTCGCGTTGGGCCCAATCAGCCCGCGGACCTCTGGGAATTGGAGTTCCCTGAAGTTATGGCCCTGTGCCGCCGTCGCCCTCTGCTGGCAGCTGGCGGCGCAGGCTGGACACCCTGCCGCCGTTGCCCTCTGCCGGCAGGCGGGGCCGGCTGAACCCTTACAATTATAATATCCGCTCATAAGACCACTGTAAACATGAATGTTATAATGCACTACAACAAGTTCTGATTATCAGCTTAGCTAAAATGAAGCAACTCCCTGTGATACACAATTAAGCCTTTATAAAAATACTAACATAAAAAACATAGATTTCATATGTAGTATGAATTTAACAGAGTAATTTATTTGTTATTTCAGTGCATTATGGAACATGACTTTCATATACTCCTGCCTTATAAAGTGTTATTCATGTAATGATACCTATTTACAAGCTTTTGCTAGGTATCATAAAGTATTATGTATGGAATATAATGCCTTAAAAATGCATTTATAAAGCCTTATGAATACAGGATTACTAGGAAGTGTTATGGCTAATATCAAAGTACTAATGTTATTAATTTGTGATGTCTGAATACTTTTTTGCCAGTCATTTCATTTTTAAATATATTGCTTATACTTACTTAATATTCTTACTTACTTTTTTTCATATTTATGAATATGAAGCCAAAAGTCGTTATGCATGTAAATTTGAAGTGGATATATGCACAGCAAATATATATTAAATAAAAACAAGAGTGTCTCTATACTTAATAATAATTTATTTTGCTGTATTCCATTATTAGCTGCTAAAGCTACATTTTATGATATTAAAGCTACCCATTATTTACCTTTAGCTTACATGGGCCAATGAAAATCTGTCCATGGGCTGTGTTTGGCCCTGGGGCCAGACTTTGGACACCCCTGACTTACACCTCAGTTGATAGAACATAATTTTCTTATATAGCTCCTAAACTCTGCAATAGTCTTCCAGAGAATTTCATGAATGCAAGTTGAATAAGTTTGTTTTTTTAGGTCCATATCAAAATATATTTGTTCAGGGTAGCGGCGTCACATAGGTTTCCTCCCGCAGTCCAAAGACATGTAGTCAGGCCGATTGGAAATGCTAAATTGCCCATAGGTGTGAATGTGAATGTATACGTCATACAAACCCATTTCTGATTGTAACTTCATGCCTTTTGACCAACGTTCACACCATGTGCATATGAACTTGTGCATTCAGCATGTTGTGCGTTCAGCTTCTGTGAATCACACAGTCATGCGGGTGGGGGGATGAGAGGTGTTAAGCATAGAGGAAGGCAAGAGGAACGTGTTGCTGCCATTTAGCAACAGACGACATTTAACCCTCTTAGAACTGTGCAATGAGTGCAGAGAGCAAATGGACAGGATCAGATAAACACAGTGATTCAGTGATGAAGGTCCTGTTCTTCATCCTCACCCTCTACCTCGTCTCAGGTCAGATACTCTACTGATCTATTACATTCTTTCTTTATTAAAAGTGTGAGACGCGCTTCATTTGGTCCTTCATAGCTTGCATAGTCGTGTTGTATTAGCTATTGCATAATGTACTAGATAATAAGCCTTAAGATTAATAACGATAATAATGAGTGCACTAATTTAGTGCAGTAAAATACTTGCTCTGTGGTACTCCTGTGGGATCCTCGGTCAAAGGAGGCTATGACATTATGCAGAGAAATAGATGAACTACAGTCTGTAATTTTGCGGCATTATGGCACCTGATAAGATGGACAAGGAGTGTAGATACAAGTTAGGTGTACCTAATAAAGCAGCCAGTGAGTGCATCTAATCCATCCAAAGGTTGTGCTTTATATCTAGTTTCGTAGACTAAGAACTTTATTTGGAATACTGTGGGCATTCAAACATCCTGTCAAAGGTTTTTACTCTGAGTTTAGTTTAGTATGTGGTCAGTGATGCTGGTGGGCTGTGATGTTGAGCAACTCTCAAACCTTACAGAGGAAGAGGAAATGAAGTGATGCAATCTAGAAACAGACACAGCACGTTACCAAGAGCAGCAAAACTCTGATCAGTGAACAACTAAAGAGAGGTTTTATTATCATCAATGAATCTCAGATTATAGATCCTCCTCATCTTCACCATATTCTTAATCTCAGATCAGTTATTCTACAAATACGGAAACTTTAACATTCTTTTTATTGCTGTCACACAAACAGGTCTCAAAGACAAGGTCTCAAAAAGCAGCACATGATGCCACATTTTAAAGAAATTCAAACACAGATGCAAAACAAAGTTACTGAAATCTAACGGTCTGGAAAGGGTTACAAAGCCATTGCTAAGGATCTGGGACTCCAGTGAACCACAGTGAGAGTCATTAACCACAAATGGAAAAAACTAGGAACAGTGGTGAACCTTCCCAGGAGTGGCCAGCCTATCAAAATTTCAAAAAGAGTGCATTGACAACTCTTTCATGAGGGCACAGATGAACCCAGACAAGCAGTTAATGAACTGCAGGCCTCACTTGCCTCAGTTTAGGTCAATGCACACGATTCTACCATAAGAAAGATAATGGGCAAAAATGGCATATGTGGGAGAGTCGCAAGGCACAAACCACTGCTGACCAAAAAGAACACAAAGTCTTGTCTCACATTTGCTGAAAAACATCGAGATGACCCAAAACTTTTGGGACAATAATCTGTGGACTGATGAGTCAATGGTGGATTTTTTTGGAAGGCATGGGTCCCCTAACATCTGGCGTAAAGATAACACCACATTCCACTATAAGAACATCATTCCAACAGTCAAACATGGTGGTGGTAGTGTGGTGGTTTGGGTCTGCTTTGCTTCTGCAGGAACTGGATGATAATTAATGGATCCATGAATTCTGTTCTCTGTCAGAAAATCCGCCCATTAGTTTGTGACCTAAACCTCAAGTGCAGTTGGGTCTTATAGCAAGACAGTGATCCGAAGCACACAAGCAAGTCCACCTCTGAATGGCTCAAAAGAAACACAATTAAGGTTTTGGAGTGGCTGATTCAAAGTCCTGACTTGAATCCCATTGAGATGCTTTAGCAAAACCTTAAACAGGCAGTTCATGCATGAAAACCCTCCAATGTAGCCAGATTATAACAATTCTACAAAGAAGAGTGGACCAACATTCCTCCACAGTGATGTAAATGACTCATTGTAAACTACTGAAAATGTTTGATTGCAGTTGTTACTGCCAAGGGTGGCACAACCAGGTATTAGGTTTAGCGGGCAATTATTTTTTCATATGGATTATACAGGTTTTGAATATATCTTTATCTACAATAAATGGAATGATCCCTTTGTTTTTTCAGTCAAAACAGAACTCTGCACAGACGCAGCAGACCATACGTAATATTAATGTTGGTATACACTGTAAAAAGTGTTTTGAAGTTACGGACCTAAAAAAAAAAGTCATGCGGTAGCAAGCAACTGAAATAGTTTTACTAAACTCAACAAATTACTCTGATTAAAAGAATAATTTATTCAAAGTATTTATTTAGATTGAATAAAACGAGTTACTTCAGTGTTACCACATGAAGTAATATTTTTTAGATTGAACTATGAAACACTTTTTACAGTGTACATACACTATATTTCCAAAAGTACTCGTTCGTCTGCCATCACACGCATATGAACTTGAGTGACATTCCATTCTTAATCCATAGGGTTTAATATGATGTCGGCCCACCCTTTGCAGCTATCTAACAGCTTCATCTCCTCTGGGAAGGCTTTCCACAAAGTTTATGAGTGTGTTTATGGGAATTTTTGACCATTCTTCCAGAAGCGCATTTGTGAGGACAAAACAGAAGTTCTTCTTCTTGGTCCAAAAGCTGCTAGGGATAATCTGCCTACGTTTACTCTTAATCTTGATAATTTCTCAATTGCACCAGGCACATCTGTAAAAAGCTTTGGTGTCACGATTGATCCCAGTCTGGCCTTTGATGAGCATATTACCAATATTACCAGAATAGCTTTCCTCCACCATCGTAACATCGCTTAATTAAGAAATGCACTGTCACTACAGGATGCAGAAATGTTAGTTCACGCCTTTATCACATCCAGGTTAGATTACTGTAACGCTCTGCTTTCTGGTTGCTCCAGTCAAAACCTTAACAAGCTTCAGTTAGTCCAGAACGCTGCAGCCAGAGTTCTCAGCAAAACCAGGACATTTGATCACATTAGCCCAATTATGTGTACCTTACATTGGTTGCCAGTTAAATTCCGCATTGAGTACAAAATTCTTCTACTGACGTATAAAGCTTTGAATGGCCTTGCTTCTCAGTACCTCAGTGACCTTATTTCCTATTATCAACCGACACGCCCACTTAGATCACAAGGTGCTGTTCATTATTAGTACCTAGAATTAATAAAGTTACGTCAGGGGGAGGAGCCTTTTCATACCAAGCCCCCCAGCTTTGGAATAGCCTACCAGTCTGTGTTCGGGACTCAGACGCAGCCTCCATCTTTAAGTCTAGGCTAAAAACTTACCTGTTTAGTCGAGCCTTTGGTTAATTTGTTTTCCTAACTATGTCCCTCTTATCCCCCCCTCCCTCCTATCCCCCCCTCTTTCCCCCTCCCCCTCTCTTTCCCTGAGCTGAGCAGCTGCCTGTCCTAAGAGGGTCTGACGTGACTGATGCGGCCGGCGCACTGCACAGTAGTGTTAAACTGTATCCACTTATACTGTTTTGTGTCTGTGCTGTTAGCCTGGCTTGCAGTCTTCACTCTAATTCATCCCAAAGGGTTGAGGTCAGGACTCTGTGCAGGCTAGTCAAGTTCTACACCAAACCCGCTCATCCATGTCTTTATCGACCTTGCTTTGTGCAGTGGTGTGCAGTCATGTTGGAACAGGATGGGGCCGTCCCCAAACTGTTCCCACAAAGTTGGGAGCATGAAATTGTCCGAAATCTCTTTGTCTGCTGAAGCATTAAGAGTTCCTTTCACTGGAACTAAGGGGCCGAGCCCAACTCCTGAAAAACAACCCCACACCATAATCCCCCCTCCACTAAACTTCACACTTGGCACAATCAAACAATCAGACAAGTACCGTTCTCCGGGCAACCGCCAAACCCAGACTCGTCCCTCGGATTGCCAGACAGAGAAGCGTGATTGGTCACTCCAGAGAACATGTCTCCACTGCTCTAGAATCCAGTGGTGGCGCTTTACACCACTGCATTCGACGCTTTGCATTGCACTTGGTGATGTAAGGCTTGGATGCTGCTGCTTAGCCATGGAAACCCATTCCATGAAGCTCTCTATGCTATTCTTGAGCTAATCTGAAGGCCACATGAAGTTTGAAGGTCTATAGTGATTGACTCTTCAGAAAGTTGGCGACCTATGTCATGTTAAGTGGCCTACCACTTCGTGGCTGAGCTGCTGTTGTTCCCAATCACGTGACTGGAACACCTGAATTCAATGATTTGGATGGGTGACTGAATACTTTTGGCAATATAGTGTAGCTCCAGTGTTATTACTCAAAAAAGTGATCAGTTCAAGTTAGTAATTACTCAAATGGAATTACATTACTTATTACTTCCGGTAAAAAGTAATCTCATTACTTCAACACTACTCTGTACCAAATTACCTCACTATACTGGCAGATAATTTTGCTCATCGCAAGAATATTTTTCATAATATTCTTACAACAATCTCAGAATGAATGATGTTACATACATTGAGTAGATTTAAGATTAGTTCACTTACCAAGATATTATTTTGTGCAGTGTAGACGTTTGCGCCTCTTGAGAGCCCAGAGTCTCTACTAATTTAAAAAGGTGCTGAAAAAGGTCCTTGCTTGATGTAACACAACTATGTATGGTTAAGATAGATATGCTAATGTCAGTTTTAGCATTTGTTCTGAAGATAAACAAATGGTGTTAATCAAAAGTTTGATTACCCTCCCTTCATCAAGCATCAGTCTAAACTAACTCCAGTCCAACACAGTTTGAGATTTCCCTGCTCATACACACCTACCAAATCTGCTATATAGCTGGAGAGATGAAACAGGACTGGTTGAAGAGGGAAATCATCCAAAGGTGCTAAACAGTGATCCTCCAGGATCACAGCTGGACACCCCTGGTCTTCAGACTTTTGACTGTAGGTTATAGCAATTAGGGAACCATTTCAGACATGGCATCAGTTTGTTATTAGTGTGCTAGTGTTTGAATTTCAAGCACCAGCTGCAATAAAAGGATAGATCCTGTCCCTGATAAAGTAGATGTCATTTTCTGCCCATCCAAAGCCCAAATTTTCATAATGTCATTCCCATCAGTGCTCTGTAAATATGGTACTCTCAATGTTCTAGCTAAGCTACAATAGCTAATTTGCACTGTGTCATTATATCAAAGCAAATGTTTACTTAAACGCATCAAGTCATCAAAGGTAAGATATACATAATTTTGATACCCGCAATGTCAGTATACTTTACCAAGGATGGCTATGTTTAGGTTTTTTTAAGTTTCCCATGTTGTTTTTCCTCGTCTTTGTCCGTCTCAGCTGTCTGACTGATTTCAGTGCAATCATGTAAACTTCACTAGACTTAAATTGTACCAGAGGTAAATGGATGAATGCTTTACAGTGGAGGCTGCTGTTGCTTAATGAAGTGTTGGCTGTGCTTGTGTGAAGCCCGTATTCTGTTTGGTTTGCATCACCATAGGGTGGAAGCATTGGGAGAGGTAGGGTAATGACTTCACTGCTGTTAGCAATAATCACCAGCCTGATGTTATGACATAGCAGGATGTAGCACATTTGGAAGTTGGGTCTACCCACTTTTTTACTGGCCTGCCCAAAACTGTATTTCTGCCCACGTCTCTGGTGTGACCACTTTATGTGTCGCTAAAATGCAGCATGTTTAGTTTTGAAGAGCAAAAGTACATGCAGAGTTGAAGCCTAGTCCATAAAACGCAGGTGACAGCAAGCCTCAGATGTTCACTCGAACATTGGAAACTTGATTGAAACACTGATTGACGGCAGGGGTGTCGCATAAGGATGAACATCTGTTAAAGGCTGACAAAGAGAAAGAGGAACAAGCCACAGAGAGAGAGAGAGAGAGAGAGAGAGAGAGAGAGAGAGAGAGAGAGAGAGAGAAGGAAGTACATTATTTTCATTTTAGTTAAACAACGACAACTCGAACAGCATCAGTTAAGCTGAAGTGCAGTTCAGAATGAAGATCATCATCACCTTCTATCTGATCACAGGTCAGTCATCTATTTTAACTGAATATTCTTTATTGAACCAATTAGTCCAGTTTTCAATTAGTCCTCGTTTTCTAAGCTTATTGAATTTACCGAGAATTTGTTTTTACTGGCAGGGCTAGTGAGCAGCACTGATGTGATTGGCTACTCTGGGGGTAGTCTCATCATGGTCAGCTTCCAAAGCCTGAACCAACTGAAGTATTTTTGCAAGTTGGCAGAAGATGGATGCAAAAAGGAAATGTATTTTAGTGCTCAAGCAGACACTGTTAATGAAGGAAGTTTTTCACTGTATGAAAATACTCAAGAATATTTCACAATGTTACTTAGAAAGCTGAACCCACGAGATGCTGGAATATACAGATTTGCATGGGAGAATTGGTGGCCTCAGGAAATCAAACTGCAAGTCCATGAAGGTGAAAAAAATGACTCAAATCAAAGAGTAACCATATACTTCAATATTTTGCTAATTGTCCCATTTTTCTATTTTTATGAATGACAGATGATTGTTGTGTGAAGTCAGTGACAATGACTGGACATCTGAACAAGGAGATCAGCATCAGCTGTGACTATACAAAGGAGCATAAGGGAAAAAGGAAGTATTTGTACAAACTGAAAGGTCACTCACTTGATGTGGTGATTTATACTTCTCCTGGTGGAAACTACAAGAAAAATTATTTTTACATCACTGATGATCAACATTTAAACCTTATCACTGTGAACATCCGTGATTTGAAAGAAGAGGATGGTGGGGTTTATTTCTGTGGCACACAGACCTGGGCTTATCCAACTGTACTCATCTCTACAATCAAAACTGTACATCTACAAGTTACTGGTGAGAAACATAAACTCATCTATTAGCAGTGGAGAACTTTGACTATCCGTGCTGGGCCTTCAGTTCAAAGTCAAAACTTGCGGTAACAGACTATGACAGTAGATAAGATAAATCTAGAACTTCTAGAAGTTCTCATACTTTTTTATTGGTCGATCCCTCTATCTCTTCTTAATTATGTTTGTAGTTAATCTAAACTGCAAGGCCTTCAGTCCTTCTCCTGAAGTGCAAACCAGTGAAAGGGCTAGCTTAGCTGTATCTAACTAGATACCAAGTGGAAATACTGACTGAACAATTTTCCCCTGGGCGTGTCAAGATTTTAACCATTCTTTTTCCAACCACAACCTTAAAACGAAAAAAGAGTATTACTGTATTACATACAGACTTCAAATATACCAAACATCATGAACTTAAAATTACACACTTCCTACTGACTGATGAGATTCTAAGTGCCATTAAGTGTGAATATCTAACTTGCGTTTAACTTGACAGATAAATTTCCGAGTTCAGTTAGAGTGACTGGCTTCTTAGGAGGACGCGTCATGATGAAGTGTCGACACCCTCTGGAAAAGCCTAAAGCCAGATTCCTCTGTAGGGAAATGGAAGGGGAATGTACAGAGAAGACATACACCAATGTCCAGAATGAATGGCAGCAGAATGGAGGATTTTCTCTGTATGACGACACCAGTGGAGAGTCCTTAATGGTGTTCTTCAGAAATCTGTCAGAAGGGACCTACAGGTGTGGAGTGGACGTATCAGAGTTTACTGAGCAGTACACAGAAGTGAAAGTGGAAGTGAAGGAAGGTAAGAAATTGTCTCTTACAACTGTGTCCACATGAAAATCTTTGTGATGTGATATTTGAACTAATATTTCTTCAGATCCTTGTTGTGTGAAGATTATCTCGCAGGCTGGTTATATTGATGAAACTCTCACAATCAGCTGTGAACACCCACCGATACTCAGAGCCAATCTAAAGCACTTCTGCAAAGAGGATGAGAATCTCATCTGCCAAGACATCAGAGCTGCAGGGAAATATTCGTTATCTGACCACAGCCAACCAGGACTCTTCACAGTGACCATCAGCAATCTGACCCTCAGTGATGCTGGAGTGTACTGGTGTGGAGTAGAGAACAGAGAATGGAATATTAGTCACACTTCCCTGACCACAAAAGTGCAAATCAGTATTATCTGTAAGTTAATAAGCCTTTTTGATCTAATACATTTTAATTGATATAGCAAACAAATATGATCTCTTTCATCTCCCTGATTTCAGCCAGCAATGTGATCGGACATGAAGGAGATGCTGTTGAGATCAGATGTCCTTATGACTCAAAGTATAAGCAAAATTCAAAGCATGTTTGTAAAGACGAGTGTTTTACTGAACACAGTGATTCTCTAATTGCTCAACGGTCGACTCAAAACAAGACAGAGAGATTCTCTGTACATGATGACATCACGGCTGGGGTCTTTAGTGCGAATATCAGCACAGTGACAGCAGAAGATGCTGGGAGATACTGGTGTGGAGTGGAAACAGGAGACATCTTGATGAATTATCTCTCCACTAAACTGCAGGTCGTCAGGAAAGAAGGTGGTACATGGGGGTCTTGATTTTGTGTGGTCAAGTCTTAATATGAAATGTATGGAAGGTTATATATTGTTTCATTTGTTTTTAGTGCTTCAGGTCTTTGAACGAGAAACACTCAATGTCTCCATCAAGTGCAGCTACAGAGGAGAGTCTACAGAGAGTGATGGGAAATTCCTCTGCATGGGGCAGCAGCTGTCCAGCTGTGAGAAAGGTGGAGTCAAAGTTTCATCAGAGAAAAACAGAACTGGCAGATTCTCTCTGAGTGATGATGCCCCTGCTGGAGTCTTCACTGTGACCATCACAGATCTGAGAGAGGAGGATTCTGGGACGTACTGGTGTGGGGAGGAAAGCTGTGGGTATTCCCTCTACACTGAAGTGCGTCTGCATGTTTCAAAAGGTAAACAGTAAAAAGGTAAAAAACTTTGCAACCAGCCACAAAACTGTTTAAAGTTATATGAATTTAGTTTATTTGAAAGGTCTTCTAACTCAGTACTGCATCCAAGTTAGGTCAACAAATTCTCTTTGACTTCCAACCATGGAAAGCATGAAAATATTTCACTCATAATTTTCTTTTGTGGGTCCAGAGAGGTGCAAATATCTAACTTCCTGTACATTAGTAGAGTTTGAGTCCTATAAGCGCCACTGATGACTGAGCAGATGTTTGCATAGTTATGTCACCTGGGAAGCCTTGAAAATACTGTGTTTAATAGACTGTAAAAAAAAGGAAAAAAAGTAGTTTTAGAAAGTGTCTTAAAAAATGATACAAAATTTAAAGTGATATAAAATTTAAGAATTTAATGAAATTTGAAAATTAGGAGAACAGGTCTGATGTGAGCATTTCATAAGATTCGTGTTCAAACTTTTGTCTTTGACTTAACAGAGTGACAGAGTGATTAAAAATGAAACCACCAGATGCAAAATGACAAAGGAAATTGGAGCAGGGGGGCAAAATTAACAGTGGAGGGTTTGTGGTTGTCTGTGTTTGAGCAAGATAGAAGTGAGAAAGAGAAGGACAGAGCTCTGTTCAGACATAGGCACATACAGGTGGTTTTATATGTTCCATAATTTATTGCTCTGGTGGAACCATAGCAACCGCATAGCAGCACCCTAGCAATCACCTGGGTACCATGGCAACCACCTAGCAGTACCCTAGCAACCACCTAGGATACCATAGCAACCACTTATCAACACTTCACCTAAAGTACCATTGTAACCTTTTGGCAACACGTTAGCAACTGCTAACTATCCAGCAACAACCTAGCAACTGCCTGTGAACTGCTTAAGCTTCACGATTACTCTGCATTTTCTTCAGGAAATGCACGACTGTATTCAGTATGGTTATGGTTATTCCACTATTATATAAATGGATGGACTCATATTAGCACTTATCACTGAAGATGACACATTACCATTTAAAGGTTTACTGATCAAAACCTTGATCCTAACTTGTAAGTCCTATGCAATTTCACTCTCACATCATCTAAGCCACTTATCCTCCTGGGTTGTGGGGGGAGCTGGAGCCTATCCCATTGCTCACTCAGCGGAAAGCAGGAAACAGGTAACACCCTGGAGAGGTCACCAGCCCATCACAAGGCAGAAACACAGTCACACACACCTAGGGGCAATTTAGTATCAACAATTGGCCTGACCGCATGTCTTTGGACTGTGGGAGGAAACCCAAGCAGACATGAGGAGAACATGCAAATCCACACAGAAAGGACCCGGTCGCCCGGCCGGGGAATCGAACCGAGGCCCTTTGTGCTGTGAGGTGACAGCCCTATGCGCTGTGCCCAGATAAATAGCTTTTTAAATATACCTTTCTCAGGTGCCTAAACCATTTGCACAGTACTACATAAAACAAACAAATATATAAATATGGCAACACACTTTTAAACCATTGTATATGTATAAACATGAATGTTAAGAATGTTATGCTGTGCCTTTCACCCTCTTTCTGTTCCTGTCTCTGTGTGTTTCCAGGTCCAGGTTCCTCTGTCATCATCACTGTGTGTGTCTGTGTGACTCTGCTGCTGATTGGAGCATCAGCACTGATCTTCTACAGACTGAAACCACAAGGTTCAAACTCTCACACACATTCACACATATGCTTTATGTGGTCTTGATATTACACTACAGCAAAAAGATATTTAGTTCTTTTATAATTAGGTGGTGTGCAGGTTTAATAGGGAGTTTCACAACGTATTCCAAAACACATCTGTTAGGATTTTCTGGAGTGAAACAATAGGCTTCTATTTGAAATAGCTTCTTGTGGAGGGTCTTTTAGCCTGGTTGTACGCTAAATTTTAAGGTGATATTGCTGCCTGGAAAAACAGAACTAGCCTTTGACTTTATCCTAGTGAGTCAAATAACAATGACGATGATAAGCGGGGTGGTGGGAGGTCGAGGGCAAACACAATATTATTGCATCGATGTAGAGTAAGACATGGGGGAGAGCATGTTGACACCATAAGAAGTGAGCATTATTAAAGACCAGGGCAGAAACACGAACCTGCAGGGTAGGTCACCACTAACTATACACTTCACCCACACATTGAGTACCAACCTACACTAACTAAACCTACTCCCTGACACTGAACAACACAATAAATACATACCATATCCTTTTAACTGAGGCCTAGAGGCCAGCATCATTCAGAAGCTGGTTGCTACATAGCCCCCCCTTCAAAGGTCAACCGTCCAAGGCGACTTACCAGCGTGAGCCTGGGTGCACACAGTCCCGACCAGCACAAACACTGCAGGGCACTCGCTCTTCATCAAGTCCCACTCAGCTGGGGCAACAGCAGCAACAACAGCGCCCCACCCAGCAACCATTTACTATCTCTGCTGCCCAGCATACCATTAACACTGGTATGAATGGCACTCGTACATGCTGGAGCCCCACTTTCACTGTTGGTGACTGAGCTAAGCTGGACAATGGTCACCTTCAGGCTGCTTGATGTGCCTATCTCAGTGTGCGTGAGCATGACTGGTCATAGTGGGGATATTGATGAGCCTGTGATGGCTAGTGTGATCAGCCATCTGTCGTCCATGCTGCACATGACCCACAGCCCATGGCTGCTGCTGAACCTCCTAGCCCGCATCAGCCTATCCGCTGAGCCAGCCTTATGCCACTGCCCAGCACAGTGTCCTCTATCTATACAATGGCGACTCCCCAACCGCTCTGCTGCACGGTGCGGTGCTCCCACACTGAAGCTTTCGATGTTTTACTTTTGGCAGCCTCCCCCTTGCTGGCGTGCTATGCTGCCTCCGACCTTAAGACTTCCCCCGCCAACACCATCTTTGGGCCTTCCTGATACAGAACAGCACAAACACATACACATTTGTTTAACTAATGAACAACAACATAAACCATACAAATAATCGCTCTTCTGCAGAGCGCACACCTCCCATGATTCTCACAAGTGTGTAGAGGCCAGCGCCTGTCAGTAGCAGGTCATTACAATATTACTGCGGTAACACTTTACAATACTGGTCCACAAATAAGCATGTATTAATACTTAACTAATGCTTTCATCACAGTGAATTGATGCATGGACTAATACTTAAAACATCAGGATATAATGAAGTGTATACATTAATAAAGAAGTGTGTCAGATATAAATAGTCATTAATAAAGGTAATTATTAAGTATTAACATATTTCTAACTCCTTCTATTAATTAATACCATGGCTTGATATATTATTTAAAACCCTTTCTATAATGCATAATGTTTGTTTGGAGATGATGTAGGTTAACACCAATTATAATAACACGATAGGCCAATAACTCATCCACAGGAAAATCAGTTGCATCCAGCAGGTTAAACATCTGTACCAAAATGCAATATTACAGATTTTTAAAATTGTTTTGGGGCTGAGCTCAGATTGAAAAATTGCACAATGTGTATTCTTGTTTATTTATTTAATCAATAATGATGCGACAGGAAAAAAGTGGGTATGTAATGATAAATTAGCATATTTATGGCTTAACATATTTATACATTATCCACATTATAGGCACATAACCAATATCAAAAAAAGGTACTAAACATGCTCAGAATATTAAAGAATGTATAATTTTGTATGTGTTGTGTCATACTTAATTACATTCTATTAGTTAATATCATTAGTTAACATATTAATATATAGTCTATTTATTCTACGTTCAGCATTAAGTAATGATAATGTGCCCCACCAAGTAAAGTCATGGTGTAAATATATGTTAACATGTTGTGGGAAATACATTAATATATCATTAATTAAATGTGGACAGGATGCAGCCAGAAAGACTAGCGTCTGTGCTAATTCAATACTATCCAACCTTATTTACTGTCATTCTTCTGTTGCCTGTTTCAGTTATTGTTTCTAATATTCAACTAAAATTTTCCCAAAGGCTAAAATCTCATTAATCGACGGTAAATAAGGTTGGAAAGCTTTACTAATAAGCACAGATGCTACTCATATCCAGCAGAAACGCGGTGCTGCAGAGCACGTGTCGAGTGAGAGCCCCTCTGTGTGCGACTGAAATTATGCCTGAACATAAATACCCTGTGGGCTGTGTAGCCTCAGCGATGTGAACCGCGCTGGGAAAATCAGATTAATACTGAAGGATAGACAGTATTAAAACACTCTGTACAGCTGCTTCATCTCGAAAATTCGGACTAATTTTTGTCTGTGTTTGTCCGACACGATTGTGGATCCTCCTGTCTCGCGCGCGCCCGAGTGTGACAGAAAGGGTGGAGAAACCTACGGAGCCCCGGAGGGGACGGAGGTAAAAAAAAAAAAATTAATTCGAGCAAACGTTTTGCAGTTCGTACGCATATTTTCCTCTATTCTTGGTTACGATTTTTAAAATCGTTCTCTCGTTTTCTTTTAAACGTGCGCACGTTTTCTTCACTTTGTGGGTACGTTTTTGTTTATTTGGTGATCGCGATTTTCTAATTCGTTCTCTCATTTTCTTTTAATCGTTGTCATGCTTTATTTTTAACTGAACGCACTTTGTTTATTTTTTTTTATTCGTGATAGATACAGGTCATGTTTTTTGTCTGGTGCAGAAGTAAAAAAAACACTCCCTGAGACGGTCTGACGGGTTTTGATGAGTTAGATTGATGAGATAATGAACAGAGATGCTCATCAGGTCTGATTTTGATTTGGGGGGTTATGAGGAAACTGCAGCTCCTCTTCACAGAAAACGGCCCTCAGATTCATCAGTGCAGCTGCAGTTTGGTGGAGAAATGAAGGAAGACAACAAACTACAACCACAATCTTCACTAAACAGCGCTTTTTAATGATCATATTTAACAGATATAGAGACGCTTAGCGCTGTTTCTGCTCCCGCGACAAGCTGCGGTGTTAGAGATCATCACACAATTACAGGAAGAAATGATCAGCGTCAACTTTTCAACAAACTCAAATTAAACACACACAGAAACGTGTGTATGTGGGATGAGGTCAAATGGCAAAAGAGTTTAATAGATCTATGGATTAGATGTTGATATATTAATGTGAGGATGTTGAAACGCTGATCATTTCATCCTGTAATTGTGTGATGATCTCTAACACTGCAGCTTGACCGGGAGCAGAAACACCGTGGGCCGTTTGCTGTGAAGAGGAGCTGCAGTTTCCTCATAACGCCCCAAATCAGACCTGATGAGCATCTCTGATCATAATCTCATCAATCTAACTCATCAAAACCCGTCAGACAGTCTCAGGGAGCTGTTATCAAAACACAAACAACCTGCATTCAGTTAAAAATAAGACATGACCATGGTTAAAAGAAAACGAGAAAATCGTGATCACAAATAAAAAAAAACGAACCCACGAAGTAAAGAAAACATGCGCACGATTAAAAGAAAACAAGGGAACGATTTAAGAAATCGTGACCACGAATAAGAGAAAACGTGCGTACGAACTACAGAATGTTCGCTCGAATTATTATTTTTTTTTACCTCCGTCCCCTCCGGGGCTCCGTAGAAACCAGAGCCGGTTTAGTTTTTCAGACTTCTTCAAACTTCTGTTTCGGATTTTCAGCAGCGCTGATTTGACATGAAATGTATAATCTTAGTTAACCTATATCATTTTTTTCTCATATGACGCTCAGTTTTGCTGCAAGACATCTAAAACTGTGTGTTGTAATAAATGGTCTTCACTGATAATTCTGTGTAGTGCTCTTCAGTCATTTCACTGATCAGTAATTTCTTATCCGCTGTAAATTAATGATATATGGATGTATTAACTAATGATTTGTAAATACATATTTACATCATGACTTTACTTGGCGGGGCACATCATAATTAATTAATGATTAATTTAGCCAAATCACATGATATATAAATGTAATGACTAATGATGTATAGACATGTTAAGCAATGAATTGTATCATATATCATTATCAAATATATCATCACATACTGTCTTTTTTCCTGGCACAGTATTGCTGATTAAGTAAAACAGCTTTATATTGCGAGGGCATGAAACTGAGTCCAGCCCTTGTCATGTAATTGTAATGAAATTTCTGATAATTCATTAATTATAAAATGTTCACACAGTGATGCCATTGAGTTTCCTGCAGGTTAGTGTATTGGTTATTAGCCTATAATGTGGTTAACGTACATCATTTCCACAGACATTATGCTTTATAGAAAGGGTCCTAATTAATATATTAAGTCATGGTATTAATTAACAGACTTAGATATATATTAATAATTAATGACTGCTTTACTGTAACTGTAACGCTTGTCATGTAGGTCAACACAGCTGATGGACTGATATCAGAGGACAATCTGATTTATATCACTTTGATCGGTCATGTGACTTTTGTCTTTGTTCCACAGGCTCCTCCTCTTCAAATAGGACAGATATAACAAACAATGACGGAGTGAGTATGTCTGTTCATGCTTTTTGTGTGCAGTTTTGTAAACAAGCTTTTGCTTTGCAGATCTTATCAATCTCAATCATTCTCAGGTTTCTCCTGCAGACTGTGACTATGAGGAGGTTAATGACAGCAGACAGCATCTTGACTCGGACACCAATGTTTATATGAACACTTCATCACCCAACAGCTCTGATAACACAGGTAACACCAAAATACAGCAAATGATCTAGAGCAAGATTGGAGCTGGTTTCCAAGACATGGATTAAGCCTAGTCTTGGACTAAATAGGAACATCAATTGCCATACACCCTCACAGTGCCACCCCACACACACAGAACACATTAACAACCCACATCCCCCAACACAGAATAACATAATAGACACATACCTCATACCTTTTCAACAACATGAACAGTACAAATGAACAACAACATAAACAACACAAATGTTACCATTTTTATGGAGGGTGCATGCCTCCCATGATCCTCCTGGCACAGCCATCCGTATGGCCACTCCTCAAGAGCTTCTAGAGGTCAATGACAGCTAGTAGTGGGTCGCCACAGTAGAGATTCCCCAGTGGAAATTCTAATCTAGGCTAAAGCTGGGTCTCGGAAACTAGTCCTTGGTGAAAAAGTCCAGTACTTTGTAAAAAATATACTGAAAGCAGTTTGCATATGATTTCAAGCTTGTTGGCCTGAAATCAAGTGCTATAGTATTGTTTTAGTATTCCTCTTGTCTTGGACTTATTTTGTCATTCATCCCATTAAATTTTGTCTCCGGTCTCAACTAAGATCAACAACTTTTTTGAAATACTTATATGTACTTCTATTTTCTTTCTCTTAACTGTCACCAACACTTACTGACTCATACTCCAAACCTAACTATTGAATCTGTTTGTGTTTGATTTGGTCAATTCAAATAATGAATCTCTTCTTCTGTTTTTGGCAGCTACATGTATCTATTATACAGTGCAACTACCCAAAGACGAAGGCCCTACTTACGCTACTGTGAGCTTCCAGAAGAATCCAGATTCTTGTAGCAATAGCACAGTCACTTACATTAAGGAGGAATCTGCTACTGAGTATGCCACAGTTAAGCACAGCCCAAGACTAGAATGACCTGCTGATTCCTGTTGGACTTATCACTCTACATTGCAAAGCTGCAGACCAAGGTTGTGGCACAGTGCACAAGATTAGAGAAGGTGGATTTTGTGAGGAGTGAGTCTGGACCCCAACCTAGGATGTGATGTTTGGAATTTATTTGGGATTTTGAATATTCTCATTATAAAGCTCCTAAAGGCCATGTTCATAAAGTGGAACCACTGATGCCACAGATAAAACCATCCCAAGTAAGCTGGACTGGCTCCTATGAAGTATATATTACTAGAGCTTGTGTGACAGGCATCTTCTTGTCAATGTAAACATGCACTGTTATAGAAGAGTA
Source organism: Colossoma macropomum (assembly GCF_904425465.1). NCBI lineage: Eukaryota > Metazoa > Chordata > Actinopteri > Characiformes > Serrasalmidae > Colossoma > Colossoma macropomum. Next base: position 6,603,126 of record NW_023494808.1, on the reverse strand, counting down.
ATAAATGACTACCAGCAATGGATTAGTTAATCTTGGGTCCCTGGACATGGACCTCTCCCAATCCCAACTTAAGCATACAAGAATACAATCCATACAGTAAAAGGAAACAAGTATTCAACATTTTGTTTTTGTGATTTAATACACTTTCAGTGCATATACAGGAATAAGGAAAAGTATGTACCTGGGTGTACCTGCTTTAATTCTATGTTGTAAGGGCCTAAAGGACAATTGTGTAGTTCCATCCAACCTCTATAAAAAACAAATAACCTCAGGTGACAACAGAAAAGCATAACAGATTTCAATATATAGTCATTTTGTTCCAAAAAGAAAACCAACATCCAGAAACCTCAGAAAAAATAAGTATGCCCTATAATTCAGTAACATGTAGAACCATCTTTAGCAACAATAACTTTAAGTAAATGTAAATGTAAACTAAAGCAATGTTGTAAAGAAGAGTGGGCCACTCCTACGGAAAACGTTTACAGAAAACGTTTATTTTAAGGTCTTGTTGCTGAAGGTGGTTCTACATGTTACTGAATTATAGGTTGTACTTATTTTTTCCACCTTCTTTATGAAAAAAAATACAACAGATTTCAAAATGTTTTATTGTTGTTGTCACCTAAGGTTATTTGTTTGCTTATAGAAGTCAGTGAGAACTACACAATTATTATTTAGGCCATACAAAATAGTAACATAGAACAGAGTGAGGGTGTATTGTCTTTTCCTCATGTCAATCCACAATGTCGGGGGTGTAGTCAGAGAGGTGTCCTGTGTGGCTCTGGCTTCCTCTGAAATCGGATTGGCCACCTTGAGTGCCATAACTTTTTTCACATAACTGTCTGATTACACTTCCTCCCACTCCACTGGGAGACATTTAGCTTATGATAACTGATAGAGCAAAACAAAAGCATCTTGCAAAACTGCAGCTTGTCTGTAATGTTTTCCCCAACTGAAAACTAAAAACCAAGACTGAAGCATTTACTAAGCATTCACTCTTAAAAAAGATGGTTCTTGAAAAAGTTCTTTAGTAAAGAAAATGGTATATAGCCATAAACACTGAAAGAACCCTTTGCATAATGTGCTGTAGATGATTCTATATATTCTCAGCACTGCAGTCACACTGACGTGGTGGTGGTGTGTTAGTGTATGTTGTGCTGGTCTGAGTGGATCAGACACAGCAGTGCTGCTGGAGTTTTTAAACACCTCAGTGTCTCTGCTGGACTGAGAATAGTCCACCAACCAAAAAATGTCCAGCCAACAGCGTCCTGTGGGGCAGCGTCCTGTGACCACTGATGAAGGACTAAAGGATGACCAACACAAACTGTGCAGCAGCAGATGAGCTATCGTCTCTGACTTTACATCTACAAGGTGGGACTGACAAGGTAGGAGTGTCTAATAGAGTGGACAGTGAGTGGACATTGTGTGTTTAGTGTTTAAAAACTCCAGCAGCACTGCTGTGAGGACACCAGTTACAGCCAGTCATGTGGGCCTTTACCAGTGCTGTATAGTAAATCAAATGTTCATTTCAGATGTCTAATAGGCAAACATTGTGGTCACAACAAGGCAGATTTTGCACTGAACTTTTGTGTTTTCTTATCACTGTTTCTGTCTCTTCTCAGATTTATCACTCTGCCAATGGCTATGAGGAGATTAGTGACACCAGAGCTGCTCCACTTTACTATATGGTCCAGCTACCTACAGTTGCCATCTATGCCTTTAGAATTCTAATAGACCTTCACAGAAGTGTTTGCTGCCATGCTATAGAACAAGTGTTTAAAAACAGTGTTTAAAAACTCCAGCAGCACTGCTGTGTCTGATCCAGTCATACCAGTGCAACACACACCAACACACCAACACACCACCACCATGTCAGTGTTACTGCAGTGCTGAGAAAGATCCACCACCCAAATAGTACCCGCACTATGAGGGCCCATGGGGGTCCTAGCCACTGAAGAACAGGGTAAAAGGGGGCTAATAAAGTATCAGAGAAACAGATGGACTACAGTCTGTAACTGTAGAACTACAAAGTGCACCTCTATAGTAAGTGGAGCTGCTAAAATGGACAATGAGCGTAGAAACAAGGAGATGGTTATAATTTTATGCCTGATCGGTGTGTATATACTGTATATATAGTGTCATTTTCATTGGTTTTAGCTAACAGAAGATGGTGTTTATTTATAAGTGTGGGTGTGGATTGAGCGCAGACGTGTCACTTAAGGATGCACATCTGTTCAAGACTGACAAAGAAGAGAAAGAGGAACAAGCCACAGAGAGAGAGAGACAGATATGAAGAAGGAAGTACATTATTTTCTTTCTAGACAAACAACAGCAACTTGACCTGCACCAGCTGAAGCTTAGTTCAGAATGAAAATCATCATCACCTTTTGCCTGATCACAGGTGAGTCATCTATTTTAACCTAATACTCTTTATTGAGCCAATTAGTCCAGTTTGATACTTTTAAAGTAACTGAAGTTTAAAGTTGCCTTCACACTCGTTTTCTAAGCTTATTGAAATTACCAAGAATTTGTTTTTGCTCATAGGTCTAGTGAGCAGCATTGATGTGACTGGCTACTCTGGGGGTAGTGTCATTATGGTCATTAGAGAATGGCAGGACAATCCAAAGTATATTTGCAAGTTGGCAGAAAATGTCTGCAAAAATAAATTTAATTTTAATACCCAAAAAGTCCCTGTTAATGAAGGAAGGTTCTCACTGTATAAAAATACACAAGGATTGTTCACAGTGTTAGTCAGAGAGCTGAACCCACAGGATGCTGGAATATACAAGTTTGTTTTGGAGAATCACTGGCGTCAGGAAATTAACTTGAACATGAAGAAAGGTAAGAAAACACAAATAAAGCACAGAGAAATTCATTTTTAATTCCATTTTATACATGTATATAATGACCTATTTTTATGTTTGACAGATGCTTGTTGTGTGAAGTCAGTGACAATGACTGGACATCTGAACAAGGACATCAGCATCAGTTGTGACTATGCAGAGGAGCATAAGCTAAAAAGGAAGTATTTGTACAAACTGAAAAGTCACTCAGCTGATATGGTGATTTATACTTTTCCTGGTAGAAACTACGAGAAAAACAATTTTTACATCTTTGATGATCAACATTCAAACCTTTTCACTGTGAACATCCATCATTTGAAAAAAGAGGATGGTGGGGTTTATTTCTGTGGTGTACAGACTAGTGGACGCCTAATCAACATCAGCTCTACAATCAAAACTGTACATTTACGTGTTGCTGGTGAGAAGCTTATACCATGACTATTAGAGCTAGGCCTTCAGTTTGGGCCATAAATGTCAAATCTATATGACATTGTTAATTTCTGCAAGACTTTCTATGGGATTTCAAATATTTTGTTAGGGCTAAGCTAACAGTCATGCACATGAACATTTTTTGGCTGTTGTAGATTAAATATAGACTTTTGAAGCTTGTAAAAGGTTTCTCCGAAGCATGTAACAGACAATCTTCTGTATTAGCCATAATACCACAGTTTTACATTCTTAATAACTGACTGAAACGTGGCTAGACTATGACTTGTATTCTCAGGCATAACAAGAACTTCCAGAAGATCTAGAGCTAATTTTGTTCATGAAATTATAAATTACAACATGATTAGTTTTACTTTTTTTTTTTCAAATTCTGAAGGCCTAAAATGTTCTTCTAATGGCTACATATATGTATATGATTTGTGTTTGATGTTACAGATAAAGTTCCAAGTTCAGTTAGAGTGACTGGCTTCTTAGGAGGACGCATCATGATGAAGTGTCGACACCCTCTGGAAAACCCTAGAGCCAGATTCCTCTGTAAGGAAACACAAGAGGAATGTCCAGAGAAGACATACACCAATGTCCAGAATGAATGGCAGCAGAATGGAGGATTTTCTCTGTATGACGACACCAGTGGAGAGTCCTTAATGGTGTTCTTCAGAAATCTGTCAGAAGGGACCTACAGGTGTGGAGTGGACATATCAGAGTTTACTGAGGAGTACATGGAAGTGAAAGTGGAGGTGAAGGAAGGTAAGAAATGGTAAAAAAAAATAAAGGTTAGAAATTATCTCTTATGATTGTGTACACATGCAAAATTTGTGAAAATCTTTGTTCATGTCATATTTATATTGATAATCTTCAGATCCTTGTTGTGTGAAGATCATCTCGCAGGCTGGTTATATTGATGAAACTCTCACAATCAGCTGTGAACACCCACCGATACTCAGAGCCAATCTAAAGCACTTCTGCAAAGAGGACGAGAAGCTCATCTGCCAAGACATCAGAGCTGCAGGGAAATATTCGTTATCTGACCACAGCCAACCAGGACTCTTCACAGTGACCATCAGCAATCTGACCCTCAGTGATGCTGGAGTGTACTGGTGTGGAGTAGAGACCAGAGAATGGAATATTAGTCACACTTCCCTGACCACAAAAGTGCAAATCAGTATTATCTGTAAGTTAATAAGCCTTTTTGATCTAATACATTTTAATTGATATAGCAAACAAATATGATCTCTTTTATTTTCCTGATTTCAGCCAGCAAAGTGATCGGAAGTGAAGGAGATGCTGTTGAGATCAGATGTCCTTATGACTCAAAGTATAAGCAGAATTCAAAGCATGTCTGTAAAGACGAGTGTTTTACTGAACACAGTGATTCTCTAACTGCTCAACAGTCGACTCAAAACAAGACAGAGAGATTCTCTGTACATGATGACATCACGGCTGGAGTCTTTAGTGTGAATATCAGCAGAGTGACAGCAGAGGATGCTGGGAGATACTGGTGTGGAGTGGAAACAGGAGACGTCTTGATGAATTATCTCTCCACTGAACTGCAGGTCGTCAGGAAAGAAAGTGGTACATGGGGGTCTTGCTTTTGTGTGGTCAAGTCTTAATATGAAATGTATGGAAGGTTATATATTGTTTCATTTGTTTTTAGTGCTTCAGGTCTTTGGACAAGAAACACTCAGTGTCTCCATCAAGTGCAGCTACAGAGGAGAGTCTACAGAGAGTGATGGGAAATTCCTCTGCATGGGGCAGCAGCTGTCCAGCTGTGAGAAAGGTGGAGTCAAAGTTTCATCAGAGAAAAACAGAACTGGCAGATTCTCTCTGAGTGATGATGCCCCTGCTGGAGTCTTCACTGTGACCATCACAGATCTGAGAGAGGAGGATTCTGGGACGTACTGGTGTGGGGAGGAAAGCTTTGGATCCACCATCTACACCGAAGTGCATCTGCATGTTTCCAAAGGTAAACTGTAAAAAGGTACAATTTGCAGACAACTTTTGGAGTTGTCTTAAAATTGTCTAGTTAAAAGTTCTTCCAACTCTCAGTTAGGTCAGCAAATGTGAGTCTGACTCAGAGTCTGACTCCTGAAAGATTTTGAACATTTTTTTAAAATGATTAAATGATTCTGATGATTTTTGCTGAGAAATGAAAATGAGCCAAAAAATGAATTATATTTAAAAAATTGGGGCATTTATGTTTTTCTACGAGTTTTATGTGTGCTTAGCCTTAAGGAAAATTAATCATCAGCATTTTTTTTCAATTTTTTGTTCAGTTAAAACATTTGTGCATACCCTTTTATTTATTTATTTTGTTGTTGTTTTATTTTGTTTTGTTTTTAAAGAATCCTGCATGTTGTTTTTACTATTTCATTACTTACAAAACGCATCTTGTTTATACAGTTACTCTGTCACTATCAATGACTCATGGGGTTTATACAACAGGACACTTTTCATACCCAATGAAAATTGCAGAAAACAAAGAAAGTTAAAGCAAGAGGTCAGCTGTGTTTCTCAGTGAGTGTTTTAATAAGACTACTGTTTAAACATTTGTCCTTGACCTGAAAGAGTGGCAAGAGAGAGTGATTAAAAATGAAACCAGATGGAAAATGACAAAGGAAATCAGAGCAGGGGGCCAAGGTTAGCAGAGAGGGGTTTGTGGTTATCTGTGTTTGAGAAATATAGAAGTGAGAAAGAGAACAACAGAGCTCTGTTCAGACTAGAAATAGGCCTTTAAAGTCATCCTGAAATCAAAATAGACCTGTTTTTACCTTGATACTCTATGTCAGGGGTGCACAACTCTTGTCCTGGCTGGTGTCTAGCACAGTTTTGGAGTTCTCCTAATCACATCAGGGTCAAACACTTCTTTGGGGCAGTCGTGGGCTGGAGGTTAGGGAACCAGCTTTGTGACCGTAATGTCGCCACTTCGATCCCCTGAGTCGACAGTACATGACTGAAGTGCCCTTGAGCAAGACACCTAACCCCCAACTGTTCCCCGGGCGCTGTGGATAGGGCTGCCCACCGCTCCGGGCAAGTGTGCTCACTGCCCCCTAGTGTGTGTGTTCACTAGTGTATATGTGGTGTTTCACTGCACAGATGGGTTAAATGTGGAGGTGAAATTTCCCCGTTGTGGGTCTAATAAGGGTCACTGAATCTCAAACACATCCACTAAACCTTGCAGTTAAAGATGATTGAGAGTGATTTTGCAGAAACTTGATAGTTTTTGAAAAATTCCAACAGAAAATATCACACCCCCTACTTCCAAAGCCACTCCTCCAGTATGCAGATGGCCTATGAACATATACCTGCACAGATAACATAAAAGATAAACATAGCTAGCTTTAAACTATAGCTTAGCTAACATTAGCATTGGACTAATACATAATGTAAATACAGTGGAGCTTGAAAGTGTTATGGAAATTGTATTAATTCAATGTATTTGCTTTATTGCTTGCAGAGCGTAAGACTATGTACGGGCAAAAGGTCATGGACAAAACACGCTGTCCTCTGACTGATAGACGTGCTTAGCTGTCTAGACACAAAAACAGGATGCATCTTCATACAGTGATTGACCTCAGTCACCTGTCCTACACCCCCCAATACTTCTGCTTTCATAAGATATTCTAGGCAGGGCATCTCTGGTCATGCACATACAGCATGACCTGAAGATGCTGCATGTGCTCACAACCTTATATGGCTATATTAACAGAAATCTGCCGAAGACTGATAACAACAGTGGTCAAACCTCCCCTTATTTGGTATCCAGCCAACACCTAGTTTAGAGTATAAAAACCCTATGTAAGGGAGACTGGCTCAGAGCGTGCTCTCATCTCTTCACTCTCTGATCTGTATCACTTTCATTTTCTAAATAAATACTGTTGCATATTCAAAACTTGTGATTCATTCTGTTGTCAGGATTTCCGTGACAAAACTTTGGGAATTCCCAAGACACAAGTTTGTGAACACTTTAGAATTTTCTACATTTCTGCATAAATTTGACCTAAAACTCCATCAGATTTTCAGAAGTCCTAATAGTAGATAAAGAGAACCAAATAAAACAAATGGTCATTTATGTATCGAGGAAAATTATCCAATATTACAGATCTGTGAGTGGCAAAACTATGTTAACCTTTGCTTTCAGTATCTGCTGTGACCCCCTTGTGCAGCAATAACTGCAACTAAACATTTCTGGTAACTGTTGATTAGTCCTGCACATCGGCTTGGTGGAGTTTTAGCCCCTCCATACAAAACAGCTCTGTTGATGGGTTTCCTCCCATAAACTGCTGCTTCAGGTCCTTCCACAACATTTCCATAGGATTAAGGTCAGGACTTTGACTTGGCCAATCCAAAACATAAACTTCTTTAACCGTTCTTTGGTAGAACAGCTTGTGTGCTTAGGGTCGTTGTTTTGCTGCATGACCCACATTCTCTTGAGTTTCAGCTCACAGACAGATGTCCTGACATTTTCATTTAGAATTTGCTGATATAATTCAGAGTTCAATTATGGCAAGCTGTCCTGGCCCAGATGCAGCAAAACAGGCCCAAACCATGATACTAGCACCACCATGTTTCACAGATAAGTTTATATGCTGGAATGCAGTGTTTTCTACAAATATAATGCTCATTTAAACCAAAAAGAACTATTATGGTACCGAAGAGTGGATAAAGAAGAATAAAGTTAAAGTTTTGAAATGGCAACGTCAAAGTCCTGACCTTAATCCTATAGAAATGTTGTTTAATTCCATCACCAGCACTTCTGATTTTACATCATGGAGTACTGATTAGACAAACCAGGTATTGAATGATCACCACAACTAATACTGGGCTACTATAAGGAGAGCTTTGGGAATGGTTAAACGAACACATTGACATATGTAATGTTACTACATATTGTATACATGTTTGTATTTATTCTAATATTTGTGTTTTTCACATGAAAATAAATGCTTACCGCTCAAATAATGCTTTTTTTTAAATATAATTTTCTCAGGTGCCTAAAGCATTACTATAGCAAGTGATTCCAAACTTTTGAACAGACGTTTATGTCTCAGCTTGCATGTTATTGATGAACCTGCATATTTTTAGATGAATGTTATGCTGTGCATAACATTCCCAGTCTTTCTGTTCTTGTCTGTTTTTTCAGGTCCTGTTCCATCTGTGATCATCACTGTGTGTGTCTGTGTGGTTCTACTGCTGATTGGAGGATCAACACTGATCTACTACAAACTGAAACACAAAAAAACACAAGGTTCAGACTCTCACATACATTCATACACTCACATGCTTAAAGTGGTCTTCATATTGTACCACAGCAGAATGTTTATTCTATTATTATTAAATGCCATAGCTGAATATGCATTTCTGAATATGCAGAATAAGCTGAAATCTAAAGCATCAAATCTGTGTTCTAGAGCTCTTGAACATGAATTAAACCCAGTACTGGACAAATCAACTACGCCAGTGATGAAAAAGTGTTGAGTCCTTTTAGAAATATTAAGTCTAGGCTTTTCTGGGTGTAGGAAATGTGCCATAGGTTAAACCTAGAGTTTCCTTCCAGTGTATGACTGTGTACTGAACAGGCTTGGAGACAACTTAAATCTAAAACTCAATTCTGCGTTTCAAAACTAAGTTGTTGAGTTTTAGCTGAATTCCACAACTTAAAACCTCCACTTTAGAACTAAAAGTGTCGACTTTAGAGTAGAAATAAAAGTATGGAGTTCAAACTGATTTCTAGAACTCCAAAAAAAGGTTTTTATATGAGGTGCACAGCATTTTCCAAAATCTGTTGGGATTTCTGGACTGAAACATTAAGCCTCTATAAGTTTTTTAGAATAGTGGTATCCCCCTTTAAGAAGATATTGCTATCTGGAGAAACAAAACTAGTCTTTGACTTTGTCCTAATCAATCAAATAACAATAGTGATAATAGGTGGGGGCTGGTGGGAGGTGAAACATGATATTATTGGTCAGTATTACTCTCTCTGCCTGCTGATGCACGGTCACGTAATACAAAATCAGAAGACATTTTAGAGACGGGCAAAAGTCATCACATTTTGTTGGAAGAACTGCGCTTAATATGACCAAAGACATGAACTAATAAGATCAAAAAGGACAATTTTCAACATTTTCATGTAGGGAAAAGAAGCCGATTGATTTCAGAGAATGATCCGATTTATATTACTGTGATTGGTCATGTGACTTTTGCCTTGTTCCACAGGCTCCTCCTCTTCAAATAGGAGAGATATAACAAACAATGATGGAGTGAGTATGTTTTATCATGCTTTTTGTATGCAGTTTTGTGAACATGTGTTGCTTTGCAGATCTTGTCAATCTCATTTGTTCTCAGGTTTCTCCTGCGGCCTGTGACTATGAGGAGATTAATCACAGCGGACAGCATCCTGACACCAACGTTTATATGAACACTTCATCATCCACTGACCGCTCTGATAAGAACAAAGGTAACATCCAAAATACAGCAAATGATCTACAGCAAGATTGGAGCTGGTTTCCCAGACATGGATTAAGCCTAGTCTTGGACTAAATTGGAATGTCAATAGCCATACACATCACCCTCACATTGAACACCCCCCCCCAAACACAGAACACACTAACAGTATAACAGTATAACGTATTACACAAATACAACTTTTTTTTTTTTTTTGGATTTTAACCCAATTATTTCCCCAATTTAGTCATCACCAATTCCACCCGCTAGTTAGGACTCTCCCAATCACACGATACTATCAACGCTAGGAGGATGAAGGCTAACACAAGCTTCCTCTGAGACCTGTGAACCGCCACCGCATCTTTTCAAACTGCCGCTCACGCAACGTCATTGGACAGCTGAACGCATTCAGAGGAAAGCGCCAACCGCCAGATCTGTTACGTCAGCTAACAGACACCTGCGCTGACTAGTGTCGCGTTGAGTGATGGCGGAGAAGGAGGGGCCATCCTACCCACCCAGAGAGAGCGAGTCCAATTGGGCTCTCTTGGACTCCCGGCTACGGACGGCTGTAGCACCACCAGGGATTGAACTCGCGATCTCCTGATGATAGGGCCAACGCTTAGACGGTTGTGCCACTCAGGAGCCCCCATACCACATATCTTTAACTGACAAACAACAACATAATCAACGCAAATATTCCCTTTTCTGGAGTGTGTGCACCTCCCATGATCCTCCTGGTGCAGCCATTAGCATGGCCAAGCCTCAAGAGCTTCTGGAGGCCAACGCTAGCCAGTAGTGGGTCACTACAATAGAGGTTACCCATTGGAAATTCTAACCTAGGATTAAGCTGGGTCTTGGAAACTGGTTCTTGGACAAAAAAATCTAGTCATATGTAGAAATCTATGGAAAGCTGTTTGCAAGCCCATTGGTCTGGAAGCTAGTGCTGTTATACTGTTGCAGTATTTATTACTTTCTCAAACCTTTCTCAGTCCCAGCCATTTGTCTCACCAAATTTATCTCAACTGAGACCAACTACTGTTTTTTAAAAATACTTTCTTTTGTCACCACATAAGCTACTCAAAACCAAATCATTGCATCAATTTGGATTTGATTTAGACAATTCATTATATAGCTTAATGTAACTTAATCTATGTAATTACTTATGTAATTATAAAATTTCATTTAAACAGTACAGGAAAATAAATTAATAACTCTGCAATTCCAAACATTAATTCTGATTCTCACTTTTAAACAATTTGAAAAGACCAAGAAATGGCAGTAGACTGGAAGTAGTTATAGACTTGACTTGGTCTTAGCCCCTTTTGACTTGATCAAGACTATTCATGGTCTTGGACTTATTTTGGACTCCACCATTTGTTGGTGACCTTTGTTGTCAAGGTGGCCCATGTTAATCATGCCATGTCAACTAGCTCTTCCAAAGACCTTCCATCATTTGCTGTTTTGTTGATTGGTGTGGCAACTAGTATCCAGCTCCACACTCTCCCACCAACATCCTGACGTATAGCTGGATTGAAATCCTGAGAATAGAATACATTGATTACATGGTCATCAATTCATTTACTGACCAGTAGGGGTGGGAATCTCTAGGCACCTCACGATTCGATTCGATTACGATTCTGAGGGCTGCGATGCGATTATAAAATGATTATCCATGCATCTCGATGCATCTTTTTTTTATATACAGGATTTCTATTTTCTCACTGTGTGAGGACTTGGTAATGTTAAAGCAAAGTATTTGTTATGATCCATAATGAATTTACTTCCAATATCTTTTATTAATAAATGAAATGGAAGTGATGTGGCAAGTGAACTAGAAGGCTCTCATTCAGTGCTCTGCTTTGGAGCACATGAGAGGCTGCTGCCACTCATCTGCGATAAAATGCACAGTTATAGTGAAATAAGATCCAGTAGCAATGGATGACCAAGCAGCGTTTTTACTGACTTTATAACTTTGGGTTTGGTCTCGTTGTAGAGACGGGGGGGTCGCTGTGTCAGTAAAATATCTTCGAGATGGGACGTGTGCAACATAGAGCGAAAGCCCTGTTTTGCAACGACTGAGAATTGGCGTGCAGACTGCAGGTCACATAGCAACGATGCGTTATTCGCATTTATAATCACTGCAGTTGGTTTCCTGGTATGTTAAATCTGCAATGAGAGACTGTCAAACACTAAAAAGTTGTGAAGATGAAGTCGCTTCTCTTTCGAATTTTCCCATTAAATGGTGTCGCATTTACATTCTGCACCTCAGGCAGAATTTAAGCTGGAACGGGAAAATTTGAACGAGAAGCTGGCGAATGAGAAGCGACTTCAGCCTCGTAAAACAGTTGACCATTGAGAGACATTTTACAATAAGCTGCTCTACTTTTGAGGAAAAGTTTCCTGAGGGAAAGGGTAGGAAAACGGCTATATTTAAAGCTTAAATCAGAGCAAAGTAAATCTGCGCTCTCATTTATATTGTTTAGTCTATACTAGGACATTATCACATACTGAGACACACTGGATATTAAATGTTGTGGCTCCCAAGTGGTTTGATTTTTGATGAAAGGACAAAATGTCTCTTCTTTTGTTTTGTGACTCCTGACCTGAACTGGCTTTTAATGCAGAGGGAGCCGGCCGGATTTCTCACTCATCCGGTTGTGTTTTTGTTATGTGCCACCACAGACTGTCCGGGCGCTGCACTTCCACACTTCCAGGTTCTGCCTTTTGCATTCTGTCAACATTATGTTATAAATGAAATATTTAGAAAATCGATTTTTGATCTGTAAATCGATTCAGAATTGTTCACGTTCGCATCGCGATGCATCTAAAAATCGATTTTCTCTCGCACCCCTACTGACCAGTAATGCTCTTTAGGTGGGATGTTGCCTTCTTGAGATAGACCACTCTTATCAGTGTAGAAAAGCTGTTTTATGTTTAGTGCTAAGAGGCAGCACTGAAGCATTCGCTTGCAAATAATGAATGTCTTGCCTTTCTGTGCTTCTATTATTTTGGCAGCTGTGTGTATCTATTCTACAGTACAACTACCCAAAGATGAAGGCCCTACTTACGCTACTGTGAGCTTCCAGAAGAATCCAGACTCTCCTAGTAATAGCACAGTCACTTTCATTAAAGAGGACGCTGCTACTGAGTATGCCACAGTTAAGCACCTCTCAGGACCAGAATGACCTGCTGATTCCTGCTAGACTCATTACTGTACAGTGCAAATCTGCAGACTCAGGATGGGACACAATGCGCAAGGTCAGAGAAGGTGGATTTTGTGAGGAATGAGACTGGACCCCAACCTAGGATGTGACGATTGGAATTTATTTGGAATTATGTCTATCTAGAGCTTAATGAAGTGGATCCACTGATGCACTGAAACACTCTCTTACCTATGCTAGCCTGGCTTTTATACATTTTAAATGGTCAGCTGGATTGCAGGGCTTGCTAAACAGCCATGTTTTTCAATGCAAACATACACTGTTATAAAAGAGTAGTAAATTACTACCAGTGATGCATTAATAAATTAGTATATGCACCTGTACACGGGCCTGTACACATTGTGTGTAGATTTGAAGTGGATATATGCATTATACTGCTAAAGCTACCTTTTATTGCACTAAATCTACTTATTATTTACCTCTAGCTTACAGAAAAAAATAAAGACAATGAATTTTTTTGTAATTACAATGCTTGTCGTTGCTTTTTTCATTTCCTGTTTGGTATAAACATGGTTATACCTGCCAAATTCAGTCAAACTCAGCTCCCCTCAAAGATAGTTAGGATATAAAGGAATGCTTTAGTAGTTGGTATAGAATATTATATAGACGTTTTATAACTGCACATTCATTGGATCTTGTAACATCAACCAGCTGATGTTGATTAGTTGTCTGGGTGTTTTGAGAGACTTTACTGTAATATACTGTACTGAACCGTCTAAAATATCTCTACATGGATAGGAGCCCAGGACAAATGACCAGTAGTCTGAGTGGGTAATGCATCCTTGATTACCATCATTTATAACAACTGCAAAATTACATTAACTCACAACTGATACTATACTTATCCTCCTGGGTTGCAGAAGCCTATCTCAGCGGTCATTGGGTGGAAGGCAGGAAACATCCCGGACATGCTGGCAGTCATAGGGCCTACAAACAACAGACAACAGCAAAAAAACAACACAAGTCCCTTCGTTGGAGGGTGCATGCTACCATGAGCCTTTGCTTGTGGCCATCTGCCTAGCCACACCTCCAGAATCTTAGGCACCAGTGCCATCCAGTAGCAGAACACTACAATATGATACAACCCAAAGACGTGTTGCATTATTATTCCACCTATATTAGAATAATACCTGCATTATCATTCTAGCAGGACTAGCGGGACTCTTTATGTAGGTGTTTCTTCAATGGCTGAATGCATTCTTTGCAAACCACACGTGTACAGCTGGAGACAGTCTGCTAGTTCAGCCTGGATTTGATTGGTGAATAAGATCAATAAAATGCAGATTAAAAAAGACACTTAGTCTCTCAGACAGTTAACTTTCTCATCAACTACAACGTCTTGGGTATGACGTTTAAAGCTCTTAATGGCCTAGCTCTGGCACTTCTTACTGAGCTTCTGGAGCATTATAGCTCACCTAGACCACTTCACTCAGCTGAGGCAGGTTTACAGCACAAACTGAGGATCACTTACAGCTCAGTTGGTGGAACATCATTTTATTAAATAGCTCCTAAACTCTGTAATTCCAGAGAACATTACAAGCGCAAGTTCACTACATCCATACTAAAACATATTTGCTTGGTGTAGCCTTGGCCTAGTGTTCTAAGGCTCATTTTTTCTGTCAGACACGATGGCAGAATTTCTTTTACAGGGTGCTATAGGGGTGCCGAAACATCTGTAGGGGGTGCTGTGGCTGTTGTGGTGGTAAATTTGAACTTAATCAAACTGAATTTGGCCTTAAATCAAATGCTGAAAGGTGGTATATATATTGCCGACACCTGTTCCACTGAGTGTTAGAACTAGACTGCAAACTTTTAGTGGAAAGCTAACAAGCTGCACATGCCTATTAAATGGACAAACTTTGTGAAGTGATTTGGTCGAAATGAAACATTGACCCACTCTTTAAACGGCTACGGTTTTTCGCAGTTTTTCAACAGTGTGATGGAGTTTGCCTTGTGTGATGATACATTTACATAGCCTTTTTAGTTTGCATGATATATTTTTCCAAAAAGAGAAAAATGCAAGTCTGGAGATCATGCTGACAGCAGCACTGTCGTTATTCTGTCCTCACAGTGTTGCAGTGGTCATCATCATAATCATCATCGTCGTTAACCGCTTAGTCCAGCTAGGGTCGCGGTGCAGTGGTCATTGTAGGTGTCTATTAACACACGTGTGGAGGGTGAACCAGTACTTTTGGATATCAGTACAGCTGGTATCACTCTCTTTACCATTGCTGTTCCAAACTTTTCATTGTCATTGTCTTGAGAAAGGAATAAGAAAGCCATGCAACTTTAAATGACTTTAAGTGCAAGTAGGAGTGCTGAACATTTTTAAGGGGTACTTCAGCAAAAAATTTAGAATTTCTTCAAGGCAAAGGAAAAAGCATTGCTGTTGGTCTTCTGTCATCGTACGCCTAAACGAGAGTGAACATGAAGCATGTGATGGCAAAAGGAGACAAAGCATTCTACTTTTTAGTGAAGATTTGCACATTTTTTGTAATATATCTTCACTATCCTAAAACACAAAAACATGTATTTTCATTATTTTCAATTTTTACTTTTTCTGCATCATTTGAGCACAGCTGCCTTTCTTTTATGGTGAATTGATTTATAGAAATACTCCACAATCACTTGGAATAAAATATACATTAATTTACGTACATTGCATCTAAAAAATGTGCTGGACCCAGTCTGGTGAGCCTTGGAGCCACCTAACAGATGAGCTTAGTTTCACTGAAAGGCAATTTCTGTGGTTCAGAATGTACTGACATCTTTATCACAGCAGGGGGAGCTGTTTATCTCAGAGATCAGTTTGTAAACCTGAATCATTACTGGTCACTTTTCTTAAACTTCAATCATGTATTATTATCATCACAGGTTGCAGGATTAGCACTGCATTGTGCAAATCAATACAAGGTGCTTTCAACACACATACACACACAGACACACACACAAACACACACACACACACACACACATACACAAAAACACACACACACGATTGTAGTTGTATATTTTCTCCAAAAGAGATCATGTGAGAGTGTAAACAGCATCAACATGTCGTGAGAATAGTTTTGTTTATAATGTTGTTCACACCATTTGCAGTGGAAGGTGCAAAATGTCCTGTACGAGTTCATAGCCCGAAAAAAGAAGACAGGTCACTAACGCAACAGGAAAATGTGGTCAAAACAAGGCTTCCCAAATGATAACTCAACTTCTGTGATTCATAAAGTCATGCGGGTGGGGGGTGGGGGGTGTTAAGCATAACGGAAAGGCAAGAGGAAGGAGGTGGTGCTGCCATTTAGCAACAGTTAGAGAGACAACAGACTAAGTTTCGCGCTCTTAGAACCACTGAACGGCATCATCAGCGAGTGCAGAGAGCAAACGGACAGGATCAGATAAACACAGTGACTCGGTAATGAAGGTCCTGCTCCTCATCCTCACTCTCTACCTCGTCTCAGGTCAGATACTCTACTGATCTACTACATTCTTTCTTTATTATAAGTATGACATCGCTTCATTTGGTCCTTTAGATTTAAAGGTCTAGTCGTAGTCATAGCAGTAACTGAACAATGTACTAGATAATAAGCCTTAAAGTTAAAAATGATAATGATAATAATGAGCCTAGAGATGTTAAGGCCTTTAAGCCCTGAGGGCCTGTACATGAGCCCAACCTTCAGCTCTTCTTATAAGTGCTTTCATAACAGATTAGCTAGTAGTAGTTGCTGATTTATTCATAGTAGTTATAGTACACTCTTAAAAAAGATGGTTCTTCAAGGGTTCTTTAGTAAAGAAAAGGGTTCCATATATGAACACTTAAAGAACCCACTGCATGATTAAATGGTTCTTTGCATGGTGAAATCGTTCTTCAGATTGATGGGGAATGTGCTGTAGATGGTTCTATAGAGAACCTTTTTGAAAAGGGTTCTATATAGCACCAAAAAGGGCTCTGCTATTGTCATGATGTGAAGCCTGTAACAATAGAAGAGCCCCTTTTTGGTGCTATATTGAACCATTTTCAAAAAGGTTCTCTATAGAACTATCTACAGCACATTCTCCATCCATCTAAAGAACACTTTTGGATGCTATATAGAACCATACTCAAAAAGGTTCCATATAGAATCATGTACAGCATATTCTCCATTAATCTGAAGAACCATTACACCATGTGAAAAACCCTTCAGTCATGCAATGGGTTCTTTGAGTGTTCATGGTTCTATATAGAACCATTTTCTTGTCTAAAGTACCAAAAAGAACCATATTTTAAAGTGTAGTATGGTAGTGCAGCAGTAACATAGTAATAACAAGTCTTAGGATTAATAACTGGATAATAAAGCTAGATCAAGGACTTAAGATAGTTTGAATGTTTAATGAATGACATGATGCCCATGCTGTAGGTCACAAGACTAAAAGAGGAACTCCTTTATGATTGACAGGTCCAGTGGGCTGTGTTGAAGTGACTGGGTACACAGGAGGAAGTGTCCTCATCAACTGCATATATGATTACATGAAATACAAGAATCACACAAAGTATTTCTGCAAGTTAAACCAAAAAAAAGAATGCACTGACCAGATTCTTTTAAAGACACAGAACATAGGAGCTCATGATGGAAGATTCTTCTTAATGGATGAAACTCAGCCTGGAATGTTTAGTGTGCTCATTAAAAACGTAAGTCAGCAGGATGGTGGGACCTACAGGTGTGGAGTGGAAGACAAAACAGCAAAGCCTACAGACGTAACACTGCAAGTGAAAGAAGGTAAGAGATTCCAATTTGCATTTTAGTGACATTCAGTGATGGCCCGGAAATTATTTAGCAAAAGCTGCGTAGCATAAAGAACACTGTGAGATGGTCAAGGTCTCTGGGTCATGAAGAATGGACTGTATCTTTTCACTGCAAAACACTAACTGGATAATTTGGTTTTATTGGCAGATCCTTGTTGTGGAAAGACACTCACACAGGAAACTCATCCAGGAGAGACTGTTAGCTTTACCTGTAAATATCCACAGGAGTCTAAATATCTCTACAAGTACTTGTACAAAGTGACAGATCACAGCTATCATGTGGTCATATTTGCTCTTGGACTATTGGTACAAAATGGGACGTTTTCTCTTTTTGACCATCCACAAGAAAACCTCTTCAACGTGAGCATCAGTAACGTGACTGAAGAGGATGGAGGAGTTTACCTGTGTGGAGTTCAGGGACAAAAGGATGGAGATCTGAAACCTTACTACTCCCTCTTCAATGAAATACAGCTTCATGTTACTCGTGAGAACCTATTCATTTTAATTGCAGTGCAGTTCTATGTAAATTTCATATAACATACACATTTGTATGCAAAAGTTTGGGCTCCACGGGCTCCATCAAATCATTTTTAAAATGTTAATGCATGGTTACTTTACATATGATGAACTTTCAAAATAGAAAAAATAATATAGTAATTGTAGTGGAAAAGTTTGGACATCCTTCAAGTTGTCTCACAACTTTAGACCTCATTAGGACTGGTCCTCATTAGAACATTAGTACTTTAGCTGATGACTAATCCAAGTAAATACATTCTCTAGCTTTGAGATTGTGTGGCAGACTGTAGAATTGTTCTGGAAGCAAATACGACACAGTGTAGAAACTAAAACTGAAAAGAGGCTGGCTTCTACAACAGGATAAAGATACAAAACACACCTTAAAATCCACAGTTCCCTGACTTGAACATCACTGAAAATCTGTGGGTAGATCTTAAACATGCTGTGCATGCAAGACAGCAAAAGAGCAGAACTAGACCCGTTCTGCAAGGAAGAGTGGGTAAAAATTCATAAAATAAGAATAAAAAGACTCCCAGCTGGCTACAAAATGTGTTTGCAATCTGTGGTATCTGCCAAAGGGAGTGTTTCTAAGTACTGACTTTAGGGTGTCCAAATGTTTACACATAACAAAGTTACTATTGTTTTTTTTTATTATTATTTTGTTTCTGTATTTTAAGTTAATATTAAGTAACTGTAATATTCTAAAATTAGTTTACTATTAGCAGAGGTTGTGTTTTCTTTGTTTCACTTTAAAAACAAACAAAATATGTAATTTGTCCCGGTTTCCCACATTTTGCATACAACTGTGCAAGGATGTGTTTGTTGCACCATATTGGTTTCTGAATTAGTTTTTTAACATTAATCCATGTGTTTTTATTTCATGTCACCTCCACTGACACTGCCATCAATTAGCATCTAGAGCACATGGTAAGAACTCAATTTATACATACATACCTGCACTATCTTCCATGTATTGTTTCGTCAGAGTCTCTCCAACTGTGTTTGTCTCTGTATCTCCAGCTTCCTCCATCAACATCATCATCATCATCATTGCGGGTGTCTGTGTGGCTCTACTGCTAATTGGAGGATCAGCACTGATCGTCTACAAACTGAGACATAAAAAGATACAAGGTGCTGTTCACATGCACACCCCTGTTTTTCAGGCCTTTCAGAGAAACTAATTCCAATGTTGCCATTACATGATGGCACTGCAAAAAAAAAGTCTTTCCAACCCTCATAGCATAATTTACATAAACAGCATCAGTGTGTGACCGATGGCAGGATGCAGTCATGTAAACGCTGCTATAGTGTTAGCATTACTGGTGTAGCAGTGGCATTTGGTCTTATGTACCATGCCAGTGGTTCTCAAACTGGTTCTCAGGGCTCTCCAGACAGTCCACTTATTTCTCAATCCCAGCTCGATATATAGGAATAGAACAAAAGCTGCTTTTCCACTGCTTGGTAGCAGCTCAGCTCAAGTCGACTTGCTTTTGGAACCAGCTACTTCGTTTTCCACTGCAGTTATAGTACCCCAATCACGAAACTGCTATTCAGAAGAGCCTGACAGCAGCAAGACAAGACTGCAGACTAAAAAAGGAGAGTTTGGGGAAAACTACATCAGAGTTCAGATGATGAGACGATTCTGGTTGCTCAAAAAAGGCAACGCAAGAGGCTGCACTAATCTGGTAGCTAATGTTAGCATATGTCTTTAGCAATTCTCTCGATCAATCAGTAATCTACAGCAATTTTACATAACCTTTTGGTATCAGCTGAGCTTGCTTGGAAACTTCCACAGAGATGATACCAGAGTATCCAGAGTACCAGGTACTAATTTTTGCCAAATGAAAAACCAAAGGCAAGTAGAGTTGAGTTGAGTCAAGTCGAACTGGTACCATGCAGTGGAAACCGCCTAAGTTGTGGACTGTCTGAGGGGTGCTGGAAGCTGATTTGAGAACATACAATCTTTAAACTGTGTTTTGAACCTGTGCAAATGTTTCTCAGTACATCAAACTGTGCAAAATTTGCGTTTTGTTTACACACCAGGATTCACCTATGTTCAGTGACCATTTACCGCCATAAAGAAGCTAACTTTTCTTAGCTTAGCTGTTTACATTACAGTTTACAATACAGTGCTTGTATTTGCAAGTAAACCACAATAAATGTCAGTGTAATCATTTGTATTATTTCACTAATGTGTGCTAAAAGAACACTCTGTTGCAACACTTAGCTCCAGTGTTAGTTTTAGTGTTAGATTTAGCATTGGCTAATCTGACAGGGTATCTTATGTCTCTAAAACCTTTAACTTAGTAGACATGAGGACCTGCTTCTTTATGATCCTGTGGCTAAAAAATTTTCCTGGTTAGGTTAATGTAAACATGGTTTCCAGAATCCTTTTTTCTATTAAAAGGCCAACATTCACAATTTATCATTTCTCAAACATGCATATCTGCACTGAACATCTTGTTAAACCACTTTATTTTTTGAATGTACTCCTCAGTGCACTTACAGATTTTCCTTGGTGCTTCTGAACTTCTCAATACTTTTGCATAGAGAATCCCATAGCGGCACTAGCAGATTTTGACACGTTATTTTTTCTGCTACTACAATAAAATTGAGAGTTGTCCAATAGATGCTACCAGGTAGCCCAGCTGAAGACAACAATAACTAAGGAAGGCAGGACTTGTCAGAATTTTGCAAATGGTCAGCTGTTAAATATTGGTTATTTCTGCACAAAATATGTCTCTGCCAATTATGAATGATTTGTAAATTATTTTTTATTATTTAAAAAAAAGCTCCAATATAAACTGCATGGTTATAATCCTGGAAAAAACTTGTCTATGCTGATTTTACTTGTCCTTCTCACAGCAGACAACCTAGTGAGCATGAGTGTGGGAAAGTGGACATCTCCATTAGGTTGCCGCTAATATAACTCTGAGAATCCTACAGTGGCACTTTTTCCCTCAGTTTTTGAGATATCAACACCGTTCCAACTCCAGATTGTCCAGTTTGATTGTGTTTCAGGCTTGTATACAGCTTTTTGATTGGATGCACAGATTCTGTGTAATGAAATTTTGCAGATTTTTTTGGAATAGAGGAATGAATAGAGTGAAAAATTGCATGACAATCTGCTGTACTTCTGCTTTAGTGGACAACACTGTTTCGCATATATTATCTCAGGGCAAGGCCCTAAGCATGAATTCAATGTTCCTCTGACCCGCACTCATCCGTTTGTCTTTTTTTCAGCCCTTGTTTCTCCCATAGACTCCCAGTCATTTTCCCCATCACACAAACTTTATTACTTCTTTGCCCAACAGCCACCAAACTACACGATCTCACTCAGGGCAGGTCCTCAAGCTCTAATCCACAGCCATACTGACTCGCACTGCTCTATGTGTAGTTTTTCCATCCCTGGTTCCTCCCATAGAGTCCCATTCGTTTTCAACAACACATAGCTAACACCTAGCAACTCCTTATGAATAACTAAACAAACACCCCATACACCATGGCAACTGCCTAGCAGCAATTTAGCATCCACATGGGATACCATAGTAACTGCCTAGCAACAACCTAGCAGGAAGTGGGAACTATTTAAGCTGCACAACGATTCTACACAATTCTAGTTAAAATTCGAGAATTGTTGGTAAAAATAATACTGATTCTTATCTACCCCTTGACAGATCACATGACATTTGTGTCTTATTGTGTCCCACAGATTCGGCGCCCTCTTCATCAAACAGAAGAAACACAGTAAATAGTGATGAGGTGAGTGAGTGTGTGCGTGTGAGTGAGAGAGAGAGAACAATTCTGAGCTATTTTTAGCCAGGTGATGCTACACACTTAAAAAAGATGGTTCTTCAAGTGTTCTTCAGTAAAGAAAACGGTTCTATACAGGACCATGAACACTCAAAGAACCCTTTTCATGCTTGAATGACTCTTTGCATCGTGACACGTTCTTCAGATTGATGTAGATTGTGCTGTAAATGGTTCTATATAGAACATTTTTCTAAAAGTTTCTATATAGTACCATCTTCAAAAAGGTTCTATAGAGAACCATCTACAGCACACCAAAAAGGGCCCTGCTATTGTTACAATGCAAGCTTGTACACTCTTAAAAAAGATGGTTTTTCAAAGGTTCTTCAGATTGATGGAAAATGTGCCTGAATGTGCTATAGATGGTTCTATGTAGAACCTTTTTGAAAATGGTTCTATATAGCACCCAAAAGGGTTCTTCTATTGTTACAAGCTTGACACCATAACAATAGAAGAACCCTTTTGGGTGTGAAAAAGTTCTATATAGAACCATCCAACAATCTGAAGTAACTATTTCACGATGCAAAAAACCCTTTAATCATGCAAAAAGTTCTTAGAGTGCTCATGGTTCTATACAGAACCTTTTTCTTTATTAAAGAACCCTTGAAGAACCATCATTTTAAGTGTATTCAGTGAAGAGCCTTTCAAGGCAAACTCTCTTTTTCTCCCTCTTCTAAGGTTCATCACACTCCCTATTATGAGGAGATTCCAGACACTCGGGCCTCCAGTACAGTTTATGCCACCACTCAGGATCCAGATCCTCACACTGCTGCTAACCAAAGTGCACACCCACCCACAGCCACCCCAGTCAAGGATACATACTCCATGGCACAACTGTCCCACCCTGCAGCCGAATCTTCTGCAGAGTATGCCACTGTGGACCTCTGTGCATAAGGAGACAAACTACATGATGGTATCTGGGCCTTTGCAAGCTTTTGGCTTTATTGCATCAGCATTCATGTGTATGTAGCCATATTATTTAACACTGTGCTCTGTCTCACTTCTCATGTTCTGTTTGTTGACAAGTTTTATTTTCGTAGTACTTATAGTTTCGGTTTGACCACGAGACCAGAGTGTGTCTGAACACACAGTTAGAGTAATGCTGTCCCACATGCATTGAGTTTCCTGTTAGAATGTCACATTTTGTTTTGTGACGGCCAAATCTGTTATAGAGGGGTCAAAACGTGCAGGAGAACCACTCACCTCTGTAAGTTTACTGAATAAAGTAAATTATTTGCCTAATTCTGAAACCTCCCTTATGTTATGCTTCTCTTTAGCAGTTTTATTTCCCTAAACCCACCTGCTGAGTAACATCACTATTATGTTTTCCCCATAAACCAGGTCCACTTTTGACATCTGTAACACAGACAGTCATCTGTTTTTACACAACCACTTTCTAACCTTTCATTATCCCTATCCTTTCATAATTTAACAGGCTGTTTTAGTCACTGTGCCTTTAGGACTGTTATATGTAAATGACCTCTGTTCTGATTGGCTGCCCTGTATTGTGCTTCATTCAGGAAGCAGACTGGGTTGAACCAGTTCAATGTGAGTGGGCGTGGCTAAACTGCTGTAGGCTAAATCAGCTGGTATAAATAAATCCTTTTTTAATGACATCACAAAAACAAAGAATTTTGGATGAGCTTTTAGGCAGATTAGTCTCCATATCATTGTGTTAAAACTTAAACAATGTTTTCATATTACAGCAAACTTTTTCTTTTAAAAAATTTAGGTTTTTCGACTTATAGGCCCTTTAAATTAAATTTCAGAAAAAATACCTTGACATCTATGACTATTAATTTACCTATAATAGATCAGCTCTGATGTAAAATGCATGATTTCAAAGCAGAAGGTTTATCACATCAGTCGCTTATTGTAACAACAATTTTCATTGGTCTGCGTTACTGTCCAAAACAAACATTTTGACTGGATATTCTAGAGAAATATTATTTATATGGTCACCAGGAGCTGAAATCAACTTTATGGCATGTAGCTTCTTTCTGCACGCCCCCTAGTGGTGATTCCATTACCTGAATGGAAATCAACTTATATTATTCCCGTATTGTATTTTTACTCAGTATAATCAAATAAAATATTTTCCTGAAACTCTGTTTCAAATTAACTAGGACTTTTCCTCCCTGTGTGTGAAATGTTGTGTTAAGCTGCTAGTGAGCAACGAGCGGCGAAAGGGATGGGGTGAGAACCTGAAGTGTTTCTTCTGTGACACCTTTTGCCACCTTTATTTTTAAGTATAGTCATTCTTTAACTCTTAAATGTCCAGGGACCATTGGTGGGCTCAAAGTTTTAATACACTCTTCCATAACCTAAGAATAGCTCAGCCATTTTGTATTAAAGTCCCTGTAGTTACTCAATAATAGGCCTTAGCATGTAATAAGCCTGGGATTTTAAGGGGTTAATCTCATCCATTCCTTTGGTCATCTAGGTGAAGAAACATCCATTCTTTGCCGGTACAACCAGCAGTAAAGTTCTTCTGCAAGCCACAGATTAGTTCAGATTATGCACAGAAAATAGTTAGAGTTGCATTAGAAGGACCACTTACACCCCATGTGTCAAACACGAGGCCAGATTAGGCCCATGATGCAATCCTTTCCGGCCTGCAAAAGTATTTTAATATTAGTTCTATTAATATTAGCGGCTTACACAATGCACTGCACTACAGTCTCCAGCATGCACTGCCACGTAATGTGCACTGACTCTACTACCCCAACAACTGTCAATGGGACAGCAGTTACACCTCAGGTCTACAGAGTTCTACACAGTTCCACGCCAGTAATATCACAACACAATAGCTGTCTATACAAATGTCTATATTTTACTTTTGTTCTTGCATATTATGAATAAACAGTGGTCAGTACGGTTTACAGTAGAATGTTATTGAAAATAAAAATAAAACATATGTGTTCTCTGGCCCAGAGATATAGTGGTTGAGCTTGACACCCCTGACTCACATGGACAATTGTCTAAGTGATGCTGTATCTGCTGGATGCTTCAGTGAGACCACTGCTAAGCTAGCAGAAGATGATTCATGTACGCACTGGAGTGAGGATCAGCAGAGTCGGAGCTTGTGTTCTTGTCAGGCCAGTGTGTGCCCTTCCCCCATCGTATATAAATAGGAAGGAAAATGCAAGCAGCGAGATGCAGCAAAGATAATTCTGAGGTGTGAAGAAGCTTTTTTAAACTTGCTGTCAAGAACCACTCAAGACGCAACACTTAAATAGGGTTTGCTTACTGAACATTTCTCTTTGTTTTAAAAGTTGAGGTCACTTGGCTGATGTAGCTGCACACAGCACACTCATGTCTACTCGTAAATATACAGGTGCTCATAACAGGGCTACTGAAAGCAACCGCTTCTGAATCCCTAAATAACTTTGTAACTAACCCTGTGTGTGTTGTTGATGTGTTTGTTACTCAGTGGTCTGGTTGACCCACCACATTATTGTTTTAAATCATTCATAACATATTATGTAAAAATACCAGATGTTTAAAATATCACAAAAGTCCAGCGCAGGGTTCTCCTTTAGCAGCTGTAGCCAGTCAGCAGCCTGTCCATGTTGTCCACCCTCACACACACCCATACACACATATACAAACACATACACACACAGACACACACTCACTAACAGCAGGCCATGTAGGAGGAGAACAGAGTGAAGGACACAGCACCTCCACACTTTTACTCCCCGTGGGTTCAGCCCAACATCATATGTGTAATATAAGTGTGTGGGGGTGAACAGAGTGAAGACACTGAAAATGGGTTATTTTATATGTTCTTCACAGAAAATAAGCAAAAGCCAAGGAATCTGAGGTTGAAATAAAACTAAATCACAGCAATTTTTTTTTTTGGTGAACATTGAAAACAGGTCCCAGAGACCACACCATCACACAAGGGTTAAGGGATTTGATGTAAGCATTTTTCATCAATGAGAAACACGAAAGCGCATGAACTTTAGTGTTGTGTTCAGTATATTGCCTGTATTTACTTCCTGCTTGTTTGCTGCTGTTTCATGTTAAATTCAGCACTGTGTTCTGGAGGAACTATGCTTGGTTCCTCACTCTGCACTAGTCTGTGGTGAGAATGAAAGACAATAAAGTTCACTTTGACTTTGACTTTAAAATTTAATGAAACTCTAAATAATGTAAAGGGTTTAACATGAGGGGTCACCAATATTGCTTGTTTGTTGTTTTGACAGTGCAGATTTCCCAAAGTGACAGTTTTCTGTCTTCCATCGATACAGTGGGTTTGTAATCAGCTCCGTTTGTATCGTCAGTAACCGCTGTGTTTGTCTCTCCCTCCCCCGTCTGTGGCCCTACTACTGTTTTTCTACATGTTTCTCGTAAGGAAGCAACACAAACATGGTGACCTCACACTCTTTACTTCCATACACGCATGCCCTCATGCATGGACACTTATATGCACAGTCATGCACACCCACATAGACTTACTACAGCTAATGATGCCACATCCCTTTTGTGGTGTGACTATGTGACTGAAGGGTTTATACTGCCCCCTACGGGACTGAGTGCAGTTCTGTTTCCACAGACAGAGAGGTGGGTAAACTGACTGATGTTTACTCAGGTCTGGTCTCTGCAGCTTTTTTGTTTGTTAACTAATTTTGTTACAGAAATAACTGTTTCTTTGAGATACTTTTCGGATTTACATTTTTTAATTCTGTTTAATTCTATTTGACACATTTTTAACAACTTCAATACCATTGCAACAACACAGCTCTCATGCCAGCTGTTTCTGCCTGTACAAAGCACTAACTGTACACAAAGCACTAATTGTGTCAAAAGCACTAATTGTGTACAAAGCACTAATTGTGTACAAAGCACTAATTGTGTACAAAGCACTGATTGTGCACAAAGCACTAATTGTGTCAAAAGCACTAATTGTGTACAAAGCACTAATTGTGTACAAAGCACTGATTGTGCACAAAGCACTGATTGTGTCCAAAGCATAACTGTGTCCAAAGCACTAACTGTGTATAAAGCACTGATTGTGTGTCCAAAGCACTAATTGTGTACAAAGCACTAATTGTGTCAAAAGCACTAATTGCGTACAAAGCACTGATTGTGTGTATAAAGCACTGATTGTGTACAAAGCACTGATTGTGTGTATAAAGCACTAATTGTGTACAAAGTACTAATTACATGTACAAAGTACTAATTGTGTGCACAAAGCACTAGTTACATGTACAAAGCACTAATTATGTACAAAGCACTAATTGTGTGCAAACCACTAATTACATGTACAAAGCACTAATTGTGTACAAAGCACTAATTACATGTACAAAGCACTGATTATGTACAAATCACTAATTACATGTTCAAAGCACTAATTGTGTGCAAACCACTAATTACATGTACAAAGCACTAATTGTGTACAAAGCACTAATTACATGTACAAAGCACTGATTATGTACAAATCACTAATTACATGTTCAAAGCACTAATTGTGTACAAACCACTAATTGTGTGCAAAGCACTAATTACATGTACAAAGCACTGATTGTGTGTACAAAACACTAATTGTGTACAAAGCAGTAATTACATGTACAAAGAACTAGTTGCATACAAAGCACTAATTATGTGTACAAAGCACAAATTGTGTGTACAAAGCAGACTGTGTTTACAAAGCACTGATTGCTTATACAAAGCTCTAATTGTGTGTACAAAGCAGACTGTGTTTACAAAGCACTGATTGTGTACAAAGTACTAATCGTGCACTAAGTACTAATTGTGTACAAAGCACTGATTGTGTACAAAGTACTATGGTACTATGTCCCATAGGCAAAGAAAATATGTTTACATTTGTTTCTGACAAAAGAAATATATATCAATTGATATCATTATATATATTTAATCTTCATGAATGTGCTTAGAATTCATATACTGTCCTATATTTCTATATTTTAATATTCTGACATATATAGCTACAATTCATATTTCTGTGTGAAACAGTTGTATTATTTATTGACACATGTACACAAAACTGCATTTATTTAAAATGGAGTACTTACCAATAAAGTCATTAACAATAAGAATACTATGAATAAGATTATTAAGTGCGTTTTTTTTCTAATCTTGGTAGAAAAGGTTTGGATATCAATTACCAAATAAATAAATAACAAACAAAAACTACTTTGATGTCTCTGATAACATAAATGACCATTTCATTTATATTTAAATACACCTCAGCACGCACAATGCGGCACATATGTTTTGAATATGAGGAAATACATATACAAATATTTTCTACATTTGGAATGTATGTGCCAAGTCCTCACATGTACTGACATGCTGTAGCCCAGTGGTCCCAGTCCTGGTCCTGGTGATCTACCACTGCTAGTAGTCAGTTTGTGAAATTTCTGTCCTGCTGAATCTGCTCCAGCCAACTGTAAGTGTTGTTTTTGTGAAATGGATGTGCTAGTATCAAAAACAGCTCAGCCACGAAGCTGTAGACCATGCAAACTCACAGAGTGGGGCTGCCGAGTGCTGAAGAGCACATCTCATGTAAATCATCTATCCTCTGTTGCATCACTTACTATAGAGTTCCAAACTGCCTATGGAAGCAACATCTGCACAAGAACTGGGCTTTGAGAGCTTCATGAAATGGGTTTCCATGGTCGAGCAGCTGCACACAAGCGTAAGATCACTATGCACAAGACTTTTTGGACAGTTATATATGGGTGCTCTTTTGAAATGTGGTTCCTGATCACCATGTCAAGCGGCGTAACTTTGGAACTTCAACACTTCTTGTGGTTTCTGTGCATTGCAACATGGAGTCTTGCTCAACAGCTCCTTTTTTCACAGATGTCTTTCCAGTATTTCCTTCATTTTCTACGAGCCCCCTTGACAAGACTTTGTACTAGCACCTGTTTGAAGACATTACAAACAGACCCAACCCAAAGGTAAACTTTGCACAGTGACTAACAGCCTGAACTTCCGGCTCAAGAAATTTCGAGTAGAGTGTTTAAGCAAGATGAAGTGGAAGGCAGGAAGGCAGATGTTAATTTTACTATCAACATAATAAGAACATAAACGAGGATTATTTCCAATGGAGAAGGAAATACTGCAGGAAACTGAGCATGGTGCTGAAAGAGGTAGGCTGCCAAGAAATCTTTAAAAATAAGAATCATTCCTAACTACCGTTAAAATTTTAATGTTTGGGGAACGTTCAGCATTTCTTTACAATTATATGTTACTAGAAACAATCATAGCCATTGGTTTGTTGTAATACTGTTAGTCTGTTAATAACTTTGAGTGATTTAAGTGTTAAATCATGCTACGTAATGTAAAATTTGGTTATACTGGTTATACTAAGGGTATATGAGGTATCTGAGCACAGATCAATTATGCATATTTTCTGCCGCTCTGGTACAGTGCATCTGTTTTTCTGTTATCTCTATTTAAATGCAGATTCCACTCAGGCTGTCTGTGTTCAGAGCTCGATCAGGGCTGAGTCCAGGGGGACTGTGAACGCTCCCTCACTGAGCAACAGCCACTTCTCAGCTCCAGTCATCTTTAACTTCAACACGAGTGATGCAGGCCGTGGTATACTAACTTTAATTTATGTTAAAATTTTGAAGTAAGGGTTGGGAGTGATTTTATATTTTAACAAATAAAGTATGTTTACTAGTTAGTTAAGCTTGGTTCACCTTCTTTTTTTATATTATTGTCTTTTTTTTTAATCAAATTTCTTAAACTGCATTACTTTTATTATTATTATTATTATTATTATTATTATTATTATCACTTAATTGTAAAGCATTTTGAGCTGCTACATATGTGAATGTATAAGTAAATAACCTTGTGCACATTTTTTCTTTATAATTCTTAAATGGGAAACCAGCAACAAGATATTTCAGAAACATTTCTAAAATCCTTATAAGGCTACATCCTGTTTCACTTTACCATCAGGACAAAATAAACAAAACAAATAACAATAATGGCTGGTAATAGTTTCAAATACTACATTGCTATTTTTTTTTCCTTGACTCAGAACCATACAACTGTCTATACCTTTTTTTTTTATTATTTAACTTAGGAAAAGAAAATTCAAGGGTATGTGATGGTAAGCTATTTTTTTTAAATCTTTTATCTTTTTACACATGTATGCAATACTAGCGCTATCTATCTATCTATCTATCATATATATATATATATATATATATATATATATATATATATATATATATATACACAGACACACACATATATATATATATATATATATATATATATATAATATGTAGCACTAGTATTGCAGACCCTGTTTAATGCCCATGATAGTAATGTGCCATGCTGTTTTCCAGAGACAAGAAAGCAGGCAGTTTGTGATAAACTGAAGTCGTGCACAAGACAGCGATGCTCAATGATCTACGAAGGGACATCTGATGGAGGAAGCAGCATAGCTTTGACCGACATCTACACAGAGCTCTATATTGTGGAAGGTCATACTGGGGGAGTCAGTCATCAGCATGAGGTGTGGCAGATTGAAGCAATGTCAAGGGCAATTGCTGTGGGCACTTCAATTGAGTTCAGCGACATTTTCAAAGTGCCTTCAGACTCAGAAAACCTGAGAACGGTGCTGACTCTAGGGATTGCAGGGGTAGGAAAGACGGTGTCCGTGCAGAAGTTCGCCCTTGAATGGGCTGAAGGAAAAACCAATGAGGATATAGAGTTTGTGTTCTTGATACCATTCAGAGATTTGAACCCTATCATGGAGGAACAGTACAGCCTCTACAAGTTACTGTGTTACTTTTACCACCAGCTTGACCTGAGGACTGAAGATGTCGAGGCCCTCGCTGGCTGTAATGTCATGTTCGTTTTTGATGGTTTGGATGAGAGTCATCTCACACTGAACTTTGGAAGCAATAAAATGGTATGTGATGTAACAGAGATGTCGTCTGTTGACCTGCTGATTGTCAATCTTATCATTGGAAACATGCTTCCATCTGCTCGCATTTGGATAACCTCCCGGCCAGCTGCAGCCCATCAAGTACCCAGTAAACACTTTGACCTTGTGACGGAAGTGCGAGGGTTTAGTGATGACCAGAAGGAGAAGTACTTCAGGAAGAGGGTCAGCAATCAGGAGCAAGCCAGCAAAATCATTTCCCACATTAAGAAATTCAAGAGCCTTCACATCATGTGCCACATCCCAGTCTTCTGCTGGGTATCTGCAACCGTGCTTCAGCTCATGTTAGACGATGACCAAGAAGGAGAAGAAGCAGATGGGCAAGAAGTGCCCACAACTCTGACAGGGATGTACACAAACTTCATGCTTTACCAGACTGACTTGAAACTTCAGAAGTACCCAGGGAGGTATCGGAGCAAGCCACAGAAATATGCCAATTATTCTGAGGAAATTCTGAAATTAGCAGAGCTTGCTTACAAGAACCTCTTGAGAGAAAAATTCATATTCTTCGAAAAAGATCTGCAAGAGTCTGGCATCGACGTCCAAGCCGCCTCTGTGTATTCGGGGATGTTTACTGAGATTTTCAGAAAGGAGAAGACTTTGTTCAGGGCCAGGGCTTATAGCTTTGTGCATCTGAGCATTCAGGAGTTTCTTGCTGCCTTGTATGTCTTTTATGCGCACAGCATGACAAGGACAAATCCTCTCCTTGAAAACACTGCTGACAAATTGAAATGGCTAGTGAAAAACAACCTCTTTGATCTTCACAAATCTGCCATCAACAAGAGTTTACAGAGTGAGAGCGGACACCTGGATCTATTCCTCCGTTTCCTCCTCGGTATCTCACTGGAGTCCAATCAGACACTTCTGGTAAACATCTTCCCACAGCTGAGGTCGACCGAAGGAGTTGAGAAAACAGTTCAGTTCATCAAGCAGAAGATCAAAAAGCAGATCTCACCAGAAAGGAGCATCAATCTTCTCCACTGCCTGAACGAGATGAATGACAACTCCTTGGTGGAGGAGATTAAGAGCTATATTAGATCTAGATCAGATCATCAGTTCACCCCTGTGGAATGCACTGCCCTCGTTTATCTACTCCTGATGTCAACGGATGACCTAGAGGAATTTGACTTGAGGAAATATCTCAGGTCAGATGAGGGTCTGAGGAGAACAATACCACTAGTTGTTGCATCCAGAAGAGCTTTGTAAGTTATGTGCACTATACATTTTTTATGTTGTGGGTTTTTGAATTTGTACATTGTGTTTATTCTTCTTTCTCACCAGGCTGAAAGACTGTAATCTGACCAAACACAGCTGTGAGATTCTGGCTAGTGCCCTCAGCTCCAGAATGTCATGCTTAACAGAACTAGACCTGAGTAACAATAACCTGCAAGACACTGGAGTTTCGCTGCTAGCTCAGGGGCTTACGAGTCCATTCTGCAAACTTCAGCTGCTCAAGTAAGTACATTTTTGCATTGCTCAGGCAAACTCAATCACTCATTATTGTTCCACTCTTCATATTTGCTTTGTTCCCATGTTCTCATCAAATCTCTTAGCTATTCTGAGATTTTAAATGTAATCCTTGGCGCTTGACTTTGACATTGACTCAAAGCTCTATCTGTACAAGTAATGCATAACAATAACCTTTTGTTTTAGTGATTTCATAAACTTATCATAATGACTACCACTTTGTTTTAACCCTAGGCCACATTATTTTATATAAAAGTCCTAAAATGCCCATTGCTAAATTAGCATAAATTAGCATATTTCTCCATCTGTCGGTATTTTACTACTTACCTAAAGATTTAATGTTCTAATGGGAATAAAGAAGGCAAGGATCAGGATCCGTATTCACAAAGCTTTTCAGAGTACGATGAGTGAGATTCCTCTCTTATTTACTATGCAGGAATCTTATTTACTAGCAGAAATCGATCCAAGATCAGCAATTCTACTCTGAGGAGCTTCATAAATATAGTGTCTAGTAACAATTTTACTAGAACAAATAACAGTCCTACTTTTTCTGCACATCAAGTAAAAGCAGCCCAAACAGACCACATGCAAAAGTAACACTGGAAGATATGTAAGCTAAAAAATTATGTTACTTACGGAATGTATTGTCACTGTCCAAAGAAAAACAAGTATCTCCAAAATGGTAACTTCACAGGAGGCAGCCAAAATGTTCTTTACTTTTAATGTAAGTTAATGTAAAGAGATTTTATTCCAAGCAATTTTGGAGCATTTCTGTTGGTCCATTCACACAATGTAAATGGCAGCTGCTAAGCTGAAATGATGTAGAAACATAAAAATCAACAACATTGAGCTTTTTATTGGAAAGCAGTGATTTACTGTGTGTATATATAAATGCAGGGTTATTTTTAATCAAATTATCCAGATCTATCAAAGACAGATGATCTAATGGAAGGAAATGTTTAAGAACCACTGACATACAGCAGTCATCATTACATCATTAATCTTACCTACACATCCCTTCCACCAGGCTGTGTGGGTGTCTTATAACAGAAAAGGGGTGTTCATCTCTGGCTTTTGCTCTGAGTTCAAACCTCTCACAGCTCAGAAAGCTGGACGTAAGTAATAACCACAGCGGAGCGAAAGGAGTGAAGATGATCTTTGACATAATAGAAAACCCAAGCTACAAACTGGAAGGACTTACGTGAGTAAAGAACATAACCTGCTTGACCTCTATGCACTTACTTATTGAGAATGACCAGCATTTTTAATTGAAATATGAAACATTGCAGTCACTTCGTAACTCATAATATTAACACTTCACTGTTTTTGTCACCTACTTAGAGCAGACCATTTTGGGGAGATGCAAATGAGGAAGAGCTTATTGAGTTGTGAGTATTTCTTTTTGTAGTGCAAATTGAACGAAAATGAAATTTCAGAAGTTGCAGGGCCAAAGACTCAGGATTGCAGTCACACTAACAGCGCTTCACAAAGAATGGAAAGAGAGTGTGAGTGTTTGTAGAGGAGCTGATGAATGGAGATTACGAAGAGGTCTGTGAGAGTGACGCTTAGAATTTAGGAGAGTGACCTCTGGTGGGCAGTTTGGGAGCTGCACAACACTGTGCAGGACTCTGTATCCATTGTTGTACTATTGCTCTATAATTACGGTCAAAATATGTGATGCGTTATACAAATCATCACACAAGCTTTTTTTCATGTAGATCTCATTCTTGGAGTTCTTGCTTTCTTGTAGGGCAAAAACCATCCTTAGCATCGTCTAGGTTTCGGTTCTGGAATATAATTCAGTCAAGGTCTTTAAAGAAACCACTTATAGTCCCACACATTCCGAAGATGATGCCTTGCAGAAACAGCATGACAAATCTTAATTTAACTTAAAGTTTAATTTTGAAATGGTTCACAGACTCAGGAACCAGATGTCGTGATATATATAATATATATAACACAAATATATGCTTTATATTTACTATCAAAACCACCAGTTAAACTACACGTCTTCTGAGTTTTCATATGTAATGTTGTTGATGGTAAATAGTGATGAATCTGAAAAAATGCTATGTTTGAGGACAATTTCGCCTTAGAATGTTTACATTTTAAAGGGGAATTCGACCTTTTTTTCGGAATTTCAGCATAATTCAGTGGTTGGGATGCAAACAAAGACATTCAGGATGTGTTTTATGTGAAGTGGTTCATTGTAGAGAAATGTACAGGCTCAGATTTCTTTACAGTGGTTGTGATAGGAACCAGAGGTCACTATGACTACAACACAAATATAGACATTTTATTCACTAAATAATAGGTCTGAAAAAATATGTTTTCTCTGGGGACTATTTTGCCTTGCAGTGCTCTGCATGTATCCCTTCACAATGAATGGATTAAAATTAATTTATGAAAAATTCGTTTCAGACCAAAATTTTATCACAAAACTATCATAAAACAGTGTTTCAGACATCAGGCAGTGAATTCATAACCATTTCATGTAGTAACTTTCTGTGAGGGAGCTTTTAGAGGTGGACATCTGGTTCCTATCACCACCACTGTGAACAATTCTGACTTGGTAAGATTCTCTAGAATGGAGCGTTTCACACCAAACCACTCTGAATGACTTGGATGTTTACATCTAAGATTTAATTGAAAAATCAGCAAAACTCCTCTTTATGTACTGGAAATATTTTCTTGAAAGGTTTTGTCTTTCAGTCAAAGAACAATTTAAAAAAAACAAAACAAATTTTGTGCTCCTTCCAACTTCAGGGAATCCATTGATAAGGTATATTACGTTGCTCCTGACTAATTTTTCTGCAGATATGTGTCGGCTCACTCTGGACCCCAACACTGCTCATCGATCTCTCTGTCTGACGGATGAGGACAGGACGGTGTCGTGGAGCATGAAGGAGATCCCCTACAATGACCATCCAGACCGATTCCAAACGTGGAAGCAAGTGATGTGTCGAGAGGCGCTATCTGGGCAGCATTACTGGGAGGCCGAGTGGAGTGGGAGCGTGTTTGGGGTAAATATAGGGGTCACATACAGAGGAATCAGCAGGACTGGAGAGGCGAATGTCTCCTTGGCAGGTCACAATGACAAATCCTGGAGTCTACATTGCTCCAATTACAGCTATACTGCGTTGCACGATGGCAAGAAAATCGACCTCAGAAAAACACCAGACGACAACTTCATTTCTGAGACGATAGCGGTGTATCTGGACTGGCCGGCTGGCACTCTGTCCTTCTACAGAGTCAGCACTGATACTCTGAGCCACATATACACATTCCATACAAAGTTCACTGAGCCTGTCTACACTGTGTTCAGACTGATCCATCACTATGCTGTGGTGTCCCTATAGCTGAGCACAGACTGTTTTTGTGAGTAGACAATTTTCTGTCCATCTTCTAGCCTGAAAAGTCCAAATCCTTAAGTCTCATTCTCAACCTTTGAAAATGTCCAAACTAATAAGACAGTATAATACAAGAAAGTGGGAACAATATGCATTGGAGCCATTGAGTTTAGGGATGCATCTAATATTCGGCAGCTGAAAATTTTGGGCCAAAACAGAAAGAAGGTTGAATTTTTTACCTGAAAAAAACAAAAAAAAACAAAGATGAAATAAGCCTACGACAGTGTCAAAATCTAATACTGTACAAATAATTTTAACATAAATGTCATGTTAACTGTTTTCTATTTATTTTCTGTTATGTCCTGTTGAAAGGGGTCAACAAAAAGTGTTATTTCTTCAATAGCTCATATTTACTCTTTTAATTCAGAAGAATAAATAAAAATGCAATTTAAAAAAATCAACTTCTTATTTGGGTTCTGGTTTTTGTCCAGAATTTTGGTTTTGGACAAGAATTTTGATCTCATTGAGATGTACTGAGGTATATACATGAGCATCAGGTATATACTCTGAGCATCAATTGTTTGAGCATGTGCTACAAATAACACAGTGGTTTATTAGTTCAAAGGTTTTTCCTATGGGACAATTTATTTTTCCTTCTTTGGTCGGTATCTCTTAGGGATGTGTATCTAGAACCAGTACTAAATTGCCATTGGTTACTGACTGGTTGGTCTCGAAATATCGAAAAGCTCGGTATTTCTGTAATGTTAAGTAATTCTACATAGTATCTTCTAACAAGTATGTCACTGATATTTTGGTCACTTCTCTACAATGCCATCTAAATTCCTCAGACCTTTGCAGCTTCTTGGAAGTGAGACTCTGAAGTTTTAAACAGCTTGAAACGTAAATGTAGCATTTTGCTTGTATAGCTGATGAAGAATATCCAAAAACATTCATCCTCACTTTGTATAATAGGCTGAAGTGAGTCATAGCGAAGTGAAGCTCTTCCTCTTTCTGCTTAATGTTCTCTGGCTGTGTCTGTCTGCAGCGCTGCTTTAGCTGTTTCAGCTTCTCGAGTGTGAATCACTGAGTGTGTTTACATGCACTCAATAATCCCATCATAATCAGATTTCTGCAGTTATCTGACTATTCAAATGGTCATGTAAAGAGCACACTGACTTCTTAGATCAGAGTAAAATCTGGAAATCTGATTAAGAAATCTGATAAAGAGGCTGGATTTAGCTCAGTAATCAGATTTCTCAGTGCATGTGAACTCTGATTTACTCTTACTCTGATTTCTTTCGGAGTTCTCAGTCTGCGTATGTGAGAAAACAGACTGCGGTACCGGATATAAACAAACACCGTCGTCACAAGACGCAGCAAAACACTTTTAGAGAAACCAACAACATTTTTGACGAAATTAAGGATTTAAATATTCTTCATCTTCTAGACGATGTATTTTCATATTTACAGGTAAAGTGGTGCAATGTTTAAAAAAAAAGCTGCAGCATGAAGTTTAAACTTAACATTCAGTTTACGTCACGTCTTCTTCTGTGAGTTTATTGGCTGGTTGCAAAGCGGATATCCGATTACTGCCTGACTCATGTCAACCCGGAGTTTTCTCATTATCTGATTACCCAAGAACTTGTAAACACACTGATCGGATTACTGAAAAAAGTCTGATTTTCTGCAGTTATCGGATTATTAAGTGCATGTAAATGCACTCACTTATGTTTAATACCACATGTTAATTTCATTATACATTACTGACCAAATTTATTGTGGATAACGATCTACTGGACATCACAGATTGGAGCTACACTCCAGCTCACAAATGCATTGTATTTAAATGATTCTCATGAGAAACCTTCAAGTAAACAAGATAAAGGTATTGTAAATGAGACAGAGACAGTAAGCTTTCAATATTGTTTTCTCTAGTGTTAAATTTTACAGATCTTTCTCCTTCAGTTTGAAACTTCACTGATGGGTCTCACCTGGTGTTTCCCAGCTCCATTCCTGGAGGTCCATCCTGAACTGTTTTCAAGTTTTCCCTGTTTTTAAACGCCTGTTTCAGCTCAAGAGGGCTTAATAATTAACTAATGCTGTAAAAGGTGTGTCAGAGTGGGAAAAACACAGAAGTCAGCATGGCGAAGGCACTACTCTAGGACTGTCACTAGGAAACTATGGTCTGGTTATGTGTACTGAGTTGATAGTTTATTAGATGTTTTGCAACCCTGGTCCTGGAAACCCACTGCACTGCCCACTTCTCTTTTTCTTTCAAGTTAAACCTTGTCACCACTATCATACACCATCTAACGTCCCACTTTTATGGCAGCAAAAAGGTGCCAGTTGATAATAAAACATAAAACTCAAGGAGCCTGACAACAAATTACTTTTTTTTAATTAAACTTTAGTTGTTTGTACAAGGGCCATTTGTTCATCTTGTGTTTACTGTTGTAGTGGTCAGTCCCAAATATTTGGGACCCAGACCCAGTCCCCTGGCAGTCAGAGCCCCTGGCAGTCAGAGACCCCAGGCAAGCAGAGACCCTAGGCAGTCAGAGACCCCTGGCAATCAGAGACCCCTGGCAATCAGACTCTTGGCAGTCAGAGGCCCCTGGCAAGCAGAGACTCTTGGCAGTAAGAGACCCCAGCAGTCAGAGACCCCTGGCAAGCAGAGACCCTTGGCATTCAGAGACCCCTGGCAGTCAGAGACCCCTGGCAAGCAGAGACTCTTGGCAGTCAGAGACCCCAGGCAGTCAGACTCCTGACAGTCAGAGCCCCTGGAAGTCAGAGGCCTCTGGCAGTCAGAAACCCCTGGCAGTCAGAGACTCCTGGCAGTCAGAGGGCCCCCAGCAGTCAAAGGGCCCCAGCAGTCAGAGACCCCTGGTTATCAGAGACTCCTGGCAATCAGAGGGCCCTGGCAGTCAGAGACTCCTAGCAGTCAGAGGGCCCTGGCAGTCAGAGGGCCCCCAGCAGTCGAAGGGCCCCAGCATTCAGAGATCCCTGGCAATCAGAGTCTGCTGGCAGTCAGAAGGCCCTGGCAGTCAGAGACTCCAGGGCACTGGCCCCACTGTCCCGGTCAGTAATCTGTCCTTGGGCATCAGGTTTGGGAAGCTGTTCACTGAAGCATGAGTAGATACGTTAGCTTTTTAAAAGATTGAATCACTAATTTTAACAATATAAAACGAGAGATTAAAGACAAATCAATAAAACTATTTTAATAGGCTCCTCACCAACAAAGTCACGTTTCAAAATAATTAAAATGACACTAGGAAATTGTAAATAAAACTGAAAAATGTTAGAGGTGTACATAATGATAATTTCAAAATGACTGAGAAAACATAATGTATTATTATGCACTTTATATTTATGGCAGACACACTAAAATTTTAAATTCACTGGAAATAAAAATACATTTTTGAACAAGTTCCCTCACTAATTAAATGATCACATTAACAACCTCACATATTTTATTAGTGTCTGAACTCAGATTAGACAACAGGCAAAAGTAGAATGAATAGTCTTCCTTCTTATGCTCAACACTGTTCCTCTACTTAGTGTTTCAGCTTCTCCGGTATGAATCAGTGATGTTCAACAGCCTCCTCCTCAAGACCAAACAAATCTTAGATAAAGACTGCCACCTACTGGAGATCAGATATGAGAATAATATACCAATTCACAACATAATGATTTTCATTTTAATTACTGAACTGTAAACTTTATAGTATTCTACATAAATGAAACTGAGACATTCAGGTTTCAAAACTATCAATACAGATTTCAGTGCAAAATAAAATTTTCTGCATTAGTGCACTGTTTTATGTTCTGGTTTTCTCCACACTACACACATCAGGAAGAGCTGGATAATTTACTAATACTGGTCAGGTACAGATGTGTTTGATTAAGAAAACAAAAAGAGTTCTTCAAAGGTGCAAACAATGCCACAATTCTGCTCTTCAAATGATTATCAAGCTGCAGGGCAGTGAAAACCAGAATCAGCACAACGTATGAGCAAATGTCTCTGCTTCTTCTCCTTTGGTTTCAAGTCCAACACTTATTCAGTCTTTCGTGATAGAAACAGTGTTAAATAAAACAAAAATAATCCTTATTTTTTCATGCTTCTTATCTCAATGTGAAAGTGTATAATGATACATACATATATACACCTCCTTGTTTCTATACTCATTGTCCATTTTATCAGCTCCACTGACCATATAGTTTCACTTTATAGTTCTACAGTTACAGAATGTAGTCCATCAGTTTCTCTGCATACTTTGTTACCCTATTCTTCAATGGTCAGGACCCCCACAGGACACGTTCTCAGCACTGCAGTGACACTGACATGGTCTTGGTGTGTTAGTGTGTGTTATGCTGGTACGAGTGGATCAGACGCTGCTGGAGTTTTAAACACTTCAGTGTCACTGCTGGACTGAGAACCAAAACCATCCAGCCAACAGCGTCCTGTGGGCAGCATCCAGTGACCACTGCTGAAGGACTAGAGGATCACCAACACAAACTGTGCAGCAGCAGATGAGCTATCGTCTCTGACTTTACATCTACAAGGTGGACTGACAAGGTAGGAGTGTCTAATAGAGTGGACAGTGAGTGGACACAGTGTTTACAAACTCCAGCAGCACTACTGTGTCTGATCCACTCAGACCAGCAAAACACACACCAACACACTACCACCACGTCAGTGTCACTGCAGTGCTGAGAATGATCCACCACCCAAATAGTACCTGCTCTGTGGGGGTCTTGACCATTGGAGAACAGGGTAACAAAGTATGCGGAGAAACAAAATGGACTACAGTCTGTAACTGTAGAATATGGTATATGGTCCTATATGGTCAGTGGAGCTGATCAAGTGGACAGTGAGAGTAGAAACAAGAAGCTACATGGTTGCAAACTGAAACAATGAACAACAAACAATGAACACGTAAACTTTGTCTACCATTCACAAATATTAACTTTGTCCCCTTGACCAAATTTAGAAGCGAGAAAAGTGATGCTTAAAATGAAGAGTGCTGTTTCTGAACCTTGAGTTGCTGTAGATCACTAATACACTTCTACAACAGTGGAGGACAGAAAGTTATCCTTGTGTTATCCAGAGTTCCTATCC
The DNA here is from genome assembly GCF_904425465.1 of Colossoma macropomum. Taxonomy (NCBI): domain Eukaryota; kingdom Metazoa; phylum Chordata; class Actinopteri; order Characiformes; family Serrasalmidae; genus Colossoma; species Colossoma macropomum. The sequence goes on along the minus strand of NW_023494808.1, from coordinate 6,562,200 downwards.
GTCCAACCTGACTGTCGTCTCCACAATGTCTTTGGACCACAGATGATGTTAAGTCTTCTGTGCAGCACGTATTTTCTGATGGTATTTAGGGTGTGGTAACTGAGAGAAAGTCTTTCCACAATGAGAACACTGGTAAGGCTTTTCTCCAGTATGTACTCGTTGATGCGTTTTAAGGCTAGACAACTGAGAGAAGGTTTTCCCACACTGAGAACACCAGTAAGGCTTTACTTCTGTATGAGTTTGCTGATGCCTTTTAAGGCTAAACAACTGAGAGAAGGTTGTCCCACACTGAGGACACGAGTAAGGCTTTACTCCTGTATGTGTTCGCTGATGCGTTTTAAGGTGGGACAACTGAGAGAAGGTTTTCCCACACTGAGAACACCAGTAAGGCTTTTCTCCAGTATGTACTCGCTGATGCATTTTAAGGTTACAAGACTGAGAGAAGGTTTTCCCACACTGAGAACACCTGTAAGGCTTTACTCCTGTGTATAATGTCTGATGGGCTCTTAGACCATCTGACCAAGCAAAGGTCTTATCACACATGGAGCAATGGTAAGGCTTTTCTTTGGTATGGACGCTTTGATGGTTCCTAAGCACCAAAGCACATAAAAACTTATTCCCGCAAGTGGTGCACTGGTGAGGATTTTTTCTCATGTGAATTCTCTGATGCTTTCTAAGTCTTGTTGCAATCCCGAAGGACTTAGTACACTGAGAGCACTTGTGAGCCTTTTCTATGTGTCACTTGATGGGCTTTAAGGTCTGCCCTCTGTCTGTTGTGTTAATCATGTTTGTTTAAGTGTTGTGAAGATGAGGAAGATTTCTGAGGCTTTGCTCTTTGGCTCATCTCTTTCTTTTGAATCAGTTCTCCACTTATACATCTGTCCTCATTGCTGGGCAACAACTGGCTTGGCTCACCTGTAAAGAAAATAAGACAAGTAGGTTTTTTAAAAGTGTTGTTCATTAAATCAAGGGCTTAATCAGGCATGCATTTACCCAAATTAGTTTGACTTTATTATTTTGGCAGGATTCCGGAATGCTTTTTATATAATTGATGAAACTACAGATAAAATGTAATCAATAGAAGCAACATAAAAAGCTTTTTCTCCAGATTTTGACCGTTTTTCTCTCCTTATTACATATGTTAAGCCAGTCACTGCACTGCCCCTACTTTTTTTGGACTGCCCAAAATTACAATAAATAGTCCAAAATCAGCATTAAGCATGTTTGGCAGTAGTTTGCACTTACTAGTATGGACATGGTTGTCAGGGTTAATCATTTTCCTGCAGTCCACCAGCTTCACTGAACACATCTTTAACTGTGTCTGCTGGTCTCCACCGCTGAACACAGTGTTGGACATCTGCACGGGGTTTGCTTCATGCTCACACTGTAGAGATCCTTCCTCCAGCTCCTGTAGCGTTAGCTGCTTTTCATTTTCACAAACAGCTTCCTGGATCTCTGTGGTGGTCTGTCCATTAACATGAACAGTCAAACTGAGTCCATCCTCCAAACCCCCCATCAAGGACTGCTCTCTACCATTCTGCCCAGTAGAAATTCTTTGTTCTGAATTTGGTTCGTTTTTAAAAACAGCTAGCAAGCTGACTGCATCTAGTATTTGTAGCTCTATATCACTGTCTTCATGCTTCAGGCCTAAATCCTCATGTAAAAGCTGTAAAAGTCAAAGAAACATGTGTAAAGTCATTTATAGCTAAACTGCATCTAAATATAAAAAACTGCCATAAATTCATGAACAGGTCTACTAACAAACCAAATTTGTGTCTTTTCTTGAGCAAGATTCATGGGTCAGTCTGTGCCAACTTTCCTAGAGCCTGACAGATAATACCAAGGGATCCCAAAAAATGTAAATCAAGATAAATTTATGTCTAATTTGTAAAATGTAAAATTTGTGCTCTGTTATGAATTTTGAAAGATTTGTGAAGAATCTTTCTTCTTAATTCTGTCTTAAATATCGAATTTAACACCTTAAAGAATCACTGAACTGGATTAGTACTTGAACATAAATACACTTGGTAATACATTCCCACAGCAAGTTCACTTATTAAAGAATGTACCGTTTTTATGTCAGAGTTCTCAAGTCTTGTCTTCTGATACTCATAGCTCAAACTCAAGGTCTTTCCTGTAGTGACAATGTAGTCAATATTCAGCTCAGTTCAGGGCTGAACGATTTGGGGAGAATAATTTGCTGTGATTTTTCTCACCAATATTGTGATTGCGATTTAAATGCAATTATTTTCTATAAATTAATTAACAGGCCTGTTTTTTGCCCAAGAAGACCAGAATATCTGCTTTTTCTGGCATGAAGCTTCAATGCTGAGTTCAAAAGACTACCAGTTAGTTGTGATGGCACATATACAGCAATTGCTTCTGATTGGTCTAAGCCAGGGGTTGGCAATCCAAATGTCAAGAAGAGCCATTTTGCCCTTTTAATAAAAATCAAACCACTTTGGGAGCAACATTTTATGTCCATTTTACTGTCTTCGCTGTAAATATGTCTCAGTATGTGCTGATGTACTAATATAGGATAAAAAAATAATACAAACAAAAACACAGACTCACTTTGCTCTGCTTTAAGCTTTAGCTCAGCTGTAGCCACTTTTCTCACATCTCTGGCAGGAAATCTTTCCTCAAAGGTAGAACAGTTTCTTGTCTCTTAACGATCGACTTTTTACGAGGCTGAAGTCGCTTCTCATTCTCCAGCGTCTTGTTCAAATTTTCCTGTTCTACCTTAAATGGCGCCCGAATGTAACTGTTGTAGCATTTAAGGTGGAACGAGACAATTCAAACAAGAAGCTGACTTCAGCTTTAACATGATTAATGATTAAGATTGATTACAATATCAAAAACGATCTTTCAGCCCTTGCTCAGTTTAATCATTCTTAAAGCAATTAAACTTAAATTCAAACAACATATGTTTCTCCATGGTTATGTAATAAAATCATCATCCCTCTGAATACAACGGTTCTGCCTGTTACATCTGCAGTAAGTACTCAGAAAATTATTTTTCCAAGTTTTCAGATATTTTTATTATATTTAAATGTATTTATTTGAGTGAAATGCATTCAAATAAAAATATATTTTTAAATGCCTCCCAAAGGATTCCAAAGAGCAGAGAACGGTGCTTGCTTTGGTAGTATAATAGATGGGAGGAATCTGTGAGGAAGGAACGTGGAGAAACATTTTGAATGCCATTTATTTTGACTCAGGAAATTTTTGGCACTTTTGAATGGACTTTTGTGAAATGGGTATTTAGCAACCATACAAACACAGTAGCTACAAATACAATATAATATTTTATAGTATTTTAGAATGACTATATATAATGTTTTACAAAGCCATTTATAACTGTGAATAGTAAAATGCAGCTGAAGTACAGAACCCACGAGGTGCCCATGTTCTAACCCATCAAGCGGACCTACTGCATATGAGCATTTAATTAATTTAGTATAGTAAAATAGCTTTTCTAGAGTTTTACTGCATTTTAATGTTAATACAACATTCAAGTGTATTATACAGACAAGTTTAATGTTATTACTTATTCTCTGATAAATATGCCCAATATTTAGTCTATCAAAATATCCTACCTATAGCTTTAATGCTGGCAGTGTTTTCTGATACACTGATTTAGGTAATTGAAGTATCTCATATGTATGGTTTCATGTTGGGAGCTGCCTACAATATACGCTATGGTACAGCCATTTCAACATGGTAGGGCAATTCGCCATCGCTGACGACAGACTTTGTAGTTAATTTTTTGAGAAAAAGCCAGTAAAGCCGTATTTCTGTCCTTTACCATCATTTAAACTCATATAGTGTTGAGCAGAACTGAATTTGACTCGGCAACCTGCTGTACAACCTGCACCTCCATTTCACCTACATTCTGAACAGTAACAGTAGAGGGCGATGCCGAGTGACTGCTTCCCTAGAAGCACAAATTTAACAAAACCACCAACACTCTCTTTAAAACCGATAAATACTGGAAAAAGGTACATTTTGGAGGGAAAACCCAAAGCTGTTCCTTTAAAAGGGAACCTTTTGGCATAAAGACTGACCTGCCCTTCAAAAAGATCTGTACAGACAGAACTAACACTGACCTCTCTCTGAGACTCGCCCTGCTCCTTCCACTTTAATCTATCTTTTAACGTCACTACGTCGTCCTCAGCTGAGTCAGTTCGGTCTGGAGACCCTCCAGGTTTGAGATGTCCACCATGGAGAGGTCAGTGGCCACTGACTTAGTGCAGGACATCCCTGAAACTGGTTTAACACTCAAGTAATTAACAACTTACTTTAAGCATAACTTATTACACTCTTAAAAAAGATGGCGCTTCAAAGGTTCTTCAGTAAAAACAAAGATGTTCTATATAGAACCATGAACACTCAAAGAACCTTTTGTATGATTAAGGGGTCCTTTGCCTCACAAAAGGGTTTTTCAGAGTGATGAAAACATGCATGGATGTGCTATAGGCAGTCCTGTGTAGAACCTTTTGAAAAGGGTTCTATATAGCACTCAAAAGGGTTCTTATATTGTTAGACGCTTGACACTGTAACAATAGAAGAACCCGTTTGGTGCTATATAGGCTCTTCTATACAGAACTATCTACGGCACATTCTCCACCACTCTGAAGAACAATGTCATGATGCAAAGGACCCTTTTATCACGCAAAGGGTTCTTTAAGTGTTCGTGGTAGGACATTTCAACAAGGTAGGACAATTCGCCATCATTAACGACAGACTTTGTAGTCCATTGGTTATATATTGTAATATAGAACCATATTCTTTACTAAAGAATCCCTGAAGCACCATCTTTTTTAAGAGTATAGATAAACAAGACTGAATCCTTGTCTTTTAGTACCCTGCTAAAAAAGGACTATTATAACCATTAGATATACAACCTGATGGTTTTTGATTTCTAATGGGAACTGGCTTACTAGTTACCACATTAAACACTAGTTTTCTTTAGGAACGTCTTTAACCTCTTTTTCTCCAGGGTATATTTTGGTTTGTCCATCTAACCTTACAAGTCCAAATCGTAAAGTAAATTATTCAGTAACTGCATGAAATAAATGTACATTTTTACTGTACTTATTTATTTTTTAAAAGCTCCTCTCAAATTAATAGAATGTGCTTTATGATCACACATATTGCTATATGCTTACAATTTACTGCTGAAAGCCAAAAGCTTCTTTTATTATAAGGGTTTAAAATTACACCACCCATCTATTTGACTGGAAAGAAGACAATTACAGCTCTAATATGACACCCACCTTTCGAATGTAGCTTATGAAATATGAAAGTTATGAAGAATATGATGAAGTGTGTTTTGGAACCACTGGTGGTCTCAAGGAGTTGAAGAGGTTAAATCCCATTAGGAAACCATCAAGTGCACCTGGAACCAGACCCAGAACACCTGTTAAACTATTAGAGTTATTTACACTGCAATAACAACCTATCAGAGAAAAAACACCATTACTGACTATAAGACACCAGGAACTTTAATTGGTTTCTATGATTATACAAGCTAAAGAAACAAGATAAACCTACAGTATCAAACACTTATCATGGTTAATGTAAGCACAGTGATATTACAGTAAAACCATAGCCACTATAGGACAACTGTGTCTGTGGGAAAAGAATATTTAGCTACTTTAACCTCTTCAACTCCTTGAGACCACCGGTGGTTCCAAAACACACTTCGTCATATTCTTCATAACTTTCATATTTCATAAGCTACATTCAAAAGGTGGGTGTGATATTAGAGCTGTAACTGTCTTCTTTCCAGTCAAATAGATGGGTGGTGTAATTTTAAACCCTTATAATAAAAGAAGCTGAACTCAAATTTTTTTCTCTACTGAAAGTCAACCCATTTTTCCACAAATCTGGGCTATAAACTATGAACAGATGGCGTCTCTTCAGTGATCTGCTCTGTAAAAATTATTTTTATTAAAAAATATACAAAGAGCGTGTAAGATTTTTGGCTTTCAGTAGTAAATTGTAAGCATATATCGATATGTGTGATCATAAAACATGTTCTGTTAATTTGAGGGGAACTTTTATAAAAAAAAATAAATACATAAAAAAAATTACATTTATTTCATGCAGTTAATGAATAATTTGCCTTATGATTTGGTCATGTAAATTCAGATGGACAAACCAAAATACACCCTGGAGAATAAGAGGTTAGCTATAGAGCTAGTTAGCTAACTTTCCACCAGACTGCAGTCACACCGTTTTTCCTACCCACCAAAGTTAGCAGGCTAACTGACCTGACTGGCCTCGTTCACGGCTGCTCTGACTCTCCTGAGACTCGTTTAAAAGCCCCTCTTCTCTGTTTAAATGTGCAGTGAATCCATTTCTCTGGTTTCTGTCCATCCTCAAACCGGCAGTCCTCCTTCTCAGCTGCGAGTGAGCTAAATGCTAGTTAGTTAGCTGTAGCCCGTTTTCCAGTTCCCGCTTTGTGACGATGAGTCTGCTCGCCTTCTGATTGGCTCCTGAAAACGCGACGTTTCCATGGAGACGCGCTGTAAACAGAGCGAGGTAAACACCGTAAACCGAAAGTATTTTCTCTGAACTGTCCGTGATTTGCTCTCAAAGAGGAAAAAAACGGGCGGAAATTATAAATTAAACATTTATTAAACCAAATAATCCTTCCTACTGTATTAGAAATACACTGTTCCTGCTGAAAAAGGACCATTAGAAACTATTAGGATTAAAACCAAATAGTTTTGCTCTCTAATTGGCCATGGTTTCCAATACAGACCACTAGTTTCCTGTACAGCACCTTTAGATCTCATTAATAAACCATCAGATGCATTTAGAATCAGCCTTTGGTCTCCTGTTAAACCATTAGGATCCTTTACACTGCGATATCAACCCAATAAAAACGCCAAAACTCATACAAAACCATCAAGAACCAACAGAAACACTTAATGGTTTCAATTAAACTTTATCTACACAGACAAAACCAAAACTGACCTCTGCCTGGAACTCTAGCCGTTCTTTCCACTTTATTTTACCCCCTCCCCCTTGTGCAGTTAAGCTTCCTCACCTGACTCAAGACCCTGCAGGTTTGAGATGTCCACCGTGGAGAGGTCAGTGGCTGCAGGACATCTGTGAAGCTGCTTCTTACTGAGTTAATTAAATTTAAGGACATCAGTGGTCAGTCCACCTTTTCTAGTTTCATGACTGTCCAGCTCAGTGTGGGAGTCTGGACTGAAGAGCCAATACTTCAATCTATTAATCACCTGAGAAACGATCTCTGAAGGTTATTCTTTCTGAAGCTTAAATGAATGAACGACATCTGCTGGCAAATCTGTGGAAATGTATCGTCAAAACCCAAAACAAAAAACAAGAAAAACTCAATGATTACTGGTACAAATGTACACTTTATATTGTATTATATTTATTTTATTTCATTTATAGTCTTACAATAGACAAATATGAAATTGTCTAGAATAAGGAGGCCTTCCATATGCAAAAAATGTATTCCGAATATATTTATTAAATATTTTTTTGCAGTGTATCCCTGATAGCCAGAGGATAGTGGACCACAGTTGGCCCGCCGATGGCAAAGCTGGTGGTCCACCAGCGTTTTGTCAGCGTTTTCCGGGCAGCCCACTGGTAGTTAAACAGAGTATTAGACAAAATTCCACTTTTCATTTCTCATTTTCCATTTACAGTCCAGTTTACTGATATTTCCTTCTTTCCTTTCTTTAGATATACTTTGTAAATTTGTTTAGTAAATAATGTTAATTTAGCACAGTGTCAACAACATTTTCTATATAATTTTGTATTAGGCCTAGTCATTTTTTTCTCAGTTTATAATACTTGTCTTAGCCTTTTATTTTAGAAAAAATCTACGCTTGTTTAAAATCTGTTTGAGGAGGTTAAAAACTAGTTAGAGTTTGTATGCAGGGCAGTAATCTGGCAAACAGTCAGCAGGGTGCCGGCCTTATCAAGCCAGTGGACCCATATATGCTGCTATCTGGGGTATGAAAATGGCCCAAAATCCATCCATCATCTAAACCGCTTATCCTTCTGGGTCGCGGTGGGGTGCTGGAGCCTATCCCAGCTGTCATTGGGCGGAAGGCAGGATACACCCTGGACAGGTCGCCAGTCCATCGCAGGGCAGACAGACAGACATACACATTCACACCTAGGGGCAATTTAGCACATCCAATCAGCCTGACTGCATGTCTTTGGACTGTGGGAGGAAACCGGAGTACCCAGAGAAAACCCACGCAGACACGAGGAGAACATGCAAACTCCACACAGAAAGGACCCTGGTCACCCGGCCGGGAATCGAACTCAGGCCTTTCTTGCTGTGAGGCGACAGCGCTACCCACTGCGCCACCGTGTCGCCTGTATGGCCCAAAATGTATTTATTAGATATACTTTTAAAATACATGTATTAGTATTAGTTATTATCTGTGTTCAGTTGTGTGCAATAAAGGTTACAGATGTGTCTAAACGGTACTGACTACTGTGATCTGCACTGTCCTTTACATTAATCCTGCACGTCTGCAGTGAGACTCTCACACACAATTTCAAATAAACAAGATATCAGATCATAACTGTATTTTCACAGAGTATCAATACCTACATATATATTAGATATTGGAATATTTCTAAGATTTCATTTCTAAGGCCCAATCCCATTTCTTCTTTTTCCCAAAGATTAAATAAGCCTACAACAGTGTCAAAATCTAATACTGTACAAATAAGTTTAACATAAATAAAATTTGAAATATGGCCTCGAGCTGATAAGCAGAATTACAGCAAAACAACAGAAGCTGAAAGCAGCACACTGGAGCCACCTGTAGACTAAGAAATGACACAGATTTCAGTGTAAATATGCAGAGATTGAATAAAAAATAATAAAAAAATAAAATTCATTGCCATAGATAACCAACTGCTTTTGAGGACAGTAGATTCTGTTGACACATGCTGCACCTACAGTATAATGTACAGTATAAGAATGTTTTCTATTTATTTTCAGTTTCATGTCCTGTTGAAAGGCATCAACAAAAGTGTTATTTTCTCAGTATCTTATATTTATTCTCTTCATTCAGAAAAATAAATAAAAATGCAATTTAAAAAATCAATGTGTTTGGGTTTCAGTTTTTGTCCTGAATTTTGGCTTTGGACAAGATTTTTTATCTCATGGAGATGTATTGAGTTATATACATTCTCCCTAAAAATTGAGCAAGAACTGTTTAAACACATGCTACAAATTTACTTTTCCTTCTTTGTTTGGTATCTCTTAGGGGTGGGTATGGAGAACAGGTACTAAATTGGTATTGGTTCCTGACTGGTCAGTCTCAGAAAATCGATAAGCTCCTGGCCAAACAGTGCTGCTATCGGTATTTATATAATGTTATCCCTGGTAGTCAGAGACCATGAGCAGGCAGAGACCCTTGGCGGTCAGAAACCCCTGGCAATCGGAGACCCTTGGCAGTTAAAGGCCTCTGGCAGGCAAAGACTTTTGGTAGTAAGAGAACCCTGGCAGTCAGAGACCCCTGGCAATCAGAGACTCCTGGCAATCAGAGACCCCTGGCAGTTAGAGGCCTCTGGCAGGCATACACCCCCAGCCGTCAGAGAGCCCTGGCAGTCAAAGGGCCCCTGCAGTCAGAAACCCCTGACAATCAGAGACTTCTGGCAGTGAGAGGGCCCTGGCAATCAGAGACTCTTGGCAATCAGAGACTCCTGGCGGTCAGAGGGCCCTGGCAATCAGAGACTCCTGGCAGTCAGAGGCTCTGGGGCACTGGCAGGATCAGTTTTGGGAAGCTGTTCACTGAAGCATGAGTAGATATATTAACTTTTTAAAAGTTTGAATCATTAATTTTAACAATATAAAACGAGAGATTAAAGACAAATCAATAAAACTATTTTAATAGGCTCCTCCCAAACAACATTACAGGTTTCAAAATAATTAAAATGACACTAGGAAGTTGTAAATAAATCTGAAAAATCTTAGAGATGTACAAAATGATAATTTCAAAATGACTGAGAAAGCATGATGTATTATTATGTACTTTATATTTATGGCAGACACACTAAAATTTTAAATTAACTGGAAATAAAAATACATTTTTAAACAAGTTCCCTCACTAATTAAATGATCATATGAACAAAACACACATTAACAACCTTACACACTTTATCAAGTTATAACTTTTTATTAGATACACCTCCTTTTTTCTACACTCATTGTCCATTCTTTCAGCTCCACTGACCATTTAGTTTCACTCTGTAGTTCCACAGTTACAGACTGTAGTCCATTTGTTTCTCTGCATACTTTGTTACCCTGTTCTTCAATGGTCATGACGCCCACAGAGCAGGTATTATTTGGGTGGTGGATCATTCTCAGCACCGCAGTGACACTGACGTGGTGTTGTGTTAGTGTGAGTTGTGCTGAGTTTTTTAAACACCTCAGTGTTGCTGCTGGACTGAGAACCAAAAATATCCAGCCAACAGCATCCTGTGGGCAGCGTCCTGTGACCACTGATGAAGGACTAGAGGATGACCAACACAAACTGTGCAGCAGCAGATGAGCTATCGCCTCTGACTTCACATCTACAAGGTGGACCGAAAAGATAGGAATGTCTAATAGAGTGGACAGTGAGTGGACACAGTGTTTAAAAACTCCAGCATCACTGCTGTGTCTGATCCACTCAGACCAGCAAAACACACACTAACACACCACCACCACATCAGTGTCACTGCAGTGCTGAGAATGACCCACTACCCAAATAATACCTGCTCTGTGAGGGTCCATGGGGGTCCTGACCACTGAAGAACAAGGTAACAAAGATGCAGAGAAACAGATGGACTACAGTCTGTAACTGTAGAACTACAAAGTGCTCCTATATGGTCAGTGGAGTCGATAAAGTGGACAGTGAGAGTAGAAACAAGAAGCTACATGGTTACAAATTGAAACAAGGAACAACGAACAATGAACAGGTAAACCTTGTCTACCATTCACAAATATTAACTTTGTCCCCTTGACCAAATTTAGAAGCAAGAAAAGTGATGCTTAAAATGAAGAGTGCTGTTTCTGAACCTTGAGTTGCTATAGATCACTATTTTTTCTCGTGAACCTTGAGTTGCTGTAGATCACTAACACATTTCTTGTGAACATTACTCTTCTAATATAGACAACAGAGGACAGAAAGTTATCCTTGTGCTATCCAGAGTTACTGTCTGTCCAACCTGTCGTCTCCACAACGTTTTTGGACCCTGGATGATGTTAAGTCTTCTTCGCAGCATGTGTTTTCTGATGACATTTAAGGTGTGGTAACTGAGAGAAAGTCTTTCCACAATGAGAACACTGGTATGGCCTTTCTCCAGTATGTACTCGCTCATGCATTTTAAGGCTAGGCAACTGAGAGAAGATTTTCCCACATTGAGAACACCAGTAAGGCTTAACTCCTGTATGTGTTCGCTGATGCCTTTTAAGGCTAAACAACTGAGAGAAGGTTTTCCCACACTGAGAACACCAGTAAGGCTTTTCTCCAGTATGTACTCGCTGATGTGTTTTAAGGTTAAAAGCCAGAGAAAAGGCTGTCCCACACCGAGAACACTGGTAAGGCTTTACTCCTGTATGTGTTTGCTGATGTCTTTTAAGGCTAGACAACAGAGAGAAGGTTTTCCCACACTGAGAACACCAGTAAGGCTTTTCTCTAGTATGTACTCGCTGATGTCTTTTAAGGTTAAAAGACCGAGAGAAGGTTGTCCCACACTGAGAACACCAGTAAGGCTTTACTCCTGTATGTTTTTGCTGATGCCTTTTAAGGCTGGACAACTGAGAGAAGGTTTTCCCACACTGAGAACACGAGTAAGGCTTTTCTCCAGTATGTACTCGCTGATGCATTTTAAGGTTACAAGACTGATAGAAGGTTTTCCCACACTGAGAACACCTGTAAGGTTTTACTCCTGTATGTGTTCGCTGATGCTTTTTAAGGCTAGAAAAGTAAGAGAAGGCTTTCCCACACTGAGAACACTGGTAAGGCTTTACTCCTGTGTGTATTGTCTGATGGGCTCTGAGACCATCTGACCAAGCAAAGGTCTTATCACACTGGGAGCAGTGGTAAGGCTTTTCTTTTGTATGGACCCTTTGATGGTTCCTAAGCACCGAAGCACGTAAAAACGTCTTCCCGCAAGTGGTGCACTGGTGAGGCTTTTCTCTCATGTGTATTCTCTGATGCTTTCTAAGTCTTGTTGCAATCTCGAAGGACTTACTCCACTGAGAGCACTTGTGAGCCTTTTCTTTTATATGTGTCACTTGATGGGCTTTAAGGTCTGCTCTCTGTCTGTTGTGTTTACCATGTTTGTTTAAGTGTTGTGAAGATGAGGAAGATTTCTGAGGCTTTGCTCTTTGGCTCATCTCTTTCTTTTGAATCAGTTCTCCACTTATACATCTGTCCTCATTGCTCGGCAACAACTGGCTTGGCTCACCTGTAAAGAAAATAAGACAAGTAGGTTTTTTAAAAGTGTTGTTCATTAAATCAAGGGCTTAATCAGGCATGCATTTACCCAAATTAGTTTGATTTTATTATTTTGGCAGGATTCCGGAATGCTTTTTATATAATTGATGAAACTACAGATAAAATGTAGTCAATAGAAGCAACATAAAAAGCTTTTTCTCCAGATTTTGACCGTTTTTCTCTCCTTATTACATATGTTAAGCCAGTCACTGCACTGCCCCCACTTTTTTTTTCACTGCCCAAAATTACAATAAATAGTCCAAAATCAGCATTAAGCATGTTTGGCAGTAGTTTTCAAACTGCACTTACTAGTATGGACATGGTTGTCAGGGTTAATCATTTTCCTGCAGTCCACCAGCTTCACTGAACACATCTTTAACTGTGTCTGCTGGTCTCCACCGCTGAACACAGTGCTGGACATCTGCACAGGGTTTGCTTCATGCTCACACTGTAGAGATCCTTCCTCCAGCTCCTGTAGTGTTAGCTGCTTTTCATTTTCACAAACAGCTTCCTGGATCTCTATGGTGGTCTGTCCATTAACATGAACAGTCAATCTGAGTCCATCCTCCAAACCCCCTTTCAAGGACTGCTCTCTATCATTCTGCCCAGTAGAAATTCTTTGTTCTGAATTTGGTTCGTCTTTAAAAACAGCTAGCAAGCTGACTGCATCTAGTATTTGTAGCTCTATATCACTGTCTTCATGCTTCAGGCCTAAATCCTCATGTAAAAGCTGTAAAAGTCAAAGAAACATGTGCAAAGTCATTTATAGCTAAACTGCTTCTAAATATCAAAAACCGCCATAAATTCATGAACAGGTCTGCTGACAAACCAAATTTGTGTCTTTTTTGTGCAAGATTCATGGGTCAGTCATGCCAACTTTCCTAGAGCCTGACAGATTATATCAAGGATCCCAAAAAATGTAAAAAAAAAAATTAAAGTCAAGATAAATTTATGTCTAATTCATGCAAGCATGTAAAATTTGTACTCTGTTATGAATTTTGAAAGATTTTTGAAGAATCTTACTTCTTAATTCTGTCTTAAATATTGAATTTAACTCCTTAAAGAATCACTGAACTGGATTAGTACTTGAACATAAATACACTTGGTAATACATTCCCACAGCAGGTTCATTTATTAAAGGATGTACGGATTTTATGTCAGAGTTCTGAAGTGTTGTCCTCTGATACTCATCGCTCAAACTCAAGGTCTTTCCTGTAGCGACAGTGTAGTCAATATTAATGTTAATGATTTGGGGAGAATATCTTGCTGCGGTTTTTCTCACCAATATTGTGATTGCGATTTAAATGCAATTATTTTCTATAAATTAATTAACAGGCCTGTTTTTTGCCCAAGAAGACCAGAATATCTGCTTTTTCTGGCATGACGCTTGAATGCTGAGTTCAAAAGACTACCAGTTAGTTGTGATGGCACATATACAGCAATTGCTTCTGATTGGTCTAAGCCAGGGGTTGGCAACCCAAATGTCAAGAAGAGCCATTTTGCCCTTTTAATAAAAATCAAACCACTTTGGGAGCAACATTTTATGTCCATTTTATTGTCTTCGCTGTAAATATGTCTCAGTATGTGCTGATGTACTAATATAGGATAAAAAAAATAATACAAACAAAAACACAGACTCACTTTGCTCTGCTTTAAGCTTTAGCTCAGCTGTAGCCACTTTTCTCACATCTCTGGCAGGAAATCTTTCCTCAAAGGTAGAACAGTTTCTTGTCTCTTAACGATCGACTTTTTACGAGGCTGAAGTCGCTTCTCATTCTCCAGCTTATTGTTAGAATTTTCCTGTTCCACCTTAAATGGCGCCAGAATGTAACTGTTGTAGCATTTAAGGTGGAACGAGACAATTCAAACAAGAAGCTGACTTCAGCTTTAACATGATTAATGATTAAGATTGATTACAATATCAAAAACGATCTTTCAGCCCTTGCTCAGTTTAATCATTCTTAAAGCAATTAAACTTAAATTCAAACAACATATGTTTCTCCATGGTTATGTAATAAAATCATCATCCCTCTGAATACAATGGTTCTGCCTGTTACATCTGCAGTAAGTACTCAGAAAATTATTTTTCCAAGTTTTCAGATATTTTTATTATATTTAAATGTATTTATTTTAATGAAATGCATTCAAATAAAAATATATTTTTAAATGACTCCCAAAGGATTCGAAAGAGCAGAGAACGGTGCTTGCCGTGGTAGTATAATAGATGGGGGGAATCTGTGAGGAAGGAACATGGAGAAACATTTTGAATGCCATTTATTTTGACTCAGGAAATTTTTGGCACTTTTAAATGGATTTTTGTGAAATGGACGTTTAGCAACCATACAAACACAGTAGCTACAAATACAATATAATATTTTATAGTATTTTAGAATGACTATATATAATGTTTTATAAAGCCATTTATAACTGTGAATAGTAAAATGCAGCTGAAGTACAGAACCCATGAGGTGCCCATGTTCTAACCCATCAAGCGGACCTACTGCATATGAGCATTTCATTAATTTAGTATAGTAAAATAGCTTTTCTAGAGTTTTACTGCATTTTAATGTTAATACAACATTCAAGTGTATTATACAGACAAGTTTAATGTTATTACTTATTCTCTGATAAATATGCCGAAATTTTGTCTGTCCAAATATCCTACCTATAGCTTTAATGCTGGCAGCATTTTCTGATACACTGATTTAGGTAATCGAAGTATCCTATATATGGTTTCATGTTGGGAGCTGCCTACAATATACGCTACAGTATATCCATTTCAACAAGGTAGGGCAATTCGCCATCGCTGATGACAGACTTTGTAGTTAATTTTTTGAGAAAAAGCCAGTAACGCCGTATTTCTGTCCTTTACCATCATTTAAACTGTTATAGTGTTGAGTAGAACTGAATTTGACTCGGCAACCTGCTGTACAACCTGCACCTCCAATTAACCTACATTCTGAACACAAACAGTAGAAGGCGATGCCGACTGACCGCTTCCCTAGAAGCACAAATTTAACAAAACCACCAACACTCTCTTTAAAACCTTTAAATACTGGGAAAAGGTACATTTTGGAGGGAAAACCCAAAGCTGTTTCTTTAAAAGGGAACCTTTTGGCATAAAGACTGACCTGCCCTTCAAAAAGATCTGTACAGACAGAACTAACACTGACCTCTCTCTGAGACTCGCCCTGCTCCTTCCACTTTAATCTATCTTTTAACGTCACTAGTGTCCTCAGCTGAGTCAGTTCAGTCTGGAGACCCTCCAGGTTTGAGATGTCCACCATGGAGAGGTCAGTGGCCACTGACTTAGTGCAGGACATCCCTGAAACTGGTTTAACACTCAAGTAATTAACAACTTACTTTAAGCATAACTTATTACACTCTTAAAAAAGATGGAGCTTCAAGGGTTCTTCAGTAAAAACAAAGATGTTCTATATAGAACCATGAACACTCAAAGAACCTTTTGTATGATTAAGGGGTCCTTTGCCTCACAAAAGGGTTCTTCGGAGTGATGGAAAACATGCATGAATGTGCTATAGGCAGTCCTGTGTAGAACCTTTTCAAAAAGGGTTCTATATAGCACTCAAAAGGGTTTTTATATTGTTACAAGCTTGACACAGTAACTATAGAAGAACCTGTTTGGTGCTATATAGGCTCTTCTATACAGAACTATCTACAGCACATTCTCCACCACTCTGAAGAACAGTGTCATGATGCAAAGGACCCTTTTATCATGCAAAGGGTTCTTTAAGTGTTCGTGGTAGGACATTTCAACAAGGTAGGACAATTCGCCATCATTAACGGCAGACTTTGTAGTCCATTGGTTATATATTGTAATATAGAACCATATTCTTTACTAAAGAATCCCTGAAGCACCATCTTTTTTTAAGAGTGTACATAAACAAGACTGAATCCTTGTCTTTTAGTACCCTGCTAAAAATGATTTTATAACCATTAGATATACAACCTGTTGGTTTTTGATTTCTAATGGGAACTGGCTTACTAGTTACCACAGTAAACACTAGTTTTCTGTAGGAACGCCTTTAACCTCTTATTCTCCAGGGTATATTTTGGTTTGTCCATCTGACCTTACGTGACCAAATCGTAACGTAAATTATTCAGTAACTGCATTAAATAAATGTACATTTTTATTGTACTTATTTATTTTTTAAAAGCTCCCCTCAAATTAACAGAATGTGCTTTATTATCACACATATTGCTATATGCTTACAATTTACTGCTGAAAGCTAAAAGTTTCTTTTATTATAAGGGTTTAAAATTACATCACCCATCTATTTGACTGGAAAGAAGACAATTACAGCTCTAATATCACACCCACCTTTTGAATGTAGCTCATCAAATATGAAAGTTATGACGAATATGACGAAGTGTGTTTTGGAACCACTGGTGGTCTCAAGGAGCTGAAGAGGTTAAATCCCATTAGGAAACCAGCAAGTGCATCTGGAACCAGACCCAGAACACCTGTTAAACTATTAGAGTTATTTACACTTGAATAATAACCTATCAGGGAAAAAAACACCATTACTGACTATGAGACACCAAAAACCAAGAGAAACTTTAAATGGTTTCTATGATTATACAAGCTAAAGAAACAGGATAAACCTACAGTATCCAAACACTTATCATGGTTAATGTAAGCACAGTGATATTACAGTAAAACCATAGCCACTATAGAACAACTGTGTCTGTGGGACTGAAATTCAACCCATTTTTCCACAAATCTGGGCTATAAACTATAAACAGATGGCGTCTCTTCAGTGATCTGCTCTGTAAATTTTTTTTTTTAGAAAAAAATACAAAGAGCATCTAAAATTTTTGGCTTTCAGCAGTAAATTGTAAGTATATAGCGATATGTGTGATCATAAAACACATGTTCTGTTCATTTGAGTGATACTTTTACAAATAAATAAATAAATAAATAAATGAATAAACATTTATATGTATTTCATGCAGTTACTTAATAATTTGCCTTATGATTTTGTCATGTAAATTCAGATGGACAAACCAAAATATACCCTGGAGAATAAGAGGTTAGCTATAAAGCTAGTTAGCTAACTTTCCACCAGACTGCAGTCACACCGTTTTCCCTACCCACCAAAGTTAGCAGGCTAGCTGACCTGACTGGCCTCGTTCACGGCTGCTCTGACTCTCCTGAGACTCGTTTAAAAGCCCCTCTTCTCTGTTTAAATGTGCAGTGAATCCATTTCTCCGGTTTCTGTCCATCCTCAACCCAGCAGCCCTCCTTCTCAGCTGGGAGTGAGCTAAATGCTAGTTAGTTAGCTGTAGCCCGTTTTCCAGTTCCCGCTTTGTGACGATGAGTCTGCTCGCCTTCTGATTGGCTCCTGTAAACGCGCCGTTTCCATGGAGACGCGCTGTAAACAGAGCGAGGTAAATACCATAAACCGAAAGTATTTCATCTGAACTGTACGTGATTTGTCCGAATAAACGGGCGGAAATCGTAAATTAAACATTTATTAAACCTAATAATCCTTCCTACTGTATTAGAAATACACCGTCCCTGCTGAAAAAGGAGAAACTATTAAGATTAATACATAATGGCTTTGCTTTGTAATACGAATTGGCCATGGTTTCCAATACAAACCACTAGTTTCCTGTACAGCACCTTTAGATCTCATTAATAAACCATCAGATGCATTTAGAATCAGCCTTTGATCATCTGTTAAACCTTTATGATCCTTTACACTGCGATATCAACCCATTAAAAACGCCAAAACTCATACAAAACCATCAAAATCCAACAGAAACACTTGATGGTTTCAATTAAACTTTATCTACACAGACAAAACCAAAACTGACCTCTGCCTGGAACTCTAGCCGTTCTTTCCACTTTATTTTACCCCCCTCCCCCTTGTGCAGTTAAGCTTCCTCACCTGATTCAAGACCCTGCAGGTTTGAGATGTCCCCCGTGGAGAGGTCAGTGGCTGCAGGACATCTCTGAAGCTGCGTCTCACTGAGTTAATTAAAGGACATCAGTGATCATTTCACCTTTTCTGGTTTCATGACTGTCCAGCTCGATGTGGGAGTCTGGACTGAAGAGCCAATACTTCAATCTATTAATCACCTGAGAAACGATCTCTGAAGGTTATTCTTTCTGAAGCTTAATTGAACGAATGAATGGCGACATCTGCTGGCGAATCCGTGGAAATGCATCATCAAAACCCAAAACAAAAAACAAGAAAAACACAATGATTACTGGTACAAATGTATACTTTATATTGTAATATATTAATTTTATTTCATTTATAGTCTTACAATAGACAGATATGAAATTGTCTAGAATAAGGAGGCCTTCCATATGCAAAAATGTATTCTGAATATATTTATTAAATATTTTTTTGCAGTGTATCCTTGATAGCAAGAGGATGGTGGGCCACAGTTGGCCTGCTGATGGCAAAGCTGGTGGTCCACTGGCATTTTGTCAGCGTTTTCCGGCAGCCCACCGGTAGTTAAATAAAGTATTAGACAAAATTCCCCTTTTCATTGCCCATTTTCCACTCACAGTCCAGTTTACTGATATTTCCTTCCTTCCTTTCTTTAGATATACTTTGTAAATTTGTTTAGTAAATAATGTTAATCTAGCACAGTGTCAACAACATTTTCTATATAATTTTGTATTAGGCCTAGTCATTTTTTTCTCAGTTTATAATACTTGTCTTAGCCTTTTATTTTAGAAAAAACTACGCTTGTTTAAGATCTGTTTGGGGAGGTTAAAAACTAGTTACAGTTTGTATGCAGGGCAGTAATCTGGCAAACAGTCAGCAGGGTGTCGACCTTATCAAGCCAGTGGACCCATATATGCTGCTATCTGGGGTATGAAAATGGCCCAAGAATGTATTTGTTAAATATACTTTTAAAATACATGTATTAGTCCTAGTTATTATCTGTGTTTAGTTGTGTGTAATGAAGGTTACAGATGTATCTAAACGGTACTGACTTCTGTGATCTGCACTGTCCTTTACATTAATCCTGTACATCTGCAGTGCAGACTCTCACACACAATGTATTTCAAATAAACAAGATATCAGATCATAACTGCATTTTCACAGAGTATCAATACCTGCATATATATGTATATATATATATGTATATATATATATATATATATATATATACACATATATATATTAGGGGTGGGAATCTTTAGGCACCTCACGATTCGATTCGATTACGATTCAGAGGGCTGCGATGCAATTATAAAACGATTATCGATGCATCTTTTTTCTCTATACAGGATTTCTATCTTCCTACTGTCTAAAAACTTGGTAGTTTTAAAGCAAAGTATTTGTAATGATCCACAATGTAAATGCATGACGAATCACTACAAATACTTTGCTTTAAATATCTAAAATATCTTTTATTAATAAATCAAATGGAAGTGATGTGGCAAGTGAACTAGAAGGCTCTCATTCAGAGATGCTGCTGCCACTCATCTGTGATAAAATGCGCTGTTACCCTGAAATAAGACCCAGTGGTAATGGGTGTCGGGTGTCCACGCTGCGCGTTACAGCCATCCTTCCCGTTTTCTTTAGTGATCTTATAACTTCGGTTTTGGTCTCGTTGTAGAGAGTGTGTGTGTGTGTGTGTGTGTGTGTGTGTGTGTGTGGGGGGGGGGGTGTTTTCGAGACTGGACGCTGAATCTCGGCTCCAAAGTGTGCAGCATAGCGCAAAAGCCCTGGTTCTCAACGACCGAGAACAGACAGCAGACAGCAGGTCACATAGCCCCGAAGTCTGGCCTCGCCAGTAGCGAACGAAAAAACAGAGATTAAAACGAACAATTGGAGGACTTATTCGCATTTATAAGCAGCGCGGTTGGTTAAATCTTTAATGAGAGACTGTCTTTCTCTAAAAAGTTGCGAAAATGAACTCGCTTCTCTTTCGAATTTTCCCGTTCCACCTTAAATAGTGCAGCAGTTACATTCGGCGCCTAAGGCAGAATTTAAGGTGGAACGGGAAAATCAGAACAAAAAGCTGGCAAATGAGAAGCGACTTCAGCCTCGTAAAACAGCCGGATGCTGAGACATTTTACAAGAAACTGATCTAGTTTTCGAAGAAAAGTTTCCTGAGAGAGATGGAAGGAAAGCGGCTGTAGCTGAAGCTTAAAGCAGAGCGAAGTAAATCTGCGCTCTCGTTTATATTTTTAGCCAATACTACAACATTAACACATACTGAGACATACTGGACGTTAAATGTTGTGGCTCCCAAGGTGGTTCGATTTTTGTAAAATGGCTCTTCTTAACATTTGTGTTGTGACTCCTGATCTAACCTGGCTTTAATGCAGAGGGAGCCGGTCGGATTTCTCGCTCATCCAGTGGTGTTTTTGTTATGTGC
This sequence comes from Colossoma macropomum, assembly GCF_904425465.1. Lineage (NCBI taxonomy): Eukaryota > Metazoa > Chordata > Actinopteri > Characiformes > Serrasalmidae > Colossoma > Colossoma macropomum. The sequence goes on along the minus strand of NW_023494808.1, from coordinate 6,541,330 downwards.
CGCCACAGACTGTCCGGGCGCTGCATTTACCCACTTCTAGTTCCGCCTTTTGCGTTCCGTCAACATTACGTTATAAATTAAATATTTAGAAAATCGATTTTTGACATTTGTGAATCGATTCAGAATCGTTCACGTCCGCATCGCGATGCATCTAAGAATCATGTTTTTCCTGCACCCCTAATATATATATATATATATATATATATATATATATATATATATATATATATATATATATATTAGATATTGGAATATTTCTAAGATTTCATTTCTAAGGCCCAATCCCATTTCTTCTTTTTCCCAAAGATTAAATAAGCCTACAACAGTGTCAAAATCTAATACTGTACAAATAAGTTTAACATAAATAAAATTTGAAATTTGAATTACAGCAAAACAACAGAAGCTGAAAGCAGCACACTGGAGCCACTTGTACACTAAGAAATGACACAGAGTTCAGTGCAAATATTCAAAGATTAAATAAAACAGTAATGAAAAAATAAAATTCATTGCCATAGATAACCAACTGCTTTTGAGGACAGTAGATTCTCTTGGTACATGCTGTACATACAGTATAATGTACAGTATAAGAATGTTTTCTATTTATTTTCAGTTATGTCCTGTTTCCTCAATATCTTATATTTATTCTTTTCATTCAGAAGAATAAATAAGAATGCTATTTTAAAAAATCAATGTGTTTGGGTTTCAGTTTTTGTCCTGAATTTTGGTTTTGGACAAGAATTTTTTAGCTCACGGAGATGTACTGAGTTATATACATTCTCTCTAAAAATTGAGCAAGAACTATTTAAACACATGCTACAAATTTACTTTTCCTTCTTTGTTTGGTATCTCTTAGGGGTGGGTATGGAGAACAGGTACTAAATTGGTATTGGTGCCTGACTGGTCAGTCTCGGAATATCGATAAGCTCCTGGCCAAACGGTGCTGCTATCAGTATTTATGTAATGTTATCCCTGGTAGTCAGATACCCCTGGCAATCAGAGACTCCTGGCAGTCAGATCCCCCGGTAGTCAGAGACCATGGGCAAGCGGAGACCTTTGGGGGTCAGAAACCCCTGGCAATCGGAGACCGTTGGCAAGTAGACTCTTGGCAGTCAGAGGCCCCTGTCAAGCAAAGACTTTTTTTTTTTTTTTAATATATTTTTTATATTTTCCCTTTTTATTTCACAACTTCAAAGAAAACAGTTACAATTATAACAATGTCAATTCCACAATATCTTGTAATCACCCTCCCCACCCTCCCCAACCGAAAAAAATAAATAAATAAATAAGTTAATAAAAGAATCAATGAACAAACAAACAAATTGGAAATAAAAATTAATAAATAAATAAGTAAATAAATAAATAAATGCATACATACATAAAATAAAATAAAATTAAAATTAATATAAAATAGAACAGATAAAGACATCCTCTAATCTGTATTTAAGTTAGATAGGCGCTTAAAATAGGAGATGAATGGTTGCCAAATCCGGTCGAATACGTCCGCAGAACCTCTCAGAGTAAATTTAATCTTTTCCAAGTCTAAGAAAAACATGACATCAGTTATCCATAGAGCATGTGAGGGTAGGGTAGTGGATTTCCATGCTAAAAGGAAAAACAACTGCATCAGCTATTTGGGGCTTGGAAAAAAGGGATTCTGCCGGGACCCCAAATAATGTAAGCAATGGGCAGGGAGTTATGTTGCATTTGAAGGCCTCAGTTAGTGAAGTAAAAACAGCAGACCAGAACCTCTGAAGCTTTGTGCAGGCCCAAAACATATGTAGCAAATTGGCGGGTGTACCACCACAGCGAGGGCATGATGGGTCTACCCCTGGGTAAATGCCGGCCAGTCTAGCATTGCAAAAATATGCTCTATGGACCAATTTGAACTGTATCAAATTCAGACGAGGACAGGAAGAGGAATAATTTATCTTTTTTAAAGTTTTGGACCACGAATCTTTGTCCAATCCCCCACCGAGCTCCAATTCCCACCCCGACCTGTTTTCAAGGGCCGATCAATAAGAGACAAGATGCTGTTATAAATAAGCGAGATTATCCCTCTTGAAGTAACGGGAGAAGTAAAAAATTTTTCCCAGGCCAAATCAAGGGGTCGCCCAGGGAATTGAACAAAAAGGGTCTGGGCGCAGTGACGAACCTGAAAATATCAAAACATATTAGTGCGTGGAAGATTAAATCTTGAACACAGTGAAGCAAAGCTAGAGAAAATATCATCATTATATAAGTCCCTAAAAGTGCATATTCCCAGTGTATTCCAGGCGCTAAAGGTATGATCCAGGATGGAGAGTGTAAATAGGTGATTTCTACCTATGGGACTGAGGGTCGAGGCTGTTCTAAAATGAAACTGTCTACGAAATTGCACCCAAATCTTCAGCGTAGCTACAACTAAAGGGTTAGAAGAATGTCGAGAGGGGAACAGTGGAAGGGAGGAGAATATTAAGGCATTCAGAGATGTGGACTGGCATGATAGTGATTCCAAAACACATCAATTAGTGTCCGGTGATTGGATCCAGAATGCAATCTTGTGAATATTGGCTGCAAAATAATAAAACAGAAAATTAGGGAGGGCCAAGCCCCCTTCAACTTTGGGCCACTGAAGAGTCATTTTGTTGACCCGGGGGATTTTACCGCTCCAGATAAAATCTATAATAGCCTTGTCAAGAGTCCTAAAAAAGACTTAGGTAAGAACACAGGGAGACACTGAAATAAGAACAAGAATTTGGGGAGAATGTTCATTTTAACGCTTTGAATTCGGCCTGTAAGTGATAGGGGAAGATTGTTCCATCTCCGAAAGTCCTCCTTCATGGATGACATTAGAGGAGTATAATTAGCTTCTTGAATAGAAGATAAAGAACGAGTGATATTAATACCAAGGTATCTAAAGCCGTCTGGGGCCAAACGAAAAGGAATATTGGTCAGATCTACCGGATATGAGGGAAAATTTAAAGGGAAAAATTCACTTTTTTCAAAATTTAATTTGTACCCTGAAAAAGAGCCGAATTCCTTTAAATCGGGGATGACTGATGAATAATAAGAGATCGTCTGCGTATAGTGAAACTCTATGTTCTACACCATAGCGTGATATACCCTGAATCTGTGATGACGCTTTGAGGGCAACTGATAAAGGCTCCAAGGCTAAAATGAACAAAGCGGGACTTAAAGGACAACCCTGTCGAGTACCACATTGTAAAGGAAAAGAGGAAGCAAACACAGAATTAGTAGAAACTCGAGCAGAGGGTGAAGAATACAGAAGCTTAATCCAAGAAATCAAGTTTTTACCAAAGCCAAATTTATCAAGAACGGCAAAAAGGTAGTCCCACTCTAGGCGGTCAAAAGCTTTTTCCACATCTAAAGATATAACCGCCTCAGAGACAGGAGAAGAGCTAGAAGTAAATACAATGTTCAAAAGTCTACGGATATTTGAGAACAAGTACCGACCTTTAATAAACCCAGTTTGGTCATCTGAGACGACTGAAGGAAGGACAGGCTCTAAACGTTTGGCTATCACTTTTGCCAGGATTTTATGCTCATTGCAGAGTAAACTAATTGGTCGGTAAGAGCCACATAAGGTTGGGTCTTTGTCTTTTTTCAGGATAAGCGAGATTGTTGCCTGAGTAAGCAGCCTGTTTAGCAACTCGTTAAACACTTCCAAGAGAAGTGGCGATAGTTTATCTTTGAACTTTTTATAAAACTCTATACCAAAACCATCCGGGCCTGGTGTTTTACCACTACTCATCGAGCTAATTGCTTCTGCAATTTCCTGAAGTGTGATGGGGCTGTCCAGGTTCTGTGCCGTGTTAGGGTCTAAAGTGGGAAGCTGTAAATCGTTCAGAAAAGAATACATAATATCTGGTTTGGGGTGGTGTTCAGATGTATAAAGCAAGGAGTAATAGTCAGCAAAAATCTTGTTGATTTCCTTGGGATGAGAAGTCAAATTACCTGTAGAGTCTTTAATTTGAGGAATTAGTCTAGAGGCGGTAAGTCTCCTGAGCTGGTGAGCAAATAATCGACTGCCTTTATCACCATATTCATATACTAAGCCACGTGAGCGCAAGATAAAAGCCTCAGCTTTTTTTGTAGCAAGTAGATTAAACTCTGCTTGAAGGTCCGTTCGTGATTTTAACAGCTCAGGAGAAGACTTCTCGGAAATCAATCAATGTGGGTAACTGACTCAAGGTGTTCACTATTAATGAAAAAACAATCAATGCGAGAATAAGATCTATGTAGTGAAGAGAAAAAAGAAAATAATTTAGTAAAAGCGTGAAGTGATCGCCAGGGATCAACACAGCCATTGTCCTCCATGAACAAAGATAGAGATCAGGCCATTCTTGAAGTTGAGAGCAATTTCGAGCTAGATCGATCTAGTGTTGGGTTCATGACACAGTTTAAATCACCTCCAAGAATAAGTTTATGCATATCTAAATTAGGAAGAATAGATAAAAGCCTATTTACAAAGTCCTCATCATCCCAATTTGGAGCATATATGTTTACCAATAGCACCTGGACCTGGAACAGGAGACCTGAAACAATAACATATCTACCTTGTTGGTCTGAAATTATGTTCAGTGGAATGAACTGGGTCCTCTTATTAATGAAAATAGCAACCCCTCTAGCCTTTGTGTTATAATTAGAATAGAAAACTTGGTTGACCCAAGATTTACGCAGTCTAGTATGTTCCGCTCCAGATAGGTGGGTTTCCTGAAGGAACACAATGTCTGCACTTAGTGTTTTGAGATGAGAAAAAGCCTTTACCATTTTAGTCTGGGCCTGCAAACCTTTAACGTTCCATGAGATAAATCTTACCGGATTGTGTTGGTTAGTGTTCTTCCTTATTGTAGACATATGGTAAAAGTAAGCCTAAGAGATAATAGTGCGGGAGAGGAAAAAGGGGGAAGAAGAAAAAAGAAAAAAAAAAACCCATTTAAAATAAACCCCAATAGAGAAAAAACCCATGACATAACCTTCCAACTTGAACTTGAGCTCCCGGAGACGGTTCTTAAAGCCATGCACCACCTCTCTCTCCCTAAGTAACAGATTCCACTCAAAAAAAAAAACCTAGCTTCCACTCCCAGCTCCCCACCGCCATCAACAAAGAAGTAAAACAGCGAACAGGTTAAGAACCATACTAAACATCTCACATGATAAGCTACTTAAAGTCTCTTGGGACCTGGACAGGACAATTACAAATGAGAACATTAAGCATTTAAAATAGAATAAGAACCATGTAGAAACCAAATATGTAATGCAAAAGTATGGTTTGAAGATTTAAAGATCTTATACCAAGTCCTTAACCAAATTTTAAAGTGTCACTATATAGGCCCTAGTATGAACATTGGTAAATGACGTAGGAGAATGAGGCCCAACCCACTGTCGCACTAACCTCAGAAACAACCATTCCTGAGGCTACAGTTCAGTCAGGTCAACGAGTTGCATGTTCCTTGCAAAACCTCTGCGCAGCATCAGGCGTATCAAAGATCCTGGCCACGCCATTCACAATGACTCTGAGTCTTGCGGGGTAGAGGAGCGTAAAGCGAACTCCTCTCTGAAACAAAGTTGCTTTGACTTGCTGAAAGGCAGCTCGTCTGCGAGAGAGATCCATGCTGTAATCCGGAAAAATACTTAGCTTGTGACCCTTGTAAAGAAGCTTGTCTCTGCTTTTTCTCAGGGTTCGCTCCTTGTCTTGAAAGCTATGAAAGAAGATAATCATAGCTCTGGGTCTTCCACCGGCCGCCCTCCCGCAGCAGGTGAGCGGCCCAGCCGGTGGGCCCTCTCGATGATCGGTTGGCTTTGAAATAGACCGGGACCAAACAATTCCTTGAGGAGCTCCGTAGTGAATCCGATTGGATCATTTGACTCCAGACCTTCAGGGATTCCAATAATACGTAGGTTACACCTCCTAGAGCGGTTTTCCAGCTCGTCTACTTTCTCAGCCAGGGAGGTGTTTACCTGCTTAAGTGAGCGACATTCCAGTTCAAGTTGTTCCAACCGAGTGTCATGGGCAGCCGTAGTGGACTCGAGTTCAGCAATGTTATTCCTGAAGGATTTGAATATCCGCTCCAGGGAATCGAGTCTCTCGCGAATCGGTTGAAGTGATTCGTTCAGAACACTGATAGTTTTCTCCATTTTGTGGTTGAATTCCACGCCAAAAGCCGTAAACCATCTCGGTGGGGTGTCATCATCGAAGGCTAAGGTCCTCTTCGAAGGAGGGGTTTGGGAAGATCCATTTTCAGCAGAATTCGAGCGATTTGTAGTGCCAGGGTCATCGGGGGGGAAGGCCCGAGGGAAGCGCTCTCCGACTGGGAAGAGCTTGCGGTTAGCACCGGTATAGCAACATCAGCTCATCGGGATGCTTGCGCAATGGCGGAGGTGGAAGAAATTGGCTTAGAGCCAGCCTTCTCTCTCAGCTGTCTTGACATTTTTAGTATAAAAGGAGTCCACGGTCTTAAAACAAATGTTTTACTAAGAACGAAAGTGTAAAACGTCACCTGTTCGCTGTTAATTTAACAATGCTCTGGGGAGCCGGACCACGCACGTCTGCCTAAGCCGCCATTACAACCGTAACCCCGCAAAGACTTTTGGCAGTAAGAGAACCCTGGCAGTCAGAGAGCCCCTGGCAATCAGGGACACCTGGCAGTCAGAGACTCCTGACAGTCAGAGCCCCAGGCAGTCAGAGACCCCTGGCAGTTAGAGGCCTCTGGCAGGCAGAAACCCCTGGCATTCAGAGACTCCTATCAGTCAGAGGGCCCCTGGCAGTCAAAGGGCCCTGGCAATCAGAGATTCCTGGCAGTCAGAGGGCCCCTGCAGTCAGAAACTCCTGGCAATCAAAGGGCCCTGGCAGTCACAAACCCCTAACAATCAGAGACTTCTGGCAGTGAGAGGGCCCTGGCAATCAGAGAGTCTTGGTAATCAGAGACTCTGGGGCACTGGCAGGATCAGTTTTGGGAGGCTGTTCACTGAAGCATGAGTAGATATATTAGCTTCATAAAAGTTTGAATCACTAATTTTAACAATATAAAACGAGAGATTATAGACAAATCAATAAAACTATTTTAATAGGCTCCTCCTCAACATCACAGGTTTTTAAAAATAATTAAAATGACACTAGGAAGTTGTAAATAAATCTGAAAAATCTTAGAGATGTACAAAATGAAAATTTCAAAATGACTGAGAAAGCATAATGTATTATTATGCACTTTATATTTACAGCAGACACACTAAATTGTAAAATTAACTGGAAATAAAAATACATTTTTGAACAAGTTCCTTCACTAATTAAATGATCATAATGAACAAAACATACATTAACAACCTTAACATTTTATCAAGTTATAACATTTTATTAGGTACACCTCCTTTTTTCTACACTCATTGTCCATTCTATCAGCTCCACTGACCATTTAGTTTCATTCTGTAGTTCTACAGTTACACACTGTAGTCCATTTGTTTCTCTGCATACTTTGTTACCCTGCTCTTTGATGGTCAGGACCCCCACAGAGCAGGTATTATTTGGGTGGTGGATCATTCTCAGCACCGCAGTGACACTGACGTGGTGTTGTGTTAGTGTGGGTTGTGCTGAGTTTTTAAACACCTCAGTGTTGCTGCTGCACTGAGAACCAAAAATATCCAGCCAACAGCGTCCTGTGGGCAGCGTCCTGTGACCACTGATGAAGGACTAGAGGATGACCAGCACAAACTGTGCAGCAGCAGATGAGCTAACGCCTCTGACTTTACCTGCTCTGTGAGGGTCCATGGGGGTCCTGCCCAATGAAGAACAGGGTAACAAAGATGCAGAGAAACAGATGGACTACAGTCTGTAACTGTAGAACTACAAAGTGCTCCTATATGGTAAGTGGAGCTGATAAAGTGGACAGTAAGAGTAGAAACAAGAAGCTACATGGTTGCAACTGAAACAATGAACAACAAACAATGAACATGTAAACCTGTGTCTACCATTCACAAATATTAACTTTATCCCCTTGACCAAATTTAGAAGCAAGAAAAGTGATGCTTAAAATGAAGAGTGCTGTTTCTGAACCTTGAGTTGCTGTAGATCACTAACACATTTTTCATGAACATTACTCTTCTAATATAGACAAAAGAGGACAGAAAGTTATCCTTGTGCTATCCAGAGTTATTATCTGTCCAACCTGACTGTTGTCTCCACAATGTCTTTGGACCCCAGATGATGTTAAGTCTTCTGTGCAGCACGTGTTTTCTGATGGTATTTAGGGTGTGGTAACTGAGAGAAAGTCTTTCCACAATGAGAACACTGGTAAGGCCTTTCTCCAGTATGTACTCGTTGATGCGTTTTAAGGCTAGACAACTGAGAGAAGGTTTTCCCACGCTGAGAACACCTGTAAGGCTTTACTCATGTATGTGTTCGCTGATGCCTTTTAAGGCTAAACAACTGAGAGAAGGTTTTCCCACATTGAGAACACCAGTAAGGCTTTACTCCTGCATGTGTTTGCTGATGCCTTTTAAGGCTAAACAACTGAGAGAAGGTTTTCCCACACTGAGGACACGAGTAAGGCTTTACTCCTGTATGTGTTCGCTGATGCCTTTTAAGGTGGGACAACTGAGAGAAGGTTTTCCCACACTGAAAACACGAGTAAGGCTTTTCTCCAGTATGTACTCGCTGATGCATTTTAAGGTTACAAGACTGAGAGAAGGTTTTCCCACACTGAGAACACCTGTAAGGCTTTACTCCTGTATGTGTTCGCTGATGCTGTTTTAGGCTAGAAAAGTAAGAGAAGGCTTTCCCACACTGAGAACAGTGGTAAGGCTTTACTCCTGTGTGTATTGTCTGATGGGCTCTGAGACCTTTTGACCAAGCAAAGGTCTTATCACACTGGGAGCAGTGGTAAGGCTTTTCTTTCGTATGGACGCTTTGATGGTTCCTATGCACTGAAGCATGTAAAAACTTCTCCCCACAAGTGGTGCACTGGTGAGGATTTTTTCTCATGTGAATTCTCTGATGCTTTCTAAGTCTTGTTGCAATCCCGAAGGACTTAGTACACTGAGAGCACTTGTGAGCCTTTTCTTTAATATGCGTCACTTGATGGGCTTTAAGGTCTGCCCTCCGTCTGTTGTGTTCACCATGTTTGTTTAAGTGTTGTGAAGATGAGGAAGATTTCTTAGGCCTTCCTCTTCGGCTCATCTCTTTCTTTTGAATCAGTTCTCCACTTATACATCTGTCCTCACTGCTGGGCAACAACTGGCTTGGCTCACCTGTAAAGAAAATAAGACAAGTAGTTTTTTAAAAGTGTTGTTAATTAAATCAAGGGCTTAATTAGGCATAAGTTTACCCAATTAGGTTGATTTTATTATTTTGGCAGGATTCAGGAATGTTTTTATATGATTGATGAAACTACTGATAAAATGTAGTCAACATAAAAAGCTTTTTCTCCAGATTTTGACGTTTTTTTCTCTCCTTATTACATACACTATATTTCCAAAAGTATTCGCTCATCTGCCTTCACATGCATATGAACTTGAGTGACATCACATTCTAAATCCATAGGGTTTAATATGATGTCGGCCCACCCTTTGCAGCTATAACAGCTTAAACTCTTCTGGGAAGGCTTTCCACAAAGTTAAGGAGTGTGTTTATGGGAATTTTTGACCTTTCTTCCAGAAGTGCATTTGTGAGGTCAGACACTGATGTTGGACGAGAAGGCCTGGCTCACAATCTCCGCTCTAATTCATCCCAAAGGTGTTCTGTCAGGTTGAGGTCAGGACTCTGTGCAGGCCAGTCAAATTCTTCCACACCAAACTCACTCATCCATGTCTTTATGGACCTTGCTTTGTGCACTTGTGCGCAGTCATGTTGGAAGAGGAAAAGGCCATCCCCAAACTTTTCCCACAAAGTTGGGAGCATGAAATTGTCAAAAATATTTTGGTCTGCTGAAGCATTAAGAGTTCCTTTCAATGGAACTAAGGGGCCGAGCCCAACTCCTGAAAAACAACCCCACACCGTAATCCCCCCTCCACTAAACTTAACGCTTGGCACAATGTAGTCAGACAAGTACCGTTCTCCTGGCAACGGCATAAACCCAGACTCGTCCATCGGATTTCCAGATGGAGAAGCATGATTCGTCACTCCAGAGAACACGTCTCAACTGAGTCCAGTGGCGGCACTACATTACATCACTGCATTCGACACTTTGCGTTGCGCTTGGTGATGTAAGGCTTGGATGCAGCTGCTCGGCCTTGGAAACTCATTCCATGAAGCTCTCTACACTGTTCCTGAAGGCCACATAAAGTCTGGAGGTCTGTAGTGATTGGCTACCTCTGCACACTATGCACCTTAGCATCCGCTGACCCCACTCACTTTTATGTGGCCTACCACTTTGTGACTGAGTTGCTGTCGTCCCCAAACGCTTTCACTTTGTTATAATACCACTGACAGTTGACTGTGGAATATTTAGTAGCGAGGAAATTTCATGACTGGACTTGTTGCACAGGTGGCATCCTATCACGGTACCACACTGGAATTCACTAAGCTCCTGAGAGCGACCCATTCTTTCACAAATGTTTGTAGAAACAGTCTGCATGCCTTGATTTTATACACCTGTGGCCATGGAAGTGATTGGAACACATGAATTCAATTATTTGGATGGGTGAGTGAATACTTTTGGCAATATAGTGTATGTTAAGCCAGTCACTGCACTGCCCCCACTTTTTGGACTGCCCAAAATTACAATAAATAGTCCAAAATCAGCATTAAGCATGTTTGGCAGTAGTTTGCACTTACTAGTATGGACATGGTTATCAGGGTTAATCATTTTCCTGCAGTCCACCAGCTTCACTGAACACATCTTTAACTGTGTCTGCTGGTCTCCACCGCTGAACACAGTGTTGAACATCTGCACAGGGTTTGCTTCATGCTCACACTGTAGAGATCCTTCCTCCAGCTCCTGAAGCGTTAGCTGCTTTTCATTTTCACAAACAGCTTCCTGGATCTCTGTGGTGGTCTGTCCATTAACATGAACAGTCAAACTGAGTCCATCCTCCAAACCCCCCATCAAGGACTGCTCTCTACCATTCTGCCCAGTAGAAATTCTTTGTTCTGAATTTGGTTCGTCTTTAAAAACAGCTAGCAAGCTGACTGCATCTAGTATTTGTAGCTCTATATCACTGTCTTCATGCTTCAGGCCTAAATCCTCATGCAAAAGCTGTAGAAGTCAAAGAAACATGTGCAAAGTAATTTAATTTATAGCTAAACTGCATCTAAATCTCAAAAACCACCATAAATTCATGAACAGGTCTACTAACAAACCAAATTTGTGTCTTTTTTGTGCAAGATTCATGGGTCAGTTTGTGCCAACTTTCCTAGAGTCTGGCAGATTACATCAAGGATCCCAAAAAATGTCAAAAAAAAATAAAATAAAAGTGAAGCTAAATTTCTGTCTAGTTCATGCAAGCAAAGCTGTGCTCTGTTATGAATTTTAAAAGTTCTTTTAAAGAATCTTAATTCTTAATCCTGTCTTAAATATTGAATTTAACTTCTTAAAGAATGACTGAACTGGATTAGTACTTGAACATAAATACACTTGGTAATACATTCCCACAGCAGGTTAATTTAAGGATGTATGTTTTTTATGTCAGAGTTCTCAAGTCTTGTCTTCTGATACTCATAGCTCAAACTCAAGGTCTTTCCTGTTGCGACAATGTAGTCAATATTCAGCTCAGTTTAGGGCTGAACAATTTGGGGAGAATATCTTGCTGAGATTTTTCTCACCAATACTGTGATTGCGATTTAAATGCAGTTAATTTTTATAAATTAATTTCCAGGACTGTTTTTTGGTCAAGAAGACCAGAATTTCCGCTTTTTCTGGCAGGACATCTGAATGCTGAGTGCAAAAGACTACCAGTTAGTTGTGATGGCACATATACAGCTTTGGGAGCAACATTTTATGTCCATTTTACTGTCTTGGCTTTAAATATGTCTCAGTATGTGCTGATGTACTAGTATAGGATAATAATATAATACAAACAAAAACACAGACTCACTTTGCTCTGCTTTAAGCTTTAGCTCAGCTGTAGCCACTTTTCTCACATCTCTGGCAGGAAACGTTTCCTCAAAGGTAGAACAGTTTCTTGTACAACGTCTCTTAACAATCAACTTTTTACAAGGCTGAAGTCAGCTTCCATTCTCCAGCTTCTTGTTCGAATTTTCCTGTTCTACCTTAAATGGCGGACAATTCAAACAAGAAGCTAACTTCAGCTTCACAATGTTTTAGTGTTTGAAAGTTTCTCATTACAGATTAAATGTATCTGGAGACCAGCTGAGTGCTTATAAATGCAAATAAATCCATTTAGCTCCATTCAGGTCAATGTTCATCTTAAATCTCTCTCTTTGCCTTTTTGTAGGCTACTAGCTAGGCGAGATTTCTTGTCTGTGTTGCTGTGGTGATCTGCAGTCTGCACTGCTGTAAACTCTACTCTTTAAAATTGCAATTTCAACATGAAAACGATTAAGATCGATTACAATATCAAAAACGAATTTTCAGCCCTAGCTCAGTTTAATCATTCTTAAGGCACTTAAGCTCAATATTTGAGGCAACATATGTTTTTTCCATGGAAATGTTACAAAATCATCATCTAATACAATGGTTCTGCCCGTTACATCTGCAGTAAGTAGTCAAAAATATATTTTTCTCGTTTTTAGCTTTTTACTAAAGATTTTAGCTATTTTTATTATGTTCAAATGTATTTATTTGAGTGAAATGCATTCAAATAAAAATATATTTTAAAATGCTTCCCAAAGGATTCCAAAGAGCAGAGAATGGTGCTTGCTTTGGTAGTATATTAGATGAATCTATGAGGAAGGAACGTGGAGAGCTATGCCATTTGCTGGTTGCCATCAAAACATTTTGAATGCAGTTCATTTTGCCATAGGCAAATTTTTGGCACTTGAAGCTGGATTTTTGTGAAATGGACATTTTGCAACCATACAAAATCGCGATGCGGATGTGAACGATTCTGAATCGATTCACAGATGTCAAAAATCGATTTTCTAAATATTTAATTTACAATGTAATGTTGACGGAACGCAAAAGGCGGAACTTGGAAGTGTGGAAGTGCAGCACCCGGACAGTGTGTGGCAGCACATAACAAAAACACAAGTGGATGAGGAAGAAATCCGACCGGCTCCCTCTGCATTAAAGCCTGGTTAGATCAGGAGTCAAAACCCAAATGATAAGAAGAGACATTTTGTCCTTTCAACAAAAATCAAACCACCTTGGGAGCCGCAACATTTAATGTCCAGTATGTGTCAGTATGTGATAATGTCCTAGTATGGGCTAAACAATATAAACGAAAATGCAGATTTACTTCGCTCTGCTTTAAGCTTCAGTTACAGCTGCTTTCCTCCCATCTCCGCCAGAAAACGTTTCCTCAGAAGTAGATCAGTTAAATGTTTCTCAATGTTTGACTGTTTTACAAGGCTGAAGTCGCTTCTTATTCTCCAGCTTCTTGTTCGAATTTTCCCGTTCCACCTTATATTCTAACTGACACGCCGAATGTAAATGCAGCACCATTTAAGGTGGAACGGGAGAATTCGAAAGAGAAGCGACTTCAGCTTCGCCACTTTTTAGTGTGTGACAGTCTCTCGTTGCAGATTTTACATACCAGGAAACCAACTGCGCCGCTTATAAATGCGAATAATGCGAATAATGCATCGCTGCTATGTGACCTGCAGTCTGCACGCCGGTTCTCAGTCGTTGTGAAACAGGGCTTTCGCGCTATGTTGCACACGTTCCGTCTCAAAGACACTTTACTGACACAGTGACCCCCCCCCCGTCTCTACAACGAGACCAAAACCGAAGTTATAAAATCACTAAAGAAAACGGGTAGAATAGCTGTAACGTGCTGCGAGAACATCCATTGCCACTGGATTTTATTTCACAGTTACTGCGCATTTCATCGCAGATGAGTAGCAGCAGCTTCTCGTGCTCCAAACAAGAGCAGTGAATGAGAGCTTTCCAGTTCACTTGCCACATCCCTTCCATTTGTTTTATTAAAAAAGATATTGGAAGTAAATTCATTATGGATTGTTACAAATACTTTGCTTTAAAAGTACCAAGTCACTTTAAATAACAATAACACCGAGTCACTTAGTCACTTTAAAATGTATATTGTCTCTACATTCTGTATATATTTTGTGTATATTTTGTGTATATTTAATATATTTCAGTTGGTTTTTCTTGTATTTTTATTTTTACTTATTTACTTACTGTAGAGTGATTAGCTGAGCCTCACCACAAGCATTTCAATGCATAAATGTCCTGACATGTTGTGCAAATGACAAATAAACTTGAAACTTGAACTCGAAACTTGAGCTCACACAGAGAGAAAATATAAATGCTATATAGAAAAAAAGATGCATCGAGATGCATCGATAATCGCTTTATAATCACATCGCAGCCCTCTGAATTGTAATCGAATCGAATCGTGAGGTGCCTAGAGATTCCCACCCCTAGTAGCTACAATACAATATAATACTTTATAGTATTTTATAATCACTATATATAATATAATGTTTTACAAAGCCATATATAACTGCAAAGAGTAAAATACAACTGAACTACAGAACCCATGACTCAGTGCTCATGTTCTAACCCATCAAGCAGACCTACTGCATATGGGCATTTCATTAATTTAGTATAGTAAAATAGCTTTTCTAGATTTTATTTTTTTTTAATGTTAATACAACATTCAAGTGTATTATACAGACAAGTTTAATGTTATTACTTACTCTCTGAAAATAAAAATATCCTACCTATAGCTTTAATGCAGGCAGTGTTTTCTAATACACTGATTTAGGTAATCGAAATATCCTATGTATGTATTTATGTAGGGAGCTGCCTATAAATGTATGCTATGGTACAGCCATTTCAACAAAGTAGGGCAATTCGCCATCGCTGATGACAGACTTTGTAGTCCATTTTTTGAGAAAAAGCCAGTAACGCCGTATTTCTGTCCTTTACCATCATTTAAACTGTTATAGTGTTAAGTAGAACTAAATTGGACTCTGCAAGCTGCTGTACAACCTGCACCTCCAATTAACCTACATTCTGAACATAAACAGTAGAGGGCGATGCTGATTGACCGCTTCCCTAGAAGCACAAATTTAACAAAACCAACAACACCCTCTTTAAAGCCTATAAATACTGGGAAAAGGTACATTTTGTAACAGAAACCCAAAGCTGTTCCTTTAAAAGGGAATCTTTTGGCATAAAGACTGACCTGCCCTTCAAAAAGATCTGTACAGACAGAACTAACACTGACCTCTCTCTGAGACTCGCCCTGCTCCTTCCAATTTAATCTATCCTCTAACGTCGCTACCAGCGTCCTCAGCTGAGCCAGTTCAGTCTGGAGACCCTCCAGGTTTGAGATGTCCACCATGGAGAGGTCAGTGGCCACCAACTTAGTGCAGGACATTCCTGAAACTGGTTTAACACTCAAGTAATTAACAACTTACTTTAAGCATAACTTATTACACTCTTTAAAGAGATAGTGTTTCAAGGGTTCTTTGATAAAAACAAATTTGTTCTATATAGAACCATGAACAGTCAAAGAACCCTTTGCACGATAAAGGGGTCCTTTGCATTATGAAAAAGTTTTTCAGAGTGATGAAAAACATGCATGAATCTGCTGTAGGCAGTTCTGTAAAGAACCTTTTCAAAAAATCGAATCACGTTTATTGTCACATCACATTTGCACAGTTGGAAAGTGAGTGAAAATCTTAGGTGCGTAGCCCCCTTATAGAATTTAAATACAAAAAAATATATAAATATCTAAGAAAAAAAAGAAATATATTTCTTTTTATATATATACACACCGATTCTGAATATACACATATACACAATATACACTAGTATTGCACTATTCCAATGTACAGTTGTACAGTAACAAGTTATGAAATAAAACCATCAAATGTGCTGTTGTACACATTCTGTATGTGCAGTTAGTCTGAGGTAGATAATAAATGAGATGCAGGTACACAGGGGATAGAATACTGATATAGAATCTTCCAGATTAAACAAGACTGAATCCTTGTCTTTTAGTACCCTGCTAAAAAAGGACTATTATAACTATTAGATAAATCCCATTAAATAAATAGCGGGCTAGCTGACCTGACTGGCCTCGTTCACGGCTGCTCTGACTCTCCTGAGACTCGTTTAAAAGCCCCTCTTCTCTGTTTAAATGTGCAGTGAATCCATTTATCCGGTTTCTGTCCATCCTCAAACCGGCAGCCCTCCTTCTCAGCTGCGAGTGAGCTAAATGCTAGTTAGTTAGCTGTAACGCGTTCTCAGCTCGCCTTCTGATTGGCTCCTGAAAACGCGCCGTTTCCATGGAGACGCGCTCCAAACAGAGCGAGGTAAACACCGTAAACCGAAAGTATTTAATCTGAACTGTCCGTGATTTGTCCGAATAAACGGGCGGAAATTGTAAATTAAACATTTATTAAACCTAATAATCCTTCCTACTGTATTAGGAATGCTTTAAATCTCATTAATAAACCATCAGATGCATTTAGAGTCAGCCACTGGTCACCTGTTAAACCATTAGGATCCTCTACACTGCGATATCAACCCAATAAAAACGCCAAAACCATCAAGAACCAACAGAAACACTTTATGGTTTCAATTACACTTAATCTACACAGACAGAACCAAAACTGACCTCTGCCTGGAACTCAAGCCGTTCTTTCCACTTTAATTTACCCTCTAAATCAGCTTCCTCAGCTGATTCAAGACCCTGCGGGTTCGAGATGTCCACCGTGGAGAGGCCAGTGGCCGCAGGACATCTCTGAGAAACGATCTCTGAAGGTTATTCTTTCTGAAGCTTAATTGAATGAATGAATGGCGACATCTGCTGGCGAATCCGTGGAAATGCATCGTCAAACCCGAAAACAAAAAACAAGAAAAACTCAATGATTACTGGTACAAATGTATACTTTATATTTATGTATACTTTATATTTATATTTGTCTAGAATAAGGAGGCCTTCATAATTCATCCCATATGGAAAAAATGCATTCCAAATATATTTATTAAATATTTTTTTGCAGTGTATCCCTTATAGCAAGAGGATAATGGGCCACAGTTGGCCCGCCGATGGCAAAGCTGGTGGTCCACTGGCGTTTTGTCAGCGTTTTCCTGGCAGCCCACCGGTAGTTAAACAGAGTATTAGACAAAATTCCACTTTTCATTGCTCATTTTCCACTCACAGTCCAGTTTACTGATATTTCCTTCCTTCCTTTCTTTAGATATACTTTGTAAATTTGTTTAGTAAATAATGTTAATCTAGTGCAGTGTCAACAACATTTTCTATAAAATCATTTTGTATTAGGCCCAGTCATTTTTTTCTCAGTTTATAATACTTGTCTTAGCCTTTTATTTTAGAAAAAAAATATCCTTATTTTAAACATGTTTAAGGAGGTTAAAAACTAGTTAGAGTTTGTATGCAGGGCAGTAATCTGGGTGGTCCGATGGTGGACCAGCAGGCAAACAGTCAGCAGGGTGCCAAATTTATCAAGCCAGTGGACCCATATATGCTGCTATCTGAGGTATGAAAATGGCCAAAAATGTATTTGTTAAATATACTTTTAAAACGCATTTATTAGTATTAGTTATTATCTGTGTTCAGCTGTGTGTAATGAAGGTTACAGATGTATGTAAACGGTACTGACTACTGTGATCTGCATTGTACTTTAAATTAACCATGTACGTCTGCAGTCAGACTCTCACACACAATGTACTTCACATAAACAAGATATCAAATCATAACTGCATTTTCACAGAGTATCAATACCCACAACACTCGCTTCTGTCATGTTAAAGGTTCATTTGATCATATTTAAAATGAAAATACTGGAATACAATTTCATTTCTAAGGCCCAGTCCCATTTCTTCTTTTTACCCCTACCCTTTGTTTTTGAGTGTCACCCTAACCCGTTGGAACTGAGTTACAGCGTAGTGGTTGAAATCTTCCTCTATGATATGACACCCTCAAATAAAAAGAGCATCACTTCATTAACAGCTACTAGCACTGCTCTGTAGGCGACCCTGCCAGTCTGCAGTGATAGCAGAGGAGGGTAAAGTTCAGCAACCTCACTGCTGGGCTTTAGTTACAGTTAGGGTATCACATGCCTTCAAAGAGGGGGGCAATTATTTATTATCACCCACTTCTAATTCTTCAGTGACATGAAGCTGAAGTCAGATATTCAGCACCTTCTTGTTTGAATTTTCCCGTTCCACCTTAAATGGAGCAGCAGTTACATTCTGGTGCTTCAGGCGTCAGAACTGCTGGACTATTTAAGGTGGAACGGGAAAGTTAGTTAGCTAGGTACTGATACATCAGCATGGTATTAGCGATTTTTTATGCTTGTTACAAAGAAAACGACCATAATACACTGAAACGACATTAAACTAAGATACATTTTTTAATGAAGAAAATTCTCACATTTGTAGTATATATTTGGTCCCTTGTTCAGCCATCTTGCCGTTTTTTTTTTTTCCTCATAACTCTCTGTTTGGAGTCTCTGAAAAACCTGTTTGAAGGGCGATGTAGCCCAAACACTTCGCCCTTCCCCTCTATCTCAACAACAATTCGGACACCCTACCCCTAGACGAGAACACGCAAAACAGAGGGCTAAGGTCTCAGTGGTAGGGGCGAGGGGTGAAATGGGATTGAGCCTGAAGGTATCAGACAGTGAAGTGCATTAGACAAGATTCTGGCTGTTTTCATACATTTTCAGATGGATTTGATAAACACATTTACACACATTTATTTTTGTATGGTACATTTCTGTGTGTAATATTTCCCCATACATTTTAAAATAAATGAATTTATTATTATTATTATTATTTTAGTTTGGACTGCAATGCATTTAAAATGTATTTCAAATATATAAAAATACATGTCCATATATTTTTTTTCCATATGGGATCTTATTCATTTTTACTTTGAAAATTAAGTAACAGTAGAATAGGTACAGGCTTAAAAAGACGGTTCTTCAAGAGATCTTCAGTAAGGTTCTATATAGACCCACAAGTTCTATATAGAATCATTTGCATGCTTAAATGGCTCTTCAGATTGAGTCCCCTTAAAAGTTCACTTACACTCTTAAAAAAGATGGTTCCTTAAGGGTTCTTCATTAAAGAAAAAGGTTCTATATAGAACCATGAACACTCAAAGAACTGTGTGCATAAGTAAATGGTTTCTTTACTGAATAACCCTTGAAGAAGCATCTTTTTAAGTGTAAGTATGTTCTGTGGACTGATGAAGTCAAATGAGGAACTGTGGTGAGGATGTTGTGGTTGTCTTGCTGCCATTGGACTGATATGGGAAGTCTTTGGGTTAGTCCATGCCTGCAGACTGGCCGCATCCTGGTCGCAGAGAGTTGCTCTGGGATTATTTGCAGAATACATGTATTAAGAACACAGCAGTTACTTCCTTTCATAATCCACTCACTGACCACAGACACACAGACACACACACGCACACACACACACACATAATTTGGCATCTTAGGATAAACAAGATGTCAAATCATATCAAATCAGCATCTTAGGATCCAAGAATTTGTTTTGTCTTAAATTATAGGATCCTAAGATGCTGTGGACAAAAATCACAGGAAAGGGAACCAAATAACCAGAAAAGAGTTCTATATAGTACCAGGAAGGGTTCTGCTATTGTTACAGTGTCAAGAACCCTTATTGGTGCTATATAGAGCCATGTTCAAAAAGATTCTATATAGGACCATCTACAGCACATTCTCTACAGTGATTTCTAATAAGTAGTCCATAAAAGCAACAGATATCAGTTCAGAGTTGAAATACGAACAATTTTTACCGCTGTTTACCGCTAAGTGTGAAGTATTAGAGCTCCAAGGTTACCTGCAGCTAGTTTAACTGTGTTTTGGCGAAAGGCAGCTTGCTTAACCACAGTAAACGGTCAGAGTGTGAAAACGCCCTCTGACGTCTGAGCCTCTAAAGTGAAAGCACTCTTTATGAGGTCTCAGGAAGAGCATGAGGAAGTTTCAGAAGTTTCTCAAGGTCTGCAGAACGTTGTGAACTCACTGGTTCTCTGGAATGTAGTCACTCAGGAGGATGCTTTCATACGGTGAGTACACAGAACTGTAGTAGAGGGAAGAAAACTGCACAGATGAAGTGGATCAGCCTACAGCTGGGGTTTCTTTTGAACGTCTCCACCTCATGCCCTGTATAACCTAGCGAGACTCTATTGGGTGCTTTTGCTTCGGCTGCAGCATCATCTTATTATCTTGGTATGTAAGTGATATACCAAGATAACAAGGAGCTGGCTGCGTGCGCTGCTGTTTAACTTCAGTAATTCAGTAAACTATGAGTCACTGTTAAGTACATTTTAAAATCAACTGCAGTGCTGCTCAGCGCCTGTGATCACATGGTGTAATTTACTGGTGTTGCTCCTTTGTGTGAACCTGTCAGAGAATGTTTATGTGGCCTCACCAGAGATCTGGAGAAGTGCAGAAGAAGCTATTATGCAATACTGCATGACCTGAATAAGGCTCAAGGCAACGTTATCAAAGTAGATCATGATACCAGAGCAGCAGCAGACTTTAGCCTTTACATACGTGCACAGTTGCACAGTTAGAGACTGTAGCCTATGTGTTGATGCAAAGTTTGTTGGCTACCCACTAGCCCTTTATTAGTGGTCATGAATGGCTGGATATTTTTGGGTGGTGGATCACAATCAACCTAGCAGTGACATTGATGTGTGTACAAACTCCAGCAACAATGCTGTGCACCATGCAACTACCATTGTAATTATTAACCAGCATCCGGTCCAGACTAGAGGGGGATGAGCAGCCCTCTTGAGTCTAGTTTCCTCTCAGTGTTTCTTTTTCCGGCTCTTATGGGACTTTCCTTTAACCGACGCGGCGACATCTTCTGCTTGCACAGTGCGAATCATGATATCTTATGTTCTGAGGGTCCCCATTAGCACTACATTTAAAAAATACGATGTAGGTAAAAGGATTTTTCAGCATTTTACATAGTGCACTACACTAAATCCAATGAAAGAGGACTAATTATGCTCTTCTTGTAATGGAGTCAGTTTTAGGTACTGATCATATCCATGATAGAAAGAAATATGGTGTCTAAGGATGCACATTCAAATTCATGTCAGTATCAGCAAGACAAGTTTATTTATATAGCACCTTTCATATACTGCTGTCATTCAAAGTTGTTTAAAAAAAAAAGTAAAGGAGAATAGAAATTAAAAACAAGGTGAAAACATGATTAAAACAATACATATAAAAGAGAAAATGATTAATTTAAAAATCAACAAAAAATAATTGCTTTAAAAATGTCAGCATCAGACAGCTGGTCAGATTTAACCAATTCAGTTGCATGCAATGGTTTTAACACTTCTGGTCAAACTGCATGTTTTGCTGATTTTCTAAGTGAAAATATATTAACACATCCTCTACAGAAAACAAACCTAAATATGGCACTTTTCTGCAAATTCTAGTGCATGATACTTATTAGCTTATATTAATTAATATATATTTATTTATGTTTGTTTATTTTATTTTCATGTTTTATTTTTTTCCCAATATGTTAAATTCAGCTAGTAAAGAGTAACTGTGTGTTTAAATAATATTTTTCCTCTCTCTTTTCTCAGAGACAGCAGTTTGCCCAGAGCTTCTGCTGGCTTTTCTGGTGATTGTTCTGTCCATTTGGTTCTGGAGAAGAAGAACGCAGCCCACAAACCATCAGCACTTTAAAGGTAACACAGGGCTTTATTATGTCCTAAATAATCAATAAATATGGTGACATGGATGGAGTATAATTTCCAAAAAAAGTGCAAGATTTGTCTCTGTTCTCCAGATGCTAACAAGACACTGACACCTATAACAGATAACCATCAGTATCCAGATCATCCAGATGTACATCCTACTTCAGCACAGACAGCTCCAACTCCCACTGTAGTTCGTCCTGATGGCTGCTCTGTTGTTGCAAGTGCTAATAACAGCAGCACTGTATTTGCACCTACAGTCAGTAAGAACATCATCCATGGCCAATGTGTTTTCAACTTCAACACCAATTCTGGAAAAGGTATGTTAATCTTGCTGTATCCATAAAAGGACATAGGACACAATCCATATTAGGCCTGTCACATTATTAAATAATCACCTGATTGCAATTATTTGATATGTTCAGTTATTTTCCGCACTTGTTAGCTTTCACAATCATATGTTTACACTACAAAAAATACGAGTGTGAATTAGATGTGTGTATGTTATTTAAGAGAAAACAAAAAATGCATATATTGAGATATTTTATGGGTCTAACGAAAATAGGGAAAGTTATAAATGCCTTTAGAGGGCAGTGGTGAGTAATGATTGTTTATGTGCACTTCAGCTGCCTTAGTTGGGCTATATTATCGACAGCTTGGCAGCAAGTTATCTGATGAGCCACGTTGTCCACTATAGGCCTAACAGTTGCACACAATTAACAAAAAAAGACCATTACATTTTTAATCACGATTATTTATATGACAGTGATCAGTTGGAATTTAATGTTTGTGACAGGCCTGATCCATCAACAAAATAATTGTTTGGCACAAAACTAGATAGGAGTACTTTGTTCAGTGGAGATTAGTTAAGCAAAAGCACCACTCAGTGGCTTCATGCAGGAGCTGTTCTGAATACAGATGTGTCAGACAATGATCCTCAGCACTTGGTTTGTGCACATTTTGCCTGCTTTTCCTGTTGTCTATCTCTCAGCCTTGATTCTTGTCATTGTGATTAATTTTTCAGAACATGGAGGAGCAGAAGGAGCAAGGATAAACACAGGTATTATGATCATGTTTGTCATACTGATTCTAAAACTGAACCCAAAGTTTTGCCTAAAATACATTGTCTTTGTCTCCCTGAGAAATCTTACCCATATGCGTTTGCTAAAACAACACATATTTTATCAACTGAGATGGCCTTGATCCAATACAAGGTCCCTGGATAAGGCTGATATCAGTAGAAAGTGTTGGATCAGATATTGGAGGGGAAGAAAAGAATAACTGTGATCCAGTTCTGTTAAAAATTTATCCTGAGTAGCTGTGTAGTTCATTGTGTGGGGTAGTAAAGTGGTTGGTATAGTGTAGTGGTTAACACATCTGCTTTCTACACTGTAGTCTGGGGTTCACTGCCTAGGCAAGCACCCTACACTATACCAATAAGAGTTCTTGGGCAAGAACTCTTCAAGGACTTCTAACACTACCTTTGCCTACCTGTGAAAAATGATCAAACTGTGAAGTGCTTCAATTAGCTATTTTTAAAGTTTAGAGTTTTAAAGGAAAAAAATCCCATTATTGGACAATACTCAAGTTTTGAGTATTGCTATTAGAAAAGAAAAATTGGTATTGTGTCATCTCTATTTAATAGTTTCTTTGAAAAAGGCACTAGCTTCACTGTGGTTTGTGATGAGGACTATCTTGATAGTTCCTGCAGGCTTCTATTTTGTTACCTACAGATCTGAATTTAGTGTTTTTGATGTTTATAAATGAAGAAAATATGCTTGTTTATTATTTGTTTACACTGCTTTTGTCTGTACCAAACAGATGAATCAATTCTGCAGAAATTCCTGGAGAGTCACAAAGCCAGCATGAAGAGGAAAACTGAATGTATTTTTGAGGGAAAGAAGGATGCAAAAAATAAAATACAGCTAAAGAAGGTTTACACACAGCTCTTCATCACAGAAGGAGAACTTAACAAAGTCAATAATGAACATGAGATTCTAAAAATTATGAAAGACAAAGCTTTCAGAGTTCACAAAACTCAGGAGACAGCAATAAGCTGCAATCAGATTTTCAGTTCAGCCTGGAAAAACACAGACCACAACAAAACAGTGTTGACCAAAGGCATTGCTGGCATTGGAAAAACAGTATCCGTTCATAAGTTCATTCTTGATTGGGCAGAGGAAGAGGCCAACCAGCACATAGACTGCATGTTCCTGCTTCCATTCCGAGAGATTAACTTGATAAAAGATTCAGAGTTCAGTCTTCATGAATTGTTGCTGGAATTCCACCCTGAACTAGAAGAAGTGAAAGAGACCAAAACATATGAAAATCTCAAGATTGCGTTCATTTTTGACGGGCTTGATGAAAGTCGACTTCCATTGGATTTCAGCAGCAGGATTGTGACAAGTATTCATAAGAAAGCATCTGTGGATTTGTTGATAACAAACCTCATCAAAGGAAATTTGCTTCGAACCTCCTTGATCTGGATAACCTCCCGACCAGCAGCAGCCCACCAAATCCCTTCAGAGCATGTGAGCATGTTCACAGAAGTACGAGGGTTCACTGATAAGCAGAAAGTAGAGTACTTCATGAAGAGAATACCAGATGAAACTAAAGCCTCAAAAATCATCTCCCACATTAAGGTCTCTCGAAGCCTCTACATCATGTGCCATATTCCGGTCTTCTGCTGGATCACGGCTACTGTGCTTCAGGACATGCCGGTCCAAAATCCAGGAGAGGACATTCCCAGCACACTAACTGAAATGTACATCCACTTTCTGCTTATACAGATGAACATGAAGAACCAGAAGTACGACAAGAAGGTTGAGCGAGATCTGACGAAACTTATGGGATCAAACAAAGGACTGATCCTGAAGTTAGCCAAGCTGGCATTTGAACAGCTGAAAAAGGAAAACATTATGTTTTACGAAAGTGACCTGAGGGAGTGTGGTATTGATGTCACCGAAGACTCTGAATATACTGGAATGTGTGCTGAGATCTTCAAACAGGAGTCTGTACTTCACGAGAAAAAGGTTTACTGCTTTATACATTTGAGTCTTCAAGAGTTCCTTGCTGCTCTTCATGTGTTCTACTCTTACCTGAACAAGAGCATTAATGATTTGCAGTTTTTCTTTGATCGACCTCCTGCTAACATTCAGCTGGATCTCTTATTGAAGAAGGCAATTGACAAAGCCAAAGAGAGTGAGAAAGGACATTTAGATCTTTTTCTGCGTTTTCTGCTGGGCATCTCACATGAGTCCAATCAGAACCTCCTGGCAGGCCTGTTGCCACACACAGAGAACACCAAAAAGAGCATCAGTAAAGTAATACAGCACATCCGGCAAATGCAGAACAAGGGTCCAGATCTGTCACCTGAGAAATCCATCAATCACTTCTTCTGCTTGGTTGAACTAAAAGACAGCTCCCTTTACAACCAGATCAAGAAACGTCTGAGTGCTGAAGCACTTCCAGACAAACATCTCTCCTCATCCAACTGCTCAGCTCTGGCCTACATGCTCTTGATGTCTGAGGAGGTGCTGGATGAACTCAATCCAAAGAACTACAATACATCAAATGCAGCTTGCAGGAGACTGATCCCGGCTGTGAGATGCTGCAAAAAAGCATTGTGAGTTTTAGCATGTCCTACCACTTCAGTTCATATGTGTGTACATGTTGTTGTTGTAAAAAAAAACAATTCCTTGCTTTCTAGCAGTAAACAACCAATTGTGTCATACAGCCATGCAAACATTGGCATGGTGACAACATTGTGCTCACCAGCAAAAATGGGTGCTTGTCCAATGAAAGCTTTAGCAGTGTTGATTGTTTATATCAAATGTAAAAATGTTCTGTAGTTTTATTGTGTAATACTGTGCTTCGACAAGGAGATATGCAGGGTCCATGGCTCCCAAACAAACAATCTGGTTTATTCCATCCTCAAAAGCAAAAGCTGGGAAATTTGAACCCTTGATGACCTCTGTAATACACTGCCATTGCCACTGACAGCACCAAAAAATGTATGACTCCTCCATTGAAAACAACAGAGTATCAGTTTTTGTATAAACTGCCCATTGCCAACATGTAAACATGGCATTAGACCATGACAAAAATTTAATTGTGACTTTTTGCACACTGTCATTACAGGTTTGCTGGCTGTGAACTTACTGAGAGTTGCTGTGAATGTGTATCTGCAGCTCTGCAATCAGAAAACTGCCCCCTGAGAGAGCTGGACCTCAGTGATAACTACAGACTTGAAACAGCAGCTAAGCTGCTTTCTGATGGACTCAAGAGCTCATACTGTTACCTGGAGATACTGAGGTCATTGTTGTATTTAGTAAATTAAATTTCAAACTAAACTCAGTCAAGTTATATTCTTGAAATTTTCACTGACTGTAATTGCATTTTCAGGTTAGCCAGATGTTATTTCACCCAAAACAGCTGTGCAGAACTGGTCTCTGCCCTCAACTCAATTTCATCCTCTCTGAAAGAGCTGGACCTCAGTAACAATGACCTGCAAGATTCAGGAGTGAGTCAACTCCTTCTCGGACTAGGAAATCCATACTCTAAACTACAAATCCTGAGGCAAGTATTCATAAGTTTAGTTCTCTCACTGGTCAATACATGGTTAATGCTAAATACATCATCCTCTTCATGCCAAATTCTCCAATTAAGGGTAAGTGAATGTAACTGCTCAGTTTGGGCCTACATTTTTTTGATAGCAAAGGGAGTGTTGAATAAACTAAGGAACACAAGTTGATTGAGATTTAAAATATTCAATTGAAAATTTATGTTACTCTGTCTCTTTAATTACTATTAATTGTGCAAGTTTAGCTTTGGTTAAACTGAGTTATGCTCAGCTTCCACTGTTAACATTACAATATACTAGTCTGTTTGATAGACATCTAAGAGTGATAAGTTCAATACTTAGACATTTCCACCACTCAGAAGCCCCAGCCATATTGTCATTTTAAATCTTCTCTTATCTCAGCCCAGAACATTATTAAGTCCCAGGAGGAATCCATGCCAGCATTGTGTGTCTTGAATTATGATTCACTTATATCCTTATAGATTTCTGAAACTTCCATATGTGATTTCTATAACTGAGTTTTGCAATGTTTCCAATCTAGGCTGGGCTGGTGTAACCTCACTGAGAAGAGCTGTGAGTTCCTCTCCTCATTTCTTAAGACTAGCACAGAGTCAAATCTAAGAGAGCTGGACCTGAGTAACAATGACTTGCAGAACACAGGAATAAAACTGCTCTCTGCTGGATTGGAGTATCCAAAGTGTAGATTGGAGATACTGAGGTCAGTGATGAGTTTTGCTTTGACATGGCGTGTCCAATCCTGGTCCTGGAAATCTACCTCCCTGGAGATTTCAAATCCAATAGATGTTCGTGAAACCTTCAATACCTGAAACAAGTATGTTAGTTTAAGGTTGGAGCTAAACTCTGCAGGGTGTTAGATCTCCAGGACCAGGAGTGAGCATCCCTGGCTTAGACCAAATTCATTGTGTTTAATTATGCCTTTTCATGCCCTAAAACAAATCAGCTGCACTCATGTCAGAGAAATATATTTTTGGAAAAGTGGTATTGAATTAAACATTGCATGTTACTGTGTATTATTTGAACCATTAGAAATGAGATCATGATATACATTAAAATATATTTCTTAAAAATAAAAGTGCTGCCCACTTTTGTCCTTCGTAAAGAATGGTTATATGACCTGAATAGCAGAAACAGATGCTTTTTAGACTACAAAACAAGCATCTTCAACTTTATGAAGCTCTGTTCCTACACATATTCTGAAATGTATATATACCTAATAATTGGACAACAATTGTATGTATGGTTTTGAGGACCATTAGCGTGACATAAGGCAAAATGGCACTAGACCCTTTACACCACAAAATCACATTTTAATAGTAAAGAGTCCTCATGTTGTGTTTGGCCTGCTTTCTTTCTTTCTCTCTACATATCTGTGCCGTTCAAGGCAATAAGTCAATAAGTCAATAAGTCAAGTCAATAAGTCTTCAATTCAATAAAGTATTTTTTTATCAAAATGTAATGACTTTTGCTTTTACTTTTTCTCATTTTTGATTATGTCCTCATGATCCAGTGGGCAAAAAAAATACTGACCAATAGATAGATGATGAATGGCATTTTGTTTTTGCTTATTTCCTGCAGGTTATCTGGGTGTATGATTACAGAGGAAGGATGTTCTTTTCTAGCCTCAGCTCTGAATTCTAACCCCACCCACCTGAGAGAGCTGGATCTCAGCTATAATCACCCAGGAGAGTCAGGAGAGAACCTGCTGTCCGCTAGAGTGGAGGACCCACACTATAAACTTTTATTAAGGTTAGTGGTGTATTTGAGATAACTGTACATTAATCAGGTGCAGTGTTTTTCCTTACTAATAAGTGAGGAAAAAGTCAGTTTACATTTTTCACATTATGCTCTATAATTCTTTGTTTCAGGATGGACCCAAAAGGTGAACACTTCATCAAACCAGGGGTCAAAAAGTGTAAGTTCTCCTGTGCTCTCCCTCTCACTTTCTCTCTCCTCTATTACAATAATAATATTTGACATAGAGAGATATAAATAATATGAGAGTAATAAACCCATTTCTCTCTTGCAGATGCCTGTAGGCTCACACTGGATCCAAACACAGCACACAAACAACTCTATCTGTCTGAGGCCAACATGAAGGTGACACATGTGGACGAGAAGCAAGATTATCCAGATCATCTGGACAGGTTCGAAGAATTTCCACAAGTGCTGTGTGAGGAGGGTCTGTCCGATCGCTGTTATTGGGAGGTTGAGTTCAAAGATTCAAGCCCTGAAATAGGTGTGACCTACCATCAAATACTAAGGAAAGATGATGATGACATTGCTTGGCAGGCAGCTAAAACTCAGCTTGGAATGAATGAAGTGTCTTGGAGTCTCGGCTACAGTACAACTGGCTACCATGCCCGCCACGATTCACAGTACACGGACATACGTGCTACTGTCTCAAGGTCAGGCAGAATAGGCGTGTTTCTGGACTGGCAGGCTGGTGTTCTGTCTTTCTACAGCGTCTCTTCTGATACTTCCACACTGTCCCGCCTGCACACGTTCCAAACTACCTTTCGGAAGCCTCTGTATCCTGGCTTCTGTGTGGAATTCGGCTCATTGTTTTTATGCCAGATGGATTAATTACAGTGATTACAAGGTAATACAAGACCTGTATTATCATCTAGATTATTCTTTCCTCTTTCTAACAAAATGAACAGCAACAACGTTTAACATGCAGACTGTGTTCAAACATGGAGGTCATTTTCATGAGAACTATCAATTTCTTTATTTTTATAATTTCTGTACTTTTTAAAATCAGAATTTTTTAAATTTGACTAATTCGCTCATAAATTAGGATGGTGGAATCTTGAGAGCATCTGAATTCCAGCTGCCTCGGGTGATGATGTCATATGGGCCTTGGAATATGACAGTATTTATCGTTATCGTGATAAATTATGACACAATATGTCACAATATTGCTTTTCTGAGTACCACCAGTACCCTGTTGCATGTTTGATTACAAAGGGAGCCCAGCTTAGCGTGTATATTTTTGTGATCATGAATTTAACCTGATGGATTTTAAATGGCTTGATACTACTGCTTTTATATTTAGTTCAAAATGTTGCAGTCTTCAGATTTAAATTTGAAAAAGTAAATGTTTACATGTTGCTTTGGTATTTTAAAATACCAAAGCATTTAAAACAGTTAAGTTTCTGTGGCACTTGACAGAAGCCTAGTCAAAAGTGAAGGTTACTGCAGCAGTATTGGAAGAATGTTCTTTTATCAGGAGAAAAAGAACTTAAAATAATGATCTGTCTGGAGTACCTGAGAGTGAGGCAGACTCAGAGAGACGAACATATACAGCTCACCAGATCAAACAAGTAAGCCCACAAAATTCTAAAAGCCTACCTCTTCATAGCAACCACTGTTTCTCCTGTTGGATTATTTGATGGAGTCTGTGTAGCAGGAGTGGACAATACTTGAGTAATTGTACTGTATTATTAAACTGTATTACTGTACTTAAGTGATGTTTTGGAAGATTGGTTAAGTGGAGTGGGAGCGTGTTTGGGGTAAATATAGGGGTCACAAATGGAGGAATCAGCAGGACTGGAGAGACAAGTCTCTTTTGGCAGGTCACAATGATAAATCCTGGAGTCTACACTGCTCCAATTACAACTACAGTGCTTTGCACAGTGGCAAGAAAACTGACCTCAGAAAAACACCAGAGAACAACTTAATTTCTGAGATGATAGCTGTGTATCTGGGCTGGCCAGTTGGCACTCTGTCTTTCTACAGGGTTAACACCACATATACAAGTTCCATATGAGGTTCACAGAGCCTGTCTACGCTGTGTTCAGACTGGCCCATCACTATGCTGTGGTGTTCCTGTAGCTGAGCACAGACTGTTTTAGTGAGTAGACATTTTTCTGTCCACCTTCTAGCCTGAAAAGTCCAAATCCAACTGTCCTCACCCCCAGCCTCTGAAAACATCCAAACTAACAAGACAAAGAAAGTGGGAACAATATGCATTGGACCCATTGAGTTTGGAGATGTATCTATTATTCGGCAGCTGAAAATTTTGGGCCAAAACAAAAAGAAGGTTGAATTTTTGACTCAGAACCCCTCAAAGATGAAAAGCATACAATAAAGTGTCATAATCCAATATTGTACAAACAATTTTAATGGTAAATAAAATTAGAAACATGGCCTCCAGCTGATATGCAGAACAACAGCAAAACAACAGAGGCAGAAAAGAGCATGCCAGGGCCGTCTGTAGATTCAAAAATGATGAAAATGTCAGTGCAAAAGTATAAAGAATAACTAAAAAGATCATGAAAAATTCATTGCCTTAGATGACCAACCAATTTTGAGGACGGTAGATTCTGTTGGCATATGCTGTACCTACTGTATAATTTCATAAAAGAATGTTAATTGTTAAAATGTTAAATGTTTTTATTTATTGTCAGTTATGTCCTATTGAAAGGGCTGACTTTATCCATAAAATATGTAATTTCTTCAATAGCTTGTAGTGATTCTATATTATTCAAAAGTATAAATATAAAAGCAATAAAACATCAGCTTCTTATTTGCATATTTTCTCTTTTTGTCTTTGTGTCCTGAATTTTGGTTTGGTACAAACTTTTTGTTACGTTGGTTTGTACTGAGTTATATTCATTGTTTTTGAGCAACAATTGTTTTGAGGACACACCACAAATAACTCAGTGGTTTATTTAGTTTAAAGGTTTTTGTTATGGCCCGATTTAGGAATGCAACTGTTTCATTTCTTTTATTTTTCTTTCTTTCTTTAGTATCTCTGCGTGTGCACAGGAGACACCCTGCCAAATTTGGGCCAGACTCGTTTTGAATTATCATTCAGTTTGTGCTTGTAAACTGGCACAATTGAGATATGGGTTAAAGAGTTGAACTGCAATTTTCTCTATAGTGCTGCTGTATTAAATGAAGACGGTAGAGGTACTGCTGTCTGCTGTTATCCTTGTTTGAAAAATAGTTGGTAATGTCTGAGATACTTCTAAATTTTTTTTTCTCCATATAGTTTCATAAATCAGCTATATAGGCTTAAAGCACATGCTCCACTATACAGAACATCCAGTGCATCTGTGACATCTGTAAGATAACATCTGTACACATCCCCATACTCTTAAAAGTAAAGGTACCAAAGACTTCTTAGTGAAACAGAACATGCTTTGGGACTCCAGTCTTTGTGGGTTGCAGCTCTGTAGACTTCAGCGGTCTGCCTCATTATGCACTCCTGATTCAACTCAATTAGCATTTAACCTTCATCAGCTGAATTCAGAGTGTCAGATGGGAATGCTCATATCCACAGAGCTGTAGCCTGGAAGGAACCAAGTTTGACATGCCAGCTAACATAAAATGAATAGTTCTGAAAATGAGATGTGTGAATGTGAAGAACCCTTTTGAAGTTGAAAGAACCTTAACATAATTTAATAAAGGCTCTAGGATGAACACTTAAATCGTTACAGAGCTGTTAAGCTATGGGAAGGCTCTTTAAACCTCTTGTATTCAGTCAAATACAAATTCTAAGGCAACTTTTGAACTATTCTAAGGTGAATTCTTTAGTTTAAATGTATTGTTTACCTAAATGAGATGCAGTATTAAAAATGTAAATTGGAAGAACTTTTGACTGAACTAAGTTTGAGTTAGTTTCATGCAACAGTACCATGATTATTTCTTTCCAAAACACTTACCATTTACTTCACTTCTAACAGGTTTGTCATTGATGTTTTAGTCACTTCTCTACAATGCCGGTGTCATCCACATTCTCTGAAATTTGGAGCTTCTTGGAAATAATGCTCTAAAGTTTTAAATAATCTGAAATGTAAATGACAGCTGAAGCATTTTGCTTGTGCAGCTGATAAAAGACATCCAATAACATTCATCAACAATTTGAGTAACAGACTGAAGTGAATAATAGAGAAGGGAGAAATGTTCTCTGGCTGTGTCTGTATGAAGTGCTGCCATCTACTGGACATCACAGATAAGAGTTACACTGCAGCTCATAAAAATGTATTAAATTTAAGTTATTCTCATGGGAAACCTTCCAGCACGTAAGTTAAAGGCATTGCAAATGAGATGGAGACATTCAGCTTTCACTTATGTTTTGTGTTTTGATCTGAAGATTTTTGTGTAAAATTGGAAGATTTTGGGGTAAGATTTTAATAGAGTTGTTCTCTTTTTAAACTTTAGTAACTTTAGTCATTTGTCCAAAGGCCATTTGTTCATCTTGTGTTTACTGTTGTAGTGGGTTGTCAAAAATATTTGGCCCTCAGAGAACCCTGGCAATCAGAGACCTCTAGTAATCAGAGGCCCCTGGCAATTAGAGCGCCTGGCAGTCAGAGGCCCCTGGCAGTCAGAGGCCCCTAGTAGTCAGAGCTCCTGGCAGTCAGAGTGCCTGGCAGTCAGAAACTCCTGGCAGTGAGAGTGCCTGGCAGTCAGAGGCCCCTGGCAGTTAAAGGCCCCTGGCAGTCAGAGATCCCTGGCAGTCAGAGCTCCTGGCAGTCAGAGACCCTTGGCAGTCAAAACGCCTGGCATTCAGAGACCCCTGGCAGTCAAAACGCCAGTCAAAACTCCTGGCAGTCAGAGACCCCTGGCAGTCAGAGCTCCTGGCATTCAGCGGCCCCTGGCAGTCAGAGCTCCTGGCAGTTAGAGACTCCTGGCAGTCAGAGGCCCCTGGCAGTCAGAGCTCCTGGCAGTCAGAGGCCCCTGGCAGCTAGAGCTCCTGGCAGTCAGAGTGCCTGGCAGGTAGGGACTCCTGGCAGTTAGAAACCCCTGGCAGTCAGAAATTCCTTAGTCTTGACAAAGACTGAACATAACCCACAATAACAGCCTTACATATTGTATCAAGTTTTGCAGGATTTGATCATTCAGAACTGCATGAAGAACTGAATAGTGTCTGAACTCAGATTAGATTACAGACAAAAGTGAAATAAATACTTTTTCCTCGT
The DNA here is from genome assembly GCF_904425465.1 of Colossoma macropomum. Classification (NCBI taxonomy): domain Eukaryota; kingdom Metazoa; phylum Chordata; class Actinopteri; order Characiformes; family Serrasalmidae; genus Colossoma; species Colossoma macropomum. The sequence continues at coordinate 6,507,997 of NW_023494808.1, read as the reverse complement.
TTTGCTAACACTGTCCCTCTACTTAGTGTTACATGCGTTAGGTGCTTCAGCTTCTCTGGTATGAATCAGTGATGTTCAACAGTCTCCTCCTCATGACCAAACTAATCTTAGATAAACACTGCCACCTACTGGAGATCAGATATGAGAATAATACACCAATTCAAAACATAATGAGTTTCATTTAAACTCTATTAAACTCTAAACTTTATAGTATTCCACATAAATGAAACTGAGACTTTGAAATGAAATAAATGACACTAAGAAGCTAAGGTTTCAATACTGTCCATACAGATTTCTGTGCAAAATAAATCTTTCTGCATGAGTGCACAGTTTTATGTTCTGGTTTTCTCCACTCTAAAAACATCAGGAAGAGCTGGATAATTGACTAATGCTGGTTAGTTACAGATGTGTTTGATTAAGAAAACAAAAAGAGTTATTTTTATAATTATCAGGTTGCAGGGCAGAGAGAATCACTGGTAAGCACAACGTATGATGTATGTCCCAACATATGTCCCTTCTTTATCTCTATAGGTCTGTCTTTCAAAGAGAAAACATGTGAAAAAAAACTGCAGAAATTGTAAATAAAAGTTAAAGTTAAAAAGTTTAGCTAAACCAAATATAATGCTTGATACTGTATTACAGTTACTGTACACTTAAATTAGTTAAAAAAATCATGCAACCCTTTTGCCTCAAAACAATAAGTAAAGTTACTTAACAGGTTCAAGCTTAAATAACTTTATTTAAGTTATTTTCTAATTTTCAGTGATCCACACTATGGCAGTGCGTCAGGTTAATTCAAACAGCCCAGTAATTATAAATGGTTTCCACCGAGCTGCTGTTCCAAGTTCTGCTCACTCTGGAACTAGCTAGTCGAACTTCAGTCAAATATTCTTCTTTGTTTAATGTACTGGCATCAATTAAATCAACTCCGTTATATTAGAAGGACTGTTTTGTACAGCAAATAAATGGCTCATTTACTTAAAAAGCATTTCAGGTTTCCATACCATGGGTGGCACGGTGGCGCAGTGGGTAGCGCTGTCGCCTCAAAGCAAGAAGAGCCTGGGTTTGAGGCCAGGGTCCTTCTTTCTGTGTGGAGTTTGCATGTTCTCCCTGTATCTGGGTGGGTTTCCTCCCACAGTCCAAAGACATGCAGTCAGGATAATTGGACATGCTAAACTGTCCGTAGGGGGTGTGTGTGATTGTGTGTGTCTGTCTGCCCTGCGATGGACAGGCAACTGGGTGTTTCCTGTGTTCCACCCAGGGACAGCTGGGATAGGCTCCAGCAGCCCCCACGACCCAGGAGGATAAGCGGTTTAGAAGGGGTGTGTGTGTGTGTGGTTTCCGTAACTATATGGTTATTCAATAAACAAGCAATAGCAGGCTGATATGAATACTTACAGAATAGAACCAAACTCATTCCTCAGTTGCTGAACTCATAGACAGTAAACTCCACCCATTTCATTCTTTTTAATGTCCATTGTTTTTCTGTCATGTTACCTTCCACCCTTCTGGCTTTCAACTCTGCCTCTTTTAAATTCTTCTTTTGAAGCCACTCCTTTGATGACTACCAGAGTACTTTACATGGTCCCATGAAAGAGTTTATGTGACCAGTAAGACAAACTAATACATTCAGTTATGATAAATCAACACCATTTCATAAAAAAGTATTAGTATTATAATTATTATTATTGTTATTATTAAATAATAATAATAATAATAATAAAACAAAAAACAGCTGCTCAATCAATGTCAGCTCCCACTGCTTGTCACCTGGGAACTTTTGTTGCTCTGTACATTAACTGCTGTACACTGCAGTTACTTCCTCTCATAATCCCCTCGCTGACCACAAACACACACACAGATACACGGTAGGGAATTGTATTTTGTAAGCAAGTTGACTCTTTTAGGTGGATGTTGGGAGGTGACATTCATTGAGCTGTTGTTTTTTGTTTGTTTGGTGTATAATTTAAGACAAAATAAATTGGTAGATCCCAAGATGCTGAAGGCAGAAATCACAGGACCCACCTGTTATTATCCCACCTTGTTGAAATGTGCTACCGTAGCATATGTTTATTGGCAGTTTCCTACATTAAAGTATAGGTAGAATATTTGGATTTCCTACATCGCCTTATCAGAAAATTTTACCAGCATTAAAACTAAAGGTAGAATGTTTTGATAGTGCGAATCACCTTATCAGGAAATTCTGCCTTTTTGTTGAGTTGATTTAAGTGATCTGATTCACTGAAAAGGGCCAGGTGTTCTAACAGTCCATCCTACCCATCGAGCGGTCCTATTCAGTATGCACATATCATTAGTACAGCATAATGACTCTAACTTAAATATTACTTTAAATCAGTTGTACAGAGTCAGATTATTATTACTCCCCTTCTAAGGCCATTTAGGCTTAAAAAATCATACCTGTAGTTTTGTGTAGGGAGCTGCCTAAAAATATTCACTACGGTAGGACATTTTGACCTTGAAGGCAGCACAACGTCCACTGCTAGTGCACAGTCAGAGAGCACGTTGTGACGTATTAAAGTGTAAAGTGAAAGCACTCTTTATGAGATTCAGGAAGAGCACAGAACTTTCTGAAGTTGGGCTGTAAGGTCTGCAGCAGAACGCTGTAAACTCCCACTGGGACTCTGGAATGTAGTCACTCAGGAGGATGCTTTCATATGGTGAGTAAACAGAACAGTAGTAGATGGTAGAAAACTGCACAGATGAAGTGGATCAGCCTATAACTGGAGTTTCTTTAAAACTTCTCTACATCATTCCCTGTATAACCTGTTCTACTGCTTCTACTGCAGTGTCATCCTTTTTATCTTGGTATGTGAGTGATAGAAAGGAGCTGGCTGCGTGCACTGCTGTTTTATTTCAGTAACTGAGTAAAGTCACTGTTAAGTACATTTTAAAATCAAATGTAGTGCTGCTCAGCTCCTGTGATCACAAAGCGTAGATTACTGGCATTGCTCCTTTTGTATAAACCTGTTAGCGAATGTTTATGTGGCCTCACCAGAGACCAGGAGCAGTACAGAAGAAGCTATTATGCAATACTGTATGACCTGAATAAGGCTGAAATCAGCATTATAACAGTAAATTGTGATACTAAAGCAGCAGCAAACTTTAGCCACTACATACATTCAGCAGCCTTTTGAATTAAACCCCCTCCCTCATAGCTCCACCTTGCACAGTTAGAGATTGCAGCCCATCCGTTGATGCACAATTTGTGTTAGCAGTGACCTTGACGTGTGTCTCCTGCTGTGCACTTTGCCACTACTATGTAATTGTGAACATCCGGTGCAGACTAGAGAATGATGGCTTCCTCTTTTGAATCTTGTTTTCTCTCAGTGTTTCTCTTCCTGCTCTTATGGGACTTTTCTGTAACCAATGCGGTGACACCTTCAGCTTGCACGGTGTGAATCATGATATTCTCTTTTCTAAGGTTTGATACGTTGGGACTACGGCTGAAAGATGAATAGTTTTGATATCAAAATCAGAATTTGACAGGGACATTTAAAATTGTGTACAACTGCAAGTTTTATTATAAAATACATTATCAACAATGTTGTCTTAAAAAGTTTTAAATGTGGAAATTTAACCGAATAACACTGAGCTTGTGAACAGCCTGTAGATGAGTTAGACAAATCAGAAGCAACAAAACACCCATGTTCTGTATATATGACATCACAACAATCCCAACTAACTGGTAGTCTGATGCACTCATTCAAGCCTCATTCCAGAAAAAGTGGATATTCTGGTCTTCTTGGCCAAAAAACAGACCCGGAAATGAATGTATAGAAAATAATTGCATATAAATGGCAATCGCAATGTTGGTGAGAAAAATCACAATTAGATATTTTCCCAAAATCGTTCAGACCTATTTGGGACAGACAAAAAGGACCCAGAAGCACTTATCAGCATTAGGCCACATGTTTAGAACTGACTGATATTTAAAACAATATTTGCTGATTATATTTATGTTGTTTCAGAAGAGCAGAACCTTGTAATCATGTACAGTCACATGAAAAAATTTGAACCCTGGTCAAATTGCATGTTTTGTTGATTTTCTAAGTGAAAATATATTAACATATCCTCTACAGAAAGTTGAGAAACAATTGCTGTTTATTTGGCAAGTGTCCCACACTGCAAAATATACAAGTACGTAACTGCAACATAATCAACAAAAAACATGGAACTTGACCAAGAATGTTCAGTACCTGTGCATTTCAGTTTGAGGACTGGTTTTGGAAACACTCAACCATTTAATAATAATCATAATCTGAATATTTTTCCTCTCTCTTTTCTCAGAGACTGCAAGTTGCCCAGAGCTCCTGCTGGCTTGTCTGGTGATTGTTCTGTCTATTTGGTTCTAGAGAAGAACGCAGCCTACAAACTATTAGCACTTTAAAGGTAACACAGGGCTTTATATTGTCCTAAGTGATCAATACAGATGGTGACATCGATGGAGATCGAATACAGTTTCCAAAAAGTGAAACTGTATCTGTTCTCCAGATGCTAACAAGACACTGACACATATAACAGAGAACCACCCAGATGTGTGTCCTAGTTCGGTACAGACAGCTCCCACAGCTCCTGCACTTCCTCCTAATGGCTGCTCTGTTGTTGTGAGTGCTAATAACAGCAGCACTGTAATTGCTCCTACAGTCAGTAAGAACTTCATCAATGGCCCGTTTGTGGTCAACGTCAACACCTATTCTGGAAAAGGTATGTTAATGTCACATTATAATATAATCACCTGATTGCAATTATTTGATATGTTCACAGTTATTTGACACAGTTGTTATCTTTCCCAATCATATGTTTTACACTGCAATACACAGAATGTGAATTAGGTGTATTTACATTATTTGGTTTGAGACAAATGCACATAAGAGAAAGCAGAAAATGCATTTATTGAGACACGTCATGGTTCTTACAAAAACAACAAAATTGGTAACTTCTGACTGGTGCTGTAATACCTTTAGAGGGCAGCAGTTAATAATAATTATTTACTTGAGCTTCAGCTGTGTCTGCCATCAGTTGGGATAAACTGAGTATCCACACTTCAGAAGCAAGATATCTTGGCTAGTTTGCCCCATTTTATGTATAACAGTTGCACACAATGAACAACAAATGCAATTACATTTTTAATCACAATTATTACCATCATAAGCTAAAGTTTTTATGATTGTGACAGGCCTAAATCACAAGCAAACGTCTTGTTTGACACAAAACTAGGTAGTAGGTAGGCATCAGTATGCTTCATACTTTGTTCAGTGGAGATTTGAAACACTCAGTCGCTTCATACAGTAGTTCAGGATACAAATGTCAGACAGTAATCCATAGCATTTTGTTTGTGCATTTTATGCCTGATTTTATTTCATCTTTCTTCATTCTTGTCACTGTCATTAGGAGCAGAAGCAGCAAAGATACACTCAGGTACCACAATCATGATTACCATACTGATTCTAATTGTGAACTTAAAATTTTGCCTAAAATGCATTGTCTTTGTCTCCGATAGATCTTACCCATATGCGTTTGCTAAAACAACTGAGATGGTCTTGATCCAATATGAGGTACCTGGATCAAGCTGATATCAGTACAAAATGCTGGATAAGATATCGAAGGGGAAGAAAAGAATAACTGTGATCCAGTTCTCTAAAAAATCTATCCTGAGTAGCTGTGTAGTTCATCCTGTGGGGTAGTAAAGAGATTGGATAAAGAGAGGCTCTTCAGTGAAGTGCTTTAATTAGCTAATTTAAAAACTTAGTAGATAGCAGAAAAGATAAATTGGTATTGTGACATTTCTATTTTCTATTTATCATCATCATCATCATCATCTTTAACCGCTTAGTCCAGATAGGGTCATGGTAGCAGTTGGGAGAGCAGAGAATCCCAGCTCATTCCAAGGCACTCCAAGCCACTTGGGTCCTACAAAGACCCCAGGGTCTCGTCCCAGTAGGCCGTGTCTGGTAGACCCCCACCGGGAGGCATCCAGGGGGCATCCTATTTAGATGCCCAAACCACCTCAACTGGCTCCTCTTAATGCAGAGAAGTAGCGGCTCTACTCTGAGCTCCTCCCGGATGACCGAGCTCCCCACCCAGTCAAGTAAAGTGTAGCCTGCCACTCTGCGAAAAAAAGCTTATTTCTGCCGCTTGTATTTGCAATCTCATTCTTTCAGTCATTACCCACAGCTCATGACCGTAGGTGAGGGTCAGGATGTAGACTGACCAGTAAACAGAGAGTTTTGCTGTATGGTTCAGCTCCCTCTTCCCAACTACAGTCTGATACAGTGACCCCATTACTGCTGCTGCTTGTCCCAGCCTGTGGCTGATCTCATGATCCCTCTTCCCATCACTCGTGAACAACACCCCGAGATACTTAAACTCCTCCACCTGGGGCAGGTCCCTTCCCCTTACCTGGAGAGGGCATTCCATCCTTTTTCTGGCTAGGAATATGGATTCGGAGTTGGAGTTGCTGATCCGCATACCAACCGCTTCACACAGTTGCAAACCACTCCAGTGAGTGCTGGAGGCATCCATGCGATCCAGCCAAAAGCACAACATCATCCACAAATAGCAGAGATGCCTCCCTCCAGCCTTCACACATAATTCCCTCCTGACCTCGGCTACACCTCGACACCATGAATATCACAAACAGGAGTGGAGACAAGGCACAAGCTTGGCCGAGTCCAACACTAACACTGAACGAGCTTGACTTAATGCTGAGTACACGGACACAACTCTTTTCTATATCTTTTCTTTAAAAAGGGGCCAGTTTTGCTGTTAAGTTGTTTGGGGTGAGGACTGTCTAGACAGTTTGCAGGCTTCCATTTTGTTACCTACAGACTTGAATTTAGTATGTTTTTTTTTGATGTTTAATAAATTAAATACACTCAGTTTATTATTTGTTTACCCATTACATTGCTTTTCTTTGTGCCAAACAGATGAATCAATCCTGCAGAAAGTTCTGGAGACTCACAAAGCCAGCATGAAGAGGAAAACTGAATGTATTTTTGAGGGAAAGAAGGATGCAAAAAATAAAATGAATAAAAGAAGGTTTACACACAGCTCTTCATCACAGAAGGAGAACTTAAAGTCAATAATGAACATGAGATTCTAAAAATTATGAAAGACAAAGCTTTCAGGGTTCACAAATCTCAGGAGATAGCAATCAGCTGCAATCAGATTTTCAGTTTAGCACGGAAAAATGAGGACCACAATAAAACTGTGTTGACCAAAGGCATTGCTGGCATTGTAAAAACAGTATCCGTTCATAAGTTCATTCTTGATTGGGCAGAGGGAGAGGCCAACCAGCACATAGACTGCATGTTCCTGCTTCCATTCTGAGAGATTAACTTGATAAAAGATTCAGAGTTCAGTCTTCATGAATTGTTGCTGGAATTCCACCCTGAACTGGAAGAAGTAAAAGAAACCAAAACGTATGAAAATCTCAAGATTGCATTCATTTTTGACGGGCTTGATGAAAGTCGACTTCCATTGGATTTCAGCAGCAGGATGGTGACAAATATTCATAAGAAAGCATCTGTGGATTTGTTGTTAACTAACCTCATCAAAGGAAATTTGCTTCGAACCTCCTTGATCTGGATAACCTCCCGACCAGCAGCAGCCCACCAAATCCCTTCAGAGCATGTGAGCATGTTCACAGAAGTACGAGGGTTCACTGATAAGCAGAAGGTAGAGTACTTCACAAAGAGAATACCAGATGAAACTAAAGCCTCAAAAGTCATTTCCCACATTAAGGTCTCTCGAAGCCTCTACATCATGTGCCATATTCCGGTCTTCTGCTGGATCACGGCTACTGTGCTTCAGAAAATGCTGGCCCAAAATCCCGGAGAGGACATTCCCAGCACACTAACAGAAATGTACACCCACTTTCTGCTTATACAGATGAACATGAAGAACCAGAAACTTATGGGATCAAACAAAGGACTGATCCTGAAGTTAGCCAAGCTGGCATTTGAACAGCTGAAAAAGGAAAACATTATGTTTTACGAAAGTGCCCTGTGGGAGTGAGGTATTGACGTCACTGAAGACTCTGAATATACTGGAATGTGCGCTGAGATCTTCAAACAGGAGTCTGTACTTCACGAGAAAAAGGTTTACTGCTTTATACATTTGAGTCTTCAAGAGTTCCTTGCTGCTCTTCATGTGTTCTACTCTTACCTGAACAAGAGCATGAATGATTTGCAGTTTTTTTTTGATGATCAACCTCCTGCTAACATTCAGTTAGATCTCTTGCTGAAGAAGGCAATTGACAAAAGCATAGAGAGTGAGAAAGGGCATTTAGATCTTTTTCTGTGTTTTCTGCTGGGCATCTCACATGAGTCCAATCAGAAACTTCTGGCAGGCCTGTTGCCACACACAGAGAACACCAAAAAGAGCATCAGTAAAGTAACACAGCACATCCGGCAAATGCAGAACAATGGTCCAGATCTGTCACCTGAGAAATCCATCAATCACTTCTTCTGCTTGGTTGAACTAAAAGACAGCTCCCTATACAACCAGATCAAGAAACATCTGAGTGCAGAGGCATTTCCAGGCAAAAGTCTCTCCTTATCCAACTGCTCAGCTCTGGCATACATGCTCTTGATGTCTGAAGAAGTGCTGGATGAACTCAATCCAAAGAAATATAACACATCAAATGTAGCTTGCAGGAGACTGATCCCAGCTGTGAGATGCTGCAGAAAAGCTTTGTGAGTTTTAGCGTGCAATACCACTTCAGTTCAAAGTTCATATATGTGTACATGTTGGCGATGAAAAAAACAATTCCTTGTTTTCTAGCAGTAAACAGCCAATGGTGGCATACAGTCACGCAAACATTGGCATGGTGACAACATTGCTTTCCAACGAAAGCTTTAGCAGTGTTGATTGTTTATTTCAAATGTAAAAATATTCTGTAGTATTTCATATTTTATTGTGTAATACTGTGCTTCAATACGGAGATATGTGGGGTCCATGGCTCCCAAACAAGCAATCTGGTTTATTCCAATGCTGTCCTCAACAGCAAAAACTGAAAATTGAAGCCTTGATGAAACATCTTGTGGACTTCTGTCATACACTGACATTGACACACATTAATAATAATACATTTTTTACTTAAAGTATCATATTTTACATTTTAATCATCAATCATTAGTTGTGACTTTGCACACTGTCATTACAGGCTTGCTGGCTGTGAACTTACTGAGAGTTGCTGTGAATGTGTATCTGCAGCTCTGCAGTCAGAAAACTGCCCCCTGAGAGAGCTGGACCTCAGTGATAACTACAGACTTGAAAAGGCAGCAAAGCTGCTTTCCAATGGAATCAAGAGCTCATACTGTAACCTGGAGATACTGAGGTCACTGTTGTATTTATTAAATTAAACTCAATCAAGTCATATAGTTGAAATTTTCACTGACTGTAATTGCATTTTCAGGTTAGCCAGATGTAATTTTGCCTGTAACAGCTGTGCAGAACTGGTCTCTGCCATCAGCTCAATTTCATCCTGTCTGAAAGAACTGGACCTCAGAAACAATGACCTGCAAGATTCAGGAGTGAGTCAACCCCTTCTCGGACTAGGGAATTCATACTGTAAACTACAAATTCTAAGGCAAGTATTCATAAGTTTGTGTATCACTGGAGGAACATTTGGCTGGCCCATATATAATTAAAGCAAAATATCTGGAACCAGACAGATCAAATATCCATCTGGCTAGTTCCACAAGGCAGGACAGTGCTTTTAACACCTTTGCAAAGGTAAACAGGCTGGGTGGATGTGGAAAGTTGAAATTGTGAATTAACTTAACATTGTGAGTTAACGCAAACCTGCCAACCTTGGGAACATATGTAACATTAATAATGTTACCCTAACACTTAGTAATTTGCAAGCTAGCTTACTTGTTCACCAGGTGTTTTAGGTGGCAAAGTAATGTTAGCTATATTGTCCATGACCAAACTTGATGATATGGCAGTGAGTGGGGAAATGACCATGTGCTAAGTGAAGTGGTTGTTTTTTTAAGCATTAAAACGTGGTCACTTTGAGTCACATGCTAACAGATGCCAGTTTTGACTAGCATCACAGTGAGTAATGTGAGGAGAAGGAGGACCATCCTACCCACCCAGAAAGTCCAGTTAGGTTATTTTGGGCCCCCAGGCACAGATGGTAATGGCGTTGCCAGAGAATTAAGTCACAATATCCTGACTATCAGGCCAATGCTTAGACATTTCCACCACTCAGAAGCCCCAGCCATATTGTCATTTTAACTCATCTGTTGTCCTGTACAATGTTATATTATTGATTTAGTAAAAATCAATGTTAGCAGAACTGTGTTAGGAAAAACTACTTATCACATTGTGTCTTCATTTATGTTTTCATAATGTCCTTTCAGATTTCTAAAACGTCCCTTAGAGATTTCTATAACTGAGTTTTGCAGTGTTTCCAATCTAGGTTGGGCTGGTGTAACCTCACTGAGAAGAGCTGCGAGTTCCTCTCCTCATTTCTCAACACTAGTGCTGAGTCACATCTAAAACAGCTGGACCTGAGTGACAACGACTTGCAGAATGCAGGAATAAAACTGCTCTCTGCCGGATTGGAGGATCCAAAGTGTAGACTGGAGATACTGAGGTCAGTGATGAGTTTTGCTTAAACTTTACTCATTCAGTGCTAATTCAATTTTGCCTTTTCACTCTAAGCTCTCAAAAATTCTCAGGTTGGACAAATGTATTGACAAAAAATGTTTACAATTTTGATTGAAATAAACATGTCTCTATATAGGAATTGAGCCATTAGGAATAGCATGGTTTACTTTGAGTACATGACCTGAATAGCAGAACTTTTAGAAGTTGTGTTTCTACATTTGTATATTCTTCCATTTTCATTAACTGGACAACAGGGACACCATAAACTATGCATTAAAAATATCTATGTGTGGTTTTGAGATCCATTTGTGAGAAAAGGTAAAATGGCATTGAATCCTTTATACCATAACACCATATTTATTTGGAAAAGAGTCCTCATATTGTGTTTGCTCTGCTCTTTTTTCCTTCTCTCTGCATCTGTGCTGTTTAGAAAGATGAAATAAACTCAACCTAGTTACCTTTAAGAAGAATTTACTATATCATACAGTTTTAAAAGACAACATTTAAAAAACATAAAACTGCAAGTAAAGAATGATGACAAATTAGTCCTGTGTTCATTCATTCTTGTTTAGATAATTTTTTTTTTCTTGCAGATTATCTGGTTGTATGATCACAGAGGAAGGATGTTCTTTTCTAGCCTCAGCTCTGAATTCTAACCCCTCTCACCTGAGAGAGCTAGATCTGAGCTATAATCATCCTGGAGAGTCAGGAGAGAAGCTGCTTTTTGCTAGAGTGGAGGATCCACACTATAAACTTTTACTTAGGTTAGTGGTGTGTTTGAGTTAACTGTACATTAACCGGGTGTAGTATCTTTCCTTACTAAAAAGAGACAAAAAAAATCAGTCCATGCTTTTAATATGGTTTATCGTTCTTAATTTCAGAATGAAACCAAAAGATGAACACTTTATCAAAGCAGGGGTCAAAAAATGTAAGTTCTTCTGTGCTCCCTCTCACTTTCTCCCTCTCTCTGTCTATGTCTCAGTGTCAAATATTAGAGGGCAATAAACCCATTTCTCTCTTGCAGATGCCTGTAGGCTCACATTGGATCCAAACACAGCACACAAACAACTCTGTCTGTCTGAGGCCAACATGAAGGTGACACATGTGGACGAGAACCAAGATTATCCAGATCACCCAGAGAGGTTTGAAGTATTTCCACAAGTGCTGTGTGTGGAGGGTCTGTCCGATCGCTGTTATTGGGAGGTCGAGTTAAAAGATTCAAGCCCTGAAATAGGCGTAACCTACCATCAAATACTAAGGAAAGAAGATGACATTTCTTTCCATGAGGCTTCGGCTCAGCTTGGACTGAATGAAGTGTCTTGGAGTCTCGGCTACAGTCCAACTGGCTACCATGCCCGTCACAATTCACTGTACACAGACATACATGCATCTGTCTCACGGTCAGGCAGAATAGGAGTGTTTCTGGACTGGCCGGCTGGTATTCTGTCTTTCTACAGCGTCTCTCCTGATGCTCAAACACTGTCCCACCTACACACGTTCCAAACTACCTTTAAGAAGCCTCTGTATCCTGGCTTCTGTGTGGAATTCGGCTCATTGTAATTTTATGCCAGATAGATTAATTACAGTGATTACAAGGTGAGCCCTGTATTATTGTCTCTATTATTCTTTTTCTTTCCTTTTTCTGACAAAATGAACAGCTTTAAATGCTTAACATGCAGACTGTGTTCAAACATGGAGAAACTTTCAGCAAGACCTATTTCATTTTTTGTAACTTTTATACTTTCAAAATGTTTTAAAATGTTTTTTTAAATGTTTCAAAATGAAAAAAAAAATTCTCATTGATTTAGATGAGAGGATTTAAATTTCAACTGTCACAGCTGATGATTTTAAAACTACTTTACAATATGACAGTATTTATTGTTATCATGATAAATTATGTCACAAAATGTTTGATTGACAATATTGATTTTTCTAAGTATGGATGGATTTCGTCAGTACTCTACTGCATGTTTGATTATAAAGGAAAGCCTGTCTACGCCTGCTGTAATTAGATACAGTGCAACACAGTACATAAAACATTTGTAAAAATTGTATTCGAAGTTTTTGATAGTAACTTTAAATTTGTCACTATTGTCTTTGTTTCCAGATGTCAGACAATATAAATATTGTGAGTGTATCATGAAAACTTATTGAAGTATCGTATTTAGTATGATTTTTTTTGCCAGATCTCCCACCTTGGAGCTGATTAGGCTTGTTAAAAAGTGCTTATACTGCACTCTCCTCTCTCTTCAACCTGGAATACCATAATAACAGCACAGCAAAACTCTATCAATCATCTGGGATGTCACACCAACCACCTACCAGCACCCTAACAATCATCTGGGACATCATATCAACCACCTACCAACACCCTAGCAACCACCTGGGATACCATAGCAACTGCCTAGCAAGAACCTAGCATCCACCTAGCAACACCATAGCAAGAACCTAGGCAACATCCCTATCAATCACCTGGGATACCATATCAACCACCTACCAACACCCTAGCAACCACCTGGGATACCATAGTAACTGCTTTGCAAGAATCTAGCATCCACCTAGCAAGCATTAACTGCGCAATCACTCTACATTTTCCTCAGGAAATGCACTTTTCTAGTTTTCTTTTCTTCCATTTTTTCTCTCGGTCTCTCTCTCTCTCTCTCTCTCTCTCTCTCTCTCTCTTATTCTTATTTCTTTCATTCACTATTTTTGCAGAAACTTCTAGGGCCTTTGTTCTTGCATGTACTGTATTGCCATAAAAATCCAAATATAGTTATCTTCATATTTTCAAAAGACCACTGTGATCATACAAGCTGATGGATTTTAAGTGATCTGATACTTGTGCTTAAATATTTTTACTACATTTTGCACTGCTCATATTCACATGTGAAAAATAAACATTTACATACTGCTTTGGTGTTAGCTATTAAAAGTTAAAAGATAGTCCCATTTTCCATGATGTTTGACAGAGGGATAGTCAGTAGTGGATTCTGCCTTATTGTAGATACCTGCAGCATTATTGGGAGAATGTTTTCTTCTCAGGAAAATTACAGCAGTATAAGTGGGTTCCTGATTATCAATTTGCCCCGACACAGCATTATCTTGATCAGAAGGGATGATGCATGCTGCATTGCTAGTTGTAAGTCCAGTGAAGTCAGGATGATGTCTGGTGTCTATGATGTCCTTATAATATGCTGTCTGAGGTACCTGAGAGTGAGAAAAACATGTACAGCTCACCAGATTAAACAAGTAAGCCCACAAAATACCTAATTAATTGTACTGTATTATTAAACCGTTTTACTGTACATGAGCATTGTTTTGGAGGATTTATACTCAATTATTGTGATTGAATACTTGGTCTTTTATTCAATTACATTTCTAAGAGAATAAAACATACTTTTTACTCTTTGGAATACTTTTGGAATAAAAGAGTTTGATATAACATGTTAACAAGTTTAAAAATGTACTATTTATATTAACATGCATTGGATTTCCCATATACCCGCCTAACCACCTTTATTTGTCCCATATACCCGCCTAACCACCTTTATTTGTCACATATGGCCATATATATATATGCATGCCTGACCCTTTATTAAGATTAAGTGACCCTTATTGGTCCCTCAATGGGGAAATTTCACCTCCGCAATCTAACAAATCTGTGCTGTGAATCACCACATACACACTAGTGAAGACACACACTAGGGGGCAGTGAGCACACTTGCCCAGAGTGGTGGCAGCCCTATCTACAGCGCCCGGGGTGAAGTTGGGGGTTAGGTGCCTTGCTCAAGGGCACCTCAGTCACGTCCTGTTGGCTCAGGCTATCGAACCAGCGACCTTCTGGTCGCAAGGCTGGTTCCCAAACCTCCAGCCCACGACTGCCCCATGGTATGATACCTGTGCATACATAAACCATATATCACATTTCCAAATGAGTTCATTGCCTAGTTCTGTAATGCTTTGAAAAAAATCATTTACATATATCTGCTTACATGCGTTTGGCCCCACCCATTCACACTGAATTTATAAGGAGTGTTTCAGCACGGACTGCTTTTTGAATGCAGCACGATATGGAGTAGCCAATCAGAACCTAGCTCATTTACATATCGGTCTTAAAGGCTCAGTAACAAAAACAGTGTTTAATTCTAACGCATAAAGAGAGGTTGGAAATTGATCAAGTAACCATTAATTATGGGTGTGGATAGAAAAGGGAAATGCAGGACATGGGCACTTTAGGGCATCCAGATTCACACATGTCCACAGCTATGTTCATTAGTGTTTATTTGAGGACTAGTACTACCAATTAGTTGCTGTGTCACACACCAGGAGGTGGTCATAATGTTATGCCTAATCATACATACATACATACATCATCTAAACCGCTTATCCTTCTGGGTCACGGTGGGGTGCTGGAGCCTATCCCAGCTGTCATCGGGCAGATATGCCTGATCAGTGTATTCTTATTTTATTTTTTTCTCTGAAGTCCACTTGTAACATTTGTGTGGTTTTATGTATCAACAGTCATAATTCACGTTTACATGACCATTTTCCAACCTCTCTTTATCCCTTAGAGTTATCAGGCTGTTTTTGTTGCTGTGTTTTTAAGACTAAAGTATGTAAATGAGCTCTGTTCCGATTGGCTGTCCTGTATTGTGCCTTAGTCAAAAAGCAGTCTGGGCTGAAACACACTTTGTAATGTGAAATGAGTGGGCAGAGTTAAACTGCTGTAGGCACAAGAGTAGTGAATTCAAAATGGACATATGTGCATATTTTGAAACTTTAACAGTGTTTACATTCTACATCAAACTCAAGGTTTCAAAAAAGGGAGAAGAGGTAGAAGAATCTCAGAAGGGAATTTCAAAAAGTCATAAAACTTAAACCAACCACCAACTAACCAACCATTCTTAAAAAGAAATGTAAAACCCACTTATACAGTTTTCACTCAGATTCTGAGATTCACCAGTGTTTTGTTATTTGGGATTTGTTCTTAGGTAAGAACAGAATCTACACACACACACAAGAGCACAAAGGTGAGAACAGTTCTGCGCTTTAAGAACATGTCATGAATTTGATGTAGATTTTTGCTTAGGACCATTCCCAACAACACATTTAAGAACAAACTTAGGAAGATATTGGAGAATGAGGCCCCAGACATACTGGGTTGGTTGAGAAGAGAGATGGCTCTGAGGTCTGGTCCTCCTCTCTTGCACAGTGCTGCCCAGAGGAAAGAAAGGTGAGACATGAGAGAGTCCTTAGAGAATTCCTGGGGCCAGAAACTTGGTTGGTCAGATTTTGACCAGACATCCTGGCACATTGTGATTGCTTACATTCCTCTTGTAAGTTGAAAGAGTTAACTTTGTCTTAAGAATTCTGCTCAGTTTATGAATAAAAGTAGCTGAATCCACTACAAAAGTAGGAAAATTCAATTTTCCACGATATTCCACCTCTGGTAAGTAAAATAGTTGTAAACTGTTGTCCCTTAGTGGATGACCACACTAACTTCTGCACAGTAGTGACATTCTGCCTCTGTGGTTTTCAGCTAGTGTGA
Source organism: Colossoma macropomum (assembly GCF_904425465.1). Classification (NCBI taxonomy): domain Eukaryota; kingdom Metazoa; phylum Chordata; class Actinopteri; order Characiformes; family Serrasalmidae; genus Colossoma; species Colossoma macropomum. The sequence goes on along the minus strand of NW_023494808.1, from coordinate 6,491,808 downwards.
AAGCAAACATCCTGTCCTTCACACATAATGTGTGATATCTGCAGACCTAAAACGCAGTGACAACTATGAGGTACTGTACTTTTCTAATGTGAAAAACACTGAAACCCTAATACTGGCTTGTTTAAACAGTTGTAGGACTCTGGCTTCCGAGTGGCTCAGTGCTGAGTCTAAGTGTTGGCTCTATTATCAGGAGATTCAGTCCCTGGTGATGCTACAGCCATCCGTGGCGGGGAGCCCAAGAGAGCACAATTGGCCTCACTCTCTGGGTGGGTAGGATGGCCCCCCTTCTCCCCCATCACTCAATGCTTTAATAGTCACCGCAAGCGTCTGTTAGCTGACGTAACAGATCTAGTGGTTGACGGTTTCCTCCAAATGTGTTCAGCTGTCCAATGATGTTGCATTAACAGCAGTTTGAAAAGATGCAGTGGCTTCGCAGGTCTCAGAGGAAGCCTGTACTAGCCTTCACCCTCCTAGCGCTGGTAGTAGCATGTGATTGGGGGAGTCCAGACTAGTGAGTGGGATTGGAGACGACTAAATTGGGGGAAAAATCCAGAAAAAGTGGAATGACTGCAAAGTTTCCTTCATGTACCATCACAAGAGGCACTTATATAAAATAAGAGTAATAATGAATAACCAGAGTTGGGCACAATACTTAGAAAAAGTATTCAGTGATGGCTGAATACTGAATTCACTGTCCCTAAATGTATTCAGTAACATACTCGATTATAGCATGTAAAAAAGTTACGTATTAAGAATATTTTGAATCTTGACATGCCACATGGGAAAATCTCTGCTCTTGTAACTTTTACTTATTCACACTGTTCCTCACCATTAAACCAGAATATGTTACCAATTATCTTCAGGACAGTGTATTCAGTACATTCATTGTTTAATTTTAACTCCAGTATGCCCTGGTAGACAGCTAAAATAACAATGTTTGTTGACATATGAATATTTATGGACCTGACTGTAATTCATCAGTCCACTCAGGGTTTAGCAGAGCTCAGTAACAAATTAATAACTGATTACATTGATTAGATGACAGAAGAACCATTTTGGGTTCTCCCAAAGAACCATGTTTGGGATGTATGAGTGTGACAAACCTTTTGTTCGTGACCCGTTGTCACTCAAAACTGTCCTGATACAATATTTACCTGTTTTAACGTCCACCTTTACTTCAGCGTAGCTGAAGGACACCTGAACTCCTCACCTGTATGTTCCTCCATCCTCAGCATTCTCTTCTCTGATCAGCAGTTTCAGGGATCCTTCAATGGGGTCACCACACAGAGAAAATGCTCCCTCTGACATCCATTCATTTGGCCTGATGGAATTCCTCTTATGTGTGCATTTATTTAGGTTGGCTTGTTCTGGAAGAGAAGAGAACAGGAACCTCTCTTTTATGTGTGCTAGTCGAATTGTACACTCTTAAAAAAGATGGTTTATCAAGAGTTCTTTAGTAACAGACAATAGTAAAAGACAATGGTTCTATACAAAATCATGAACAGTCAAAGAACCTTTGCATCGTTAAAGGGCGCTGTAGCTGGTTCTATATAGAACGTTTTTGAAAAGGATTCTATATAGCACGAAAAAGTGTTCTGCTTTTGTAACAATATCAGGTCTGTAACAATAGATGAACCATTTTTGGTGCTATATAGAACCCTTTTCAATTAGGTTCTATACAGAACCATCTACAGCACATTCTCCATCAATCTGAAAACACCTTTCAAGATGCAAAGAACCCTTTAATAATGCAAATGGTTCTTTGAGTCTTCATTGTTCTATATAGAACCATTTTCTTTACTAAAGAACCCTTGAAGAAGCATATTTTTTAAGAGTGTGGGGTTACATAAGGGTGGTGAGAAAGAGAGATAAGTCAAAAGTTTGAGGACACTTGCCACGCAGCATGCAGCCAACCAGGAGCCAGCATGCAGGGGGGCACACGCCCCAGTTAAAAGAGGTAATGTTTATGTTGTTTATGCTGATGTCGGTTAGTGTGTAATATGTTAAATATATTATTCTGCGTTGGGAGTGTGTGTGTGTGAGAGGGGATGGTGTCACCAGTAGCGTGAAGTGTGTGGTTAGTGGTGACCTCCCCCACAGGTTAGCTATATGTTCTGTGCCTTCCTACCTGCTAAGTTTAATAAAAGGCAGTTCTCCGAGCAGAACCATGGCTTCACTTTGCTCTTCATTTGATCGCAGTCACAATATTCATCTACAGGCATGAAATTTATTTTGATTTGAAAGAAAACAATCACACACGTAAGAAAGTGAGAAAAACCATAAAAGAATCGAGCTGTAAGTTCATCTAAAACATATAAGTCAGTGCATCTAAAACCTTTATAGCATTTTTCATTTTAGTTTTTCTTCAAGGTTTTCACAGGATTACAGTGTAAACAGTAAAGAAATCTGAGTCTCTACAATCAACCATTTTACACAAAACCACTCTGAATCACTCTGTTTACATCTTAACCACCAATTTATGCAGAAATTTAGGGATTTCTGTAGAAATTTAACAGAATGAAGCCAAAATACATTGGAAAAATCACAGCACGCAATGGAATAACAAAGCAATTCAAATGAATTCTCAATAATTTCACTTTTCTTCATTTTAAGTCAGTCTCATACCATGAGACCAACACTCCATACCAGTATTTGATGGCATGTTCTGATTCCAGCTCTCTTAAATACACAATGAAGATGTATTGTGTTTTGTCATCATGCACAGAAAGCCTTCCATCATACATTAAACCTAAGCAGCCAGTAACATCATAGCAAACGGCTTGACCTGCAGTGTCGGGAAACAACTAGTACTTACACTCTGCCTGTATGTAGCTGCGATTTCAGCAGTTTTGCTACTTTATATTATGGGACAAAGCAGAATATCTGACCTGAAATCAAGTAAAGGACAAAAATGAATTGTCTCTTACTCTCTGATGACAGGAGTTCTTCCTCCTTTTGCTTAACACTCTCTAAAATGAGATCTGCTTTAGTTGTTCACAGCTTCTCAGGTGTGAATCAGGGATGTCCAATCTCACAAGCTCCTCCCATTATAGCCCAAATGGCAAGACTGCCATCTACTGAAGATCAGAGATTAAAGCAACACAGCAATTCACAACAAACTGAATTTAATTTCAATTCTAACTACAAGTAGAGTAGCAAAAAACATTCACAGTATTCCATAACAAGTGCTGATGAGATGTGGTCAAGACACCAAATAAACCAAACTAAGACAGAAAAAGCTTCCACTAGTGTTTTCATAACTTTCACCGCATGTGCAAAATAATTTTCTATCTTGAGTAAGGTCAAATTTGCTGATGGTCTTGCCTAATGTTTTGCATTCCAGCTCCATTCCTGGAGACCCCACCTGCATTGTTTTCATGTCTTCCCAGCTCTAATGTGTTTATTGCAGCTCAGGAAGCACAGTGCAGAGCGGGCAGACATCCCGGACCAGGGTCGGAGAACACTGGTCTAACCAGTGTATGAGGAACTGATGCTGTTATTCTCCTTTGGTTTGTGGTCCAACACTCACCACTCACTCAAACATTTGTAAAAAGTGGTGAAAGAAACAAATATTTAAAATTCTCCCATGTTTCACATGCCTTAATTTGACTGTATCAAAACTATAACTGCATTTCGTAGTGCCGTTTGAAACTTTGACACTTTTTTTTACATTCCAACTTAAAAAGACACAATCAGAAAACAGAGCAATAAACAAAGAACATGTAAAAAGTGAACTTTTCCAGTTTAAGTCCTCGACATTCAAAAAGAAGACCCTCTTACCCTGTAATAAAATCTAAGAACATTCAAACTTTGAACAGATTCAAAACTTCTTCACTTAAACATGCTGGTCCATGTACCACAATTAGGGCAGGGTATCGAAATTTCATACCTCCATGGTACAGGCTGAAGTATTCAATAATGCAAATTATCAGAAAATGTTCACATCATTGAGTATAAAATTCCAATACCTAAGACATCAGCCTTATCAGCATCTGTAATCGAAAAGCAGACTGCTGATTGGGTATCTATATAGTCCATTTGCTGTCAACATCAGCTTTTTAAAGTTTTAAGTCCATTTAGGTCCATCAGTATACCTGCTTCCAGCACCCCATTCATTTCTCATTTAGCCACACCCACAATTTGTTTGTAATAAAATATCTATCAAAAAAGTGCTGTTCAGGAATCTTATCAGAGTCAAGCTATCAGTATTGTATCGATATTGAAAAAGATACCCAGCCATAGCCACGATTTAACTGTCCACGCTGACCAAAATTAAAGCCAAAACATTTCTGTCCTACCCATCAGTGGTCATCTCCAGAAGCAAGAAAAATGTTACCCAACACAAGAAAGGTTGGACTGAAGCCTGAACGGATGTCTTAGTCCAAAATCTGCTTACAAAAATAAATTCCTATGTTAAAATATCTTAAAACATATCTGAAATAAAAGCTTGATGTAGTGCAAAAAACATTTTCAAAACGTACCGTTCACTCTCTGTCCCAAACAGTCCATATATAAACAAAACCCATATAAAATCTTCTGTGAGGTCACAAAATACCTCATTTACATACATCCACCTACAGCAGTTAAGCCCTTATAGATGGAAAAGTTGGGAAAATGGTCACCGTGGCTCTTCTTGATACATAAAACTGTACAAACATCATAAATTGAAAATAAAATGCAGGAAGCATGCAGGACATGGGCCCTGTGTAAACAAAAGAAGTCATCAAAGCATCATCACCCCCACAATGTCCACAAACCTGAGCTGATTCAGCTATACTTCAATTATGCCTTTCATCCCATTCTAGAACTACAAAAACATTCATTTTGAAGAATGAACATTAGCTAACAATAGCTTTTCACTAGCTAGAGGAAATCGAGATGGGTTTTAGAGGGGGCGCACCCTTGCTAGCGACAGATTTTACTGCATTCCAGCACCAAACCTTTAACAAACTGTCCCCAGACATGTACCCTCGTCACGTCTGGGCCTGCAAGACTAAAATTACAGAAAAACAGTGTCACTCTTTCACAGACAGTGCATTGTTACATCCTTGGCGTATGTACTTTCTGATGGCTCCGAAGGTGCGACAGCTGTGTAAAAGTCTTGCCACACTCAGTGCAATGGTAAGGTTTTTCTCCTGTATGTATTCTCTGATGGATTTTGAGGCTGTATGAGTGAGCGAAGGTCTTCTCACACTGAGAGCACTGGTAAGGCTTTTCATTTGTGTGTGTCCGCTGATGGAGTCTAAGATTAGAATACCTCGGGAATTGTTTTCCGCAAGTAGAGCACTCATAAGGCTTCTCTCCAGTGTGGACGCTCTGATGCCTTGCTAGTATAGATGAATTTGAAAACTTCACCCCGCAGACAGAGCACTGGTACGGCTTTTCTCCGGTGTGTACCCTCTGATGGGCTCTAAGGGCTGAAGACTGAGCAAACGTCTTGTCACACTGGGAGCAGTGAAAGGGCTTTTCTTTCGTATGGACCCTTTGGTGCTTTTCAAGCAACGAAGGGTACGCAAACTTTTTTCCACAAGTGGAGCACTGGTGTTGCTTTTCTCCAGTGTGAACAATTCGATGCCCTATTAACGATGCTGAGCTGGAGAACTGCTTTCCACAGGTCAAGCACTGGTAAGGTTTTTCTCCAGTGTGTGTTCTCTTGTGTATTTTCAGTATTGATGAGTGTGCAAACCTTTTTCCACACATGGTGCACTCGTAAGGCTTCTCTCCGGTATGTTTTCGCTGGTGGTTTTTAAGGTACACCGAGCGTGTGAACGCTTTATCACACTGGGAGCACTGGTAAGGCCTCTCTGAAGCATGTAACTTCTGATGGGTCGTAAGACTTCCTGATTGACTAAAAGTCTTACCGCACTGAGAGCACTGGTACGGTTTCTCTCCAGTATGAGTCCTCTGGTGGACTTTGAGTTTTGCTGAATTAGTGAAGGACTTGCTACACTGAGAGCACTGGTGAGGCCGTTGCTTTGCATGTAATGCCTGATGGCTTCTAAGGCTTGATGAGCACGAGAACTGTTTCTCACAAATGGGACACTGGTAGGGCTTCTGTCCAGTATGTACTCTCTGATGGACTTTAAATGAAGAGGAATTTGGAAAAGCCTTATCACACTCGGAGCACTGGTAAGGTTTTATTCCAGCATGAGCTCTCAAATGAGTCGTGAGGTGCCCCGAGTCGCGGAAGGCCTTATCACACTGAGTGCACTGGTAAGGCTTCTCTCCGGTATGTATCCTCTGATGGATTGTCAGGTATCCCGACTGAATGAAAGTCTTACCACAGTAAGAGCACTTGAAAGGCCTCTCGCCTGTGTGCACTCTCATGTGTATTTTAAGGCTTGATAAAGTAGATAAAGTCTTTCCACACTGTGAGCAGGAGTAAGGTCTTCTTCGTCTGTTGCGTCTTGCAAGTTTGCTTAAGCATCTGGATGTCCAGGGAGGCTTCTGATGCATTGGTTTTCGCCTAATCTTTTTCTTCCGAATCATTTCTCCAGATTGCTGACTGCTCCCACTGCAGGATGACAACTGGCGCTGCTCACCTGTTTATGTAAATAAGCAATATTGTTAAAATATTACTTTAAGTGTTTAAGAAAATGTTTTTCCATTAAATAAATCACTAGCCATGTGTACCAGCTGCCCAACCAACCTTTTCTCATGGCTGTCATCGGTGCCTGAGGTCCTTTTATTATTACCACCAATCCTCATTGAAGAGTATAAATTTTAGATTTTCATAAATTTTACGAAATACTACATGCTGTATGTGGCTAAAATAATCAGTACCTTGACATATTTGTCTGAAATAGAAGTAATGCTATTTTAGTCCTGAGGTCTATATTTGGTTCAATTTCTTCGAATTGTATAGTACACTCTTTAAAAAGATGGTTCTTCAAGGGCTCCTTAGTAAAGTAAATGGTTCTATACAGAACCATGAATATTCAAAGAACCCTCTGCATTATTAAACAGTTCTTTGCATCATGAAAGCGTTCTTCAGATTGATGGAAAATGTGCATGAATGTGCTATAGACGGTTCTCTATAGAATCTGTTTATAAAGGGTTATATCTAGTATCCAAAAGGGTTCATTTGTTGTTACAAGTTAGAGATTGAGAACAGTGGCCATGAGAGGCATGAAGATGGCGCACAACTCTAGAACTTCCACCCATTGTCAGTGCCTGTGGGTCAGGCAGCTCGTTTACATACAGCCAAATAATCCGTTAATAATCCGACTAATAGCTGAGTTGGAATAGAATATGTCCATGTGTATACTTGTCCAACTGAGGCTTCTATCTGATTGAACTGGGTGGGTAATCCTGTAAATAAAAACAGAAGAATAATAGTCTTGTAAACACCTGTATCTGATTACATTCCCAATCCGAAAGTTTAAGTATGTTCTGTGCATGTGTGCCTGCATCATAATGGAAGTTTATAAAGTTCAACACAGAAACTGATCTGCAGAGAAGACGAAGTTTATGCATCAAACTTTAAAATGCTTAAACATAGTTAGCAGAATAGACAGAGGCCTAAGAATGTTGCAGGATGTGACGTCTTCCTCTCGCCACTTCTTTAGTATGTAAACGTGAAGTACGTTTTCCTGAATTTGCCATCATTTTAAAGCAATTTAAAACACGAGCATACCAGCTGAAAACTAACAATCCAAATGTTTAGAAAAGCCTTTTTTGTCCTCTCAACAAAAATCAAACCACTTTGGTAGCTACAACATTTTATGTCCATTTTACCATTTTGGCTGTAAATATGTCTCAGCATGTGCTGATATACTTGAACAGGATAAAAAATATAAATGAAAACACAGACTTACTTTGCTCTGCTTTAAGCTTTAGCTCAGCTATAGCTGCTTTTCTCGCATCTCCGGCAGGAAAAGTAGAACAGTGTCTTGTAAAACGTCTCTCAACGTTTGATTTTTAGGAGACGCTAAAGTCTCTTCGAAGTCGCTTCTCATTCACCAGCTTCTTTTCCGGTTCCACCTTAAATGGTACCTGAGCCGCCAGAATGTAACTGCTGCACCATTTAAGGTGGAACGGGACAATTCGAGCAAGAAGCTGGTGAACGAGAAGCGCAACTTCAGCCTCACGACTTTAAAGTGTTTGACAGTTTCTTGTTACAGATTAAACGTATCAGGAAACCAGCTGGAATGATTATAAATGCAAGTAAATCCATTCGTCTCCAAATTATCGATGTTTGTGTAAATCTTTCTGTTTGCCGTTAGATTAGCCCCAGCGTTTATAAACATTTATTGTTAAACTGTGTTGAACGATCAGCAGAGCTTTATTTTACTGAAAAGGAGGATTATTTTAGTTTTACCTACAAATCTAATTCTGCTGCGGAGCTGCAACAGGACAGTAAAAGAGCCGCATGCTGCCGACCCCAATCTACACTAATTGGTACTCTGCATGTGCGTAACTTTGTATCTGATTACTTGTAGTGTGCATGTAAACATTAGATTGTTGAGCAAAGTGTGACATAAACACCTCAGTCTTTATTTAAAGTCGGAGTGAATTCAATCGGATTGGCGAAAATCTTTGCACAGCCTGTGTTATAAGTGGCAAAATAAAATAAAAGCAGCAGTACAAAAATCAAGATCTTTGGAATTCAAACACAGTGCAGGTACCTGAGGTCAGCGTGTCTTCATCATGACTGTCCAGGCTGACCATCTTCCCACAGTCCACCAGCTTCACTGAACACATCTGTAACAGCGTCTGCTGGTCTCCACCGCTGAACACAGTGTAGGACATCTGCACAGGGTTTGGCTCATGTTTACACTGTGGAGGTCCTTCCTCCAGCTCCTGAAGTGCTCGCTGGTTTTCATCTTCACCCACAGCTTCCTGGGTCTCTGCGGTGGTCTGTCCATTTGCACGAACGGGAGTCACGTTGAGCGCATCCTCCAGATCCTGCGGGGTGGACTGGTCTTCACCACGGTGTCCAGTACTGGCTATTTCTTTTGAAAACTGTTCATTTTTAAGATCAGCTAAAAAGCTGGCCACGTCCAGCGTTTGTTGCCCTACATCATTGACTTCACGCTTCAGATCCTCATATTCAAGCTATAACAGACAAAAACACAAAGCATTAATGTCATAAATTTCACAGATGTACTGGAAGCAAATAGGAAATCAATGTAACTGATGGGTATTTATTTCTAACACTACAAGCAAAGAAAGGTACATTTAGCATCCACAACTGTACACACAAAAACATGGCTCTTCAGGGGTTCATTAGTAAAGAAAAGGGTTCTATACAGAACCATGAACAGTCAAAGAACCCTTTGCATGATTAAAGGGTACTTTGCATCGTGAAAGTGTTCTTCAGACTGATGGAGAATGTGCTGATGATGGGTCTATATAGAACCTTTTTGAAAAGGGGTCTATAAAGCACCAAAAATGGTTCCTCTATTGTGTAAAGCTTGATATCATAACAATTGAAGACCTGCAGAAGAAGAATAACAAAAAACTGTTCTTCAGTAAAGGCAGTAAAGATGTTTGTATGCTTAAAGGCTTCTTAGCCTGGTGAAACTGTTCTTCAGATTGTTGGAGGTTGTGTTGTAATGCCTCTATAGAACCATTTTCAAAAAGGTTCTATATGGTACCAGGGTTCTTGTACTGTTGCAAGCTTGATATCAAACAATCGAAGAAACCTCTTTGGTGCTATATAGAACCCTTTTCAAAAAGCACATTCTTAAGAACCCTTTCATGATGCAAAGAACCTTTAAGCATGCAAAGGTTCTATACAGAACCATTAAAGGTTTCTGTGGGTTCCTGCTGGTGTCCAATAGTCACTAATTGTATTCTGTGTTTTAGAACTCTTTTCAAAAAGCACATTCCTAAGAACCCTTTCATGATGCAAAGAACCTTTAAGCAGGCAAAGGTTCTATATAGGACCATTAAAGGTTTCTGTGGGTTCCTGATGGTGTCCAATAGTCACTAATGGTATTCTGTGTTTTCCTGATGGGATAATATCACAGTGTAAAGGACTCTAATGGTTTAACTGGTGTTCTGATGCATTTGATGGTTTCCTAATGCGATCTAAAGGTGTCCTATAGGTAGTGGTCTCTAATGGTAACCATTTAGCCAATTCCCATTAGAAAGCACAAACTAGTTTTATTCCTAATGGTTATAATGGTCTTTTTCAGTAGTCCAACAGGAAGTTAGTGGTCTTTAATGGTAAACATCAAGCCAGTTCCCATTAGAAAGCAAAACCATCAGATTGTAATCCTAATGGTTCTATTGGTCTGTGATCTACACTCTGATATCAGCCCATCAGGAAAACACAAACCACTAATAGTGACTACTGGACACCATCAGGAACCAGCAGACACTTCTAATGGCTTCAAGGTTATACATGTACTTCCTGTTTGCGGTTGAAGTGAACTGAATGAGCTGCGTCCCAAACCACAAACTACTACACATCCCGCACTCTGTACTGGTGGTCTAGAGTTCTGACGCGCTATATTTATAAAATACAGTGCGGTTTAGGACGCAGCCGCGGTCTCGTGTGACTTTAATGAGAGTATTGCGTCGCTGTATTTAGCGGTTTGGCTATTTTGGTCCACAGGAGGTCATTATTCGTGTCGTGTTCACAAAAATCACACCTTACATTTTAAAAACACCTCAAAACCTGGAAAAATGCGCTTTTGAGGAAAATGCTGGACTGTTCGGTTAATGGAACGAAGCTGAACTCAGCTCCTTGTTCTAATTGTCCCGTTCCACCTTAAATGGTCCAGCAGTTACATTCTGTCGCCCCAGGCTCCACTATTTAAGGTAGAACGGGACAGTTCGAACAAGAAGCTGGCGAATAACTACTGCCACTTAAGGTGGAACGGGACGATTCGAACAACAAGCTGGCGAATAATTACTGCACCACTTAAGGTGGAACGGGGCAATTCGAACCATAAGCTGGCGAATAACTTCTGCACCGCTTAAGGTGGAACGGGACAGTTGGGAAAGTGGAGCTGACCTCGCCCTGCTCCTTCTGCTTCAACTTCGCCTCTAACGTCGCCACCAGCGTCCTCAGCTGCGCCAGTTCAGTCCGGAGACCCTCCAGGCAGGAGATGTCCACCATGGAGAGGTCAGTGCTCACCGCCTTGGTGCAGGACATGCCTGAAGCTGCGTCTGGCGGCTGGTTTGAGCTCTTTAAAGGCTGAAGGTGGACATTCAGGACCTGCAGGTCAAAAACACCAACCCAAACCCTCTGAAACTGAAACTGGACACTAACAGGCCGAGTGAACTCCCACAGCTGCCCCACATACGCGCGAGGAGGCTGGACAAACCGGTCGACCTGTTTCTTCAGGGCTAAGTTTAATGTTCTACGGAAGAGCAGAGGGGACAATTCAGCGGAGCCGCACAGGTGCTGTTAGAGCTTATAAAGCACTGTCTGGATTTACTGTGATTTACCAGTATTATGGGAATCTGTCAGGCTTGTTTCACTACTGACTACACACTTAAAAAGATGGTTCTTCAAGTTCTATTTAGAACCCTGAGTTCTGTATGTTACTATATAACACTAAAGGGGGTTCTTCTATTGTTACAATGTCAAGCTTGTAGCAATAGCAGAACCTTTTGTTGCTACATAGAACCATATTTTGAAAGGTTCTATACATTCTGGATCAATCTTGAAGAACAATTTCACAATGCACAGAACAATTTAAGCACGAGATGGTTCTGCATGGAACTCATGGTTTGTCAAGGCCTCTTTAGTAAAGGCAATGGAACAATTTGCCTGCTTAAAAGGTTCTTTGCATGGTGAAGTCGTTCTCCAGATTGATGGAGAACGTGTTGTACATCGTTCATAATGGAACCTTTTTGAAAATGGTTCCATGTGGCACCAAAAAGTGTTCTTGTATTGTTACGACAGAACCCTTTGGTGCTACGTAGAGCCATTTTCACCATGCAAAGAACCATTTAAGCACGCAGAGCTCATGGTTCTGATTAGAAACTAAAGATCCCTTGAAGAACCATCTTTTAAGAGTGCGCTGCATTGGAATAAACTCTTAAAGATGGTTCTTCAAGGGAAGGGTTCTTTAGTAAACAAGATGGTTCTATATAGAACCTTGAACACTTTGCATGATCAAAGTGTTCTTTGCATGGTGAAAATGTTCTTGAGATTGATGGAGAATGTGTTGTATATGGAAGCTTTTTTGAAAATGGTTCTACATAGCACCAAAAAGGGTTCTTCTACTGTATCAATTATATTGTATTTAATAATGAAATATTTCATATTTTTTTATTTTAACTTTGCAGTAAAATGCAAAAAAAATCATGTGTGATTATTACTGGAATTTTCTAGTGAAATATATTAAAATGCAGTGATTTTTGAAACGCTTAGCTCAGCCCACAGTACAGGAAGTGGCGTCAGTGCTTAACGAGACCTGTCAGAAGCCGAACGCGTCACACGTACTTTGATTGACATGGAGCGCAGCCAATTAGATTCGTGACGTTGACCGCGTCATGGAGTGACAACCAAACGCGGACTGTTTTAGTGAACTCAGAGATGAGGAGCGCTATTTGAATCGGTTCACCTCTCGCAGTAAGAGAGCGATGAAAAGCTGAAACCTGTGTTCTAGTTTTGGCGGTTTTGTGTGAATAGTCTGTTTTATAACACCGTAATAGAGTCTCTGATGCTACTGTAATGACTGTCACTGCGCACTTCACGCTGTAAACACTGCTGATTTTCCTGGTTATGTTTATACTCACTGTGTCGTAACTAGTGCAACACCTGCTCTCATATAGACACAACAGATCTGTCTTATATGACATGTAAATATACAATAGATATACTTATATATACTTAAATATACTTACCTCCTCTCTCATAGGTTCATTTATCTCTGTTTCTATTTCTGCCTAATAAATGTAAGTTTATGTGCAATTGTCTTCTTACAGTATCTATCTATCTATCTATCTATCTATCTATCTATCTATCTCTGTCTATCTATGTTTGTCTGTTTGTCTATCTGTCTATCTATCTGTCTGTCTATCTATCTTATTTTCTTTTTTTATGGTGTTTCTCTCTGTTCAGTTTTCATTTGTTTGTTTTTTCCTCTTTCTCTCCCTTTGCTGTATTTTATTTACGGTTATATGACACTTTTAACAGAGCAGTCTGTGTATCTGTCTGTCTACCCCTCTGTCTGTCTATCTATCTATCTTGGTCTGTTTATCTATCTATCTATCTATCTATCTATCTGTCTATCTCTGTCTATCTCTGTCTATCTATGTTTGTCTGTTTGTCTATCTGTGTCTATCTCTCTATCTCTTTATCTGTGTGTCTATCTATCTATCTTATTACCTGTCTTTATGATATTTCTCTCTGTTGGTTTGTATTATCGTTTATGTTCACAGTTTTCATTTGTTTATTTGTTTGTTTGTTTGTTTTTCCTCTTTCTCTCCATTTGCTGTATTGTATTTAGAGTTATATAAAACTTTTAACTGAGCAGCATTAAAGTACATGGACACATGAAAACTGCATAAACCTCGCCAGTTCTCCAGATGTGGACCCAAATGGCTGTTGACGAGGGCTTGAGAGCATTTATTCAGTCCAGTCCGTTCAGGAAGAGAGAAGTAGGGAAGGATGGCGCTTCATTTCATCAGTCTGGACCACCAATCAGCCAGATCTACTGTCTGTTTGTGTGGAAGACCCACACAAAAACCTGCCGAAAAAAGACCATTAGAACCATTAGGATTAAAGCCAGTGTGCAAAACACCCCCTGGTATTTAGGGGATCCCATGTTGGCTGGCTAATCCAGCGTTAGCTGGCTGCTAACTCACTCACCATAGTGGTCCTGATGTTTGTTTTATCGGTTGTTCTTCTGTAAAGTCTCTGTTCTAGTGTGGTTCTGCGCTCTTCCTCACATTAACTGAGATCTTCCTCGTTTCCTCTTCTGTCTTCAGTGTGAGAAATGAGGAACAGTCACTGGACGAGTTTTCAGATTTCCAGATCTGCTGCAGCTCATTGTAAAGTTTTATAGAGTTATCTTGGGCACAGTTACAGTTATTAGACTATGAAGGACCAACTGGGTGAACTAGTCTGCTACAGCGCCACCCTGAGGCAGAGCAGTGACGCAGCCCTTGTTAGTTAAGAACACCAAAGACAGAAGCTGATTGTGGGTGAAGCAGGTAAACATTGAGCCTCACTGAATCTGGATTTTAGTGTTTATTTATCCCTAATGAACAGCATAACAACATAATAAATTTATTTACAGGGACCCCCAGAATTCTGATTTTAAGACATTCAGGGGGTCTTAGAGGTTAATTAGGAGGTCGCGGACCCCCCAGGATGCCTTGTATTTTGCACCTTGGCATCGACCCACAGAAATATACCCTCTAATTGTCTGTAATGTAGTGCATAGTTGCAGGTTTCAAGCTTATTTTTGCTAATGATACAACATAAGCCATCCCTACTGAAAACAGACCATTATAACCATTAGGATCAAAACCGGTTTGTGCTTTCTAATGGGAATTGGCTTAATGGTTACCATTAGAGACCACTTCCTGTAGAACACATTTAGATCCCATTAGGAAAGCATCTGGACTCAGGCTCACAACACACGTTAAACTATAGTCCTTTACACTGTGATATCAGCCCATCAGGAAAACGCTAAAACTATTATAGACTGTTGGACACCATCAGGAGCCATCAGAAACTTTTAATGGTCTTTTTTTTTTGTCAGCTGGGATTACAGAGGCCTCACTGTAATCTGATTTAACGCACTGATTGTTTCTTCGGTGTTTTATTAAACAAAAGAACAATGCAAATTACATTTTAAAGAAGTCTGTTTTGTTTGGGTCTTAAATTCACTTAAAATAAAAAATAAAAATACATCTAATGTTGCATTTTGGGGAAAATGACTTCAACTGATGTTAAAAGGTAAAATAAAAATAAAATCGGTAAAAAAGCGGTTTAAAAGGGCAGAAACGCTTAGCCCCGCCCACAGCGTAGGAAACAGCGCCACGTCAGCAGTCCTGAAGACCTATCACAAGCCAGTTCCGCATACGCGCTTTGAGTGACGCGCGCCTCGACCAATCAGATGGGGAGTTCTGGGCCGCCGCTCCACAGACCGACACACGGAGCGTTGGAGGCGGATTGTTGTTGAAACAGCGCTAATAGAGCCGGACAGCGGGTCTCGGGCTGGACTCTGAGCAGCTGAGCTCAGGTCTGCGGTCAGCAGAGCGATGAGGAGCTCACTTTATAGAGACCTGAGCGCTGAGGAGGAGATTCTCCCTCAGCGCTGATGTTTCTCGTCACCACCTGATCGTGTCCAGATTTGGAACCGCTCTGTAAGTTGACGCTGGACAGTCCAGCTGGTTCAGCCACCATAAGAGCGCTAGTTTCGCTCTGAGGGTCTTTCTTTCTGTCCAGGATGACGAAAAAGAAGAGAAGGATGGAGCTTCATCCGTCTGGAGCCCCGAGCAGCGAGGCGGGGGGATCTACTGTCTCTATGGAGGAGCCTGTAAATCAGAGAGGGGCTCAGAATCACTGGACTGAGGGGGCTTCATCTGAGGAGACCCTGACCCTGAAGGAAGAGGAGGAGGAGGAGGAAGAGGAAGAGGAGGAGGTCTGTAGATAACTTTACTTTTCCAGACTGTTAAGTTTGGTTTTTGTACAGTGACACAACCTATGATCCGCACTGCACACTTCACAGATGGTTCTTCAAGAGTTCTCCAGTAAAGGGAGTAGTTCTAGAACCATGAGTTTGCATGGTGTGCACAGTGAAATGGTTCTTCAGATTGATGCAGAATGTGTTGTTCTTTATAGCACCAAAAAGGGTACGATGTCAAGCTTGTAACAATAGAAGAACCTTTTTTGGTGCTGCATAGAACCATTTTCAAACAAGTTCTATATAGAACCATATACAACACATTCTCCATCAATCTGAAGAACCATTTCAGCATGCTAAGAACCATTTAAGCATGAAGTGGTTCTATATAGAACTCATGGTTCGTCAAGGGTTCTTTAGTAAAGGCAATGGTTCTATTGGTTGAACTAATGGTTCGACTATGGTTGAACTAATGGTTCTAATGGTTCTACTACAAGTTCTATATAGCACCAAAAAGGGTTCTTTTGTTGCAATTGTTGTGATTTGCAAATTGTTGCAGAACCCTTTTTTGGTGTTACATAGAACCATTTTCAAAAAGGTTCTATACATTCTCCATCAATCTGAAGAACCATTTCACCAAGTAAAGAACCATTAAAGTGGACAAATGGGTCCATTGCCTTTACTAAAGAAACCTTGACAATATATAGATCCATTTCATGCCTTAATGGTTCTTTGCATGGTGAAATCTATTTATCTATCTGTCTGTCTATATCTATCTGTCTATTTGTCTATCTATCAATGTCTATTTATCTATGTCTGTCTATCTGTCTATCGATCTGTATATCTATCTGTTTATCTGTCTATCTATCTATCTATCTATCTATCTATCTATCCATCTATCTTATTTCCTTTTCTGATGTTTCTCTCTGTTGGTTTATTTTACCGTTTGTTTCAGTTTTCATTTGTTTATTTGTGTTCATTTTAATAGAGGGGTTTATAACAGTAGCTACGTTTACATGCATCTTATTAATCCATTAATAATCCAAATAATAGCTCAATCTGAATAGAACACGTCCAGGTAAACACCTCAATCGGAATAGTCTAGTCCGATTGAGGCCATTCGGAATACACTATCTATCCAATTGAACGAGGTGGGTAATCCTGTAAATAATCTGTTAAATAGAGGAATAATATCCGTGCAAACATCGTGTATCTGATTACATTCCCTATCGGAAAGTTTAAGTCGGTTCTGATCATGTTCGTCGCACATCCAACATGGCGGAGCAGAAACTGGTCTGCAGAGGAGACAAAGTTTATGCTCTGATCTTTAAAAGACGGCGGTGGGACGGACGTCCAGCTTATGTGTCTCAGAACACGACGTCTTCCTCTCTGCCTTCTTTAACATGTGAAGGACGTTTTCCTGAGTCTGACATCATTTTAAGGTCATTAAAAACACAAGCACTGCTCACTGCTGCTCATCTCACTCTGACTGGACTCACGTGATGCTGGATGTCATGGTAACGTCTACAGTAAGTGGTTCTCTACGCATGCATGTAATTTTGCATCGGATTACTTGTGGTGAGCATGTAAACAGAGATTTTCATCAGATTGTTGAGTAGAGTGTGATATAAACACCTCAGTCTTAATCTATAATTGGAATGAGTTCAATCAGATTGGCACCTCTTTGCTTGTAAACACAGCCAGTGTTTATCAGTCCTGCTCCTGGAGGCCCGCCGCCACTTCAGTGTTTTTCCTCCCCCCAACATACCTGATCCAACTATTCAGCTCACAAACAGACGTTATTGAGATAAAGTGTCAGTGTTAAAGCAGGAAAAGCGGTTAAATGTGCAGGGCAGTGGGCCACAATGGGCCATTGTGTGTGGAAAGACTTGGTCCAACTTTAACCCCAAAACTGATTTAAGGACTGATTTTACTGGAGGCTTCGTGCATGCAGCATTCCATCTTAAATTCTTTTCATGCAGATATAACCACAGGTTTGTTTTCGGTGGGTTAACCCTGCTGGAATAGCAGCACAGTTCCATGCTGGTCTGGTTTATGCTGCACTGTAAGCCCAAATAAGCTCACATAACTTAAACAGCAAGTTTAAGTTCAATGTACTGAAGATTTTAAACTCTACATGTTAGAATAACAAAACCTTTTGTGTTAGGTTAACTATTCTATTTATTCTAATTCTAATTATTTTAACTTTTTGAGTTACTCAAACCTAAAATCCCAAGTTAATTACATATTTCAAATTTGCTGGTTTTAGGGTGGAATGCCCCTTTTAAAGACCTCCTGCATTCAAAAATGTGTTTTTGTTAATGGTTGATATACAGTAATATATAATAATGGTTAAAAATTATTATATTACCATTATGTTTCCATAAATCATTGTATTAACCATTATTAATAATAGTTGATAATGGTTAATATAATTTACATCTTAATTAGTTCTAACTCATTTACAGTTAGAAATAAAGGTTCTGTTCAGGTACATTTTTCATTCATCAAGGTACAAACAGTGTAAATGTTCCCTCAAAGGTACAACATTGGTTTTAAGGTCTGATTGTGAACCTTAAATAAGTTTTTCCAGGTGAAAAGTTCGTATTTGTACCTTTTCATAACCGAATGTTTTAAAACAGAACAGTAAAATAAAAGCCTAGAGACGAGACGGGGTGTGTGGAGTCAGTAGAGCTTAGAAAACATCATTTCAGTGGTACAGTTATGTTCCCTGACTAAAGGTACTGAGATGTACCCTTGAGGGTTCCACCCCAGTGACAAGAGGGGCACTGCCCCAGTGACAGTCTAGTACCTTTATTTCTGAAAGTGTTTGTCATTTGTAATAGTTACCTGGTAATAACAATTATACATAAAAGTGTTTAACAATTATTCAACATAGATGATATTTTTATAGTTTATGATTTTAGTGGTACTTTAAGTAGTAATTGATGGGTTGCAGATTTGTTCTGGTCACTGTGTCCTGGCCTAGTAACATGAAGGACAGTAGCACTAGGTTTACAATGTGGTTCTTTGCTTTTCAGCCTTTTGACTTTGAGGTTTATCAGGCAGGAAAGCTCAGCCACTGCACTGCGGATTATCTGTGTAGGACACCACGAGGGGTGTCTGGTTCAAGGGGGTTGAAACGTGATGCATTTCTGTCTCCTTAAACTGGGGATGTGGAGCAGCACTGTAGTAGAGATCGATGGCAAAAATCGATGCGAGTAAATAAGAAGTAAACACTGTTCCGTTCTGTTCTTCCCCATGAAATGATTTTAATTTTCTATTCTCAGTAGCCCATTTAACCTGGAGATACACTACAGTCCCCAGCATGCACTGCAACATAGTGTGCATTCTGACCCTCTTCCCCCAACAACAATCTGTGGGTCAGCGGTTACCCAAAAATAAAAGATCCCTGGTGTCTAGTTCAAGTAAATAGGCAGTTTAAAGAAAACTACCTAAAACAATAATTCAGAAAATAAATCAGAAATGTTTTTGAAAAAGTATTTAATGTCTATTTTGCTATTGAAGTTTTGGCATTGTTGGATAAACAATTGGCAAATGTTAAGTAAAAATGAAATTAAAAATACAGCTGCCCACAGATTTGCAGAGTTTTTTTTTACTATGGCCCTTTTAGTGGTTGAGTAGGACACCCCTGTTCTACTATGTCCTATTGTATTCTATGTGGCATTTGAACCTGGAGGCTGCTGTTGCCGTTCTCATCCTGGAAACCATTGAATTTACACCATTCAGATTGAATTCATTACCAATTATAGAAGAAAACATAAGTGTTTACATGCTTTACTCAACAATCTGATGGAAATCAGATCTAATGTAATCTAAAAGATCTACAAGTAAGCAGATCTAATATTTTACCTGAGCTAACTGAGATTTCAGTTGGCGCGCTTGTGTTTTTAATTGCTTTAAACTTGCGGCAGAATCAGGAAAATGTACTTCACATGTTCTTATCGAAGAAGTGGCGTTAGGAAGACATCACATCCTGCAACATTCTGAGATCATCCATCCATCCTGCTGACTGCTTTCAGTCTTTTAAAGTTTGAAGCATAAACATTGTTTCCTTGGCAGACCAATTTCCGGCTCCCACAGAACGTACTTAAACTTTCCGACTGGGAATGTAATCAGATTCAGGTGTTTATGTGGCTATTATTTATTTACAGGATTACCCACCTCGCTCAATCAGAAACTGCATTCCGAATGGCCTCAATCGGACTAGCCTAGACTGAGGTGTTTACATGGACGTATTCTATTCTGATTGAGCAGTTGGTTGGATTATTAGCAAGCAAGCAAGCAAAGTGTATTTATATAGCGCTTTTTACAACAGGTGTTGTCACAAAGCAGCTTTACAAAGAAATCAGCATTACAGAAAGAAATCCGGGTCCAAGCCCCCATGAACAAGCCAGTGTTATTAATGGATTATCAAGCTGCATGTAAACATGGCTACTGTCAGTAAAGCAAGCCATGATGTAGCTGACAAATCTGATTAAGTCAGAAATGTCCACTAAACACATTTAGGGTCAGTTTCCTGAACAGAGAGCTTAATCCTGGACTAAATTCTCCTATCAGTGGAGAATCTCCATTTAGAATAGTAGATCAGAACCCACCTGTCTGGAAAACTGACCCTAAGTGTGCCAGAATCAACTGATTGAAACATTGTGCTAGTTAGTGAGCAAAGCGAGAAGCAAATTCTGAAGAAAAACATCTTTTCAACTGTTCACGGATCAGGAGCTCAGATCATAAACACAGGATGTTTGCATAGATGTATCAAAGACTAGCAAAATGGAAGACTATGCCAGCGTAACCTCAGAGGGTTTACCACAAGATGCAAACCACTTGTTGGCCTCAAGAACAGAAATGAAAAGTGAGGCCACAGTTTACAAAGAATGCTTTCTAAATATAGTGCAGCTATGGAATTTTTTCAGGCAAAAAAATATTGTTGACTGGTCAAATCAATGATCTGGCCTCATACACCACTGATTGGTATTTCACTGAACGCAAAAATGTCCCTAAAATGCAGGATCTTAAAATGACAACTAGCCTGGCAGAGCATCACTGTGTCAGTGGGCAGCAGACTTCCGACTAAAGTTGTAGCCAAGTATTAAACATGACCATTTTATTCTAGATTATGTTGAATTTGTCCAGTTACTTATAGACCACAGGATTTCAATGTCAAGAGCAACAGTACCTAAAATGGTTCACACCCGCAGTAGTTCCTTTCTGCATGGCGGTCCACGTTTTTACCCCAAGTGCAGCTGATGTTTGTGGCCAGAAAGCTTTGTTTTTGTCAAAGTTTTAATGTTTTGCAAATTCAAAGAGCTAATCTTTGGTAAGATTAAAAGCTTTCTTCTTGCAAGTCTTCCAGAAAGCTTGTTTGCATCAAGGAAGCTGAAACAAACCCACCAGAGAGATAGCAAAAACATTAGGTGTGGCCAAACCAACAATTAAACAGAATACGCTCAAACACCGGAAGGCCTAGGAGACCACAGAAAACAACTGTGGTGAAGAACTTCCTCTGGGAGGTTGATGTATCTGTGTCAAAGTCAACAATCAAGACTTCACCGAAGAAAATACAGAGGGTTTACCGCAAGATGTAAACCACCAGTAAGCCTCAAAAACAGGAACACCAGATTAGATTTTTACCAAAAACATCTGAACAGATGATGCAAAGATCTACTTCTACCGGAATGATGGGAAGAGAATTCATAAAGAAGGGAAGTAACTGCACATGATCCAAAACATACCACCTCATCTGTGAAGCATGGTGGAGGGAGTATTATAGTGCGGGCATGTATGGCTGCCAATGGAGCTGGATCTCTTGTATTTATTGATGATGTGACCACTGACAAAAACAGCAGGATAAGTTTTGTAGTGTATATGGCTGATTATCTACTTCAATTCAACCATATGCTTCAGAACTCATTGGACGGTGTGTCACAGTGCAGATGGGCAATGACTCGAAGCATGCTGTAATAGCTACCTTTTTGTTCTGCAGTGGCCAGGTCAATCATCTGACCTCAATCTAATCGAGCATGCATGTTTACTGAAAGCAAAACTGAAGATAAACACCTCAAGAAGAAGGAACTAAAGACAGCTGCAGTAAAGGCTGCAGCTGGTATTAAATATTAAAAATAACAATTTATGATCATTTTACTTTGTCCAAATACTTTGGAGCCCCTTAAAATGTATAAAAACGATTCTAATACCTACACATTTTAGCCAATATGGATGTTAATCCCTCAAATTTAAGCTGAGCTCATATTGATTATTTAATTTCAACTCAAATATGAAAGCTAAACTTAAAATAACTTTTTATTTATGGCTCTGATGTTACTTATTATTTGGGTGGTGGATCATTCTAAGCACTGCAGTCACACTGACGTGGTGGTGGTGTTAGTGTGTGTTGTGCTGGTCTGAGTGGATCAGACACAGCAGTGCTGCTGGAGTTTTTAAACACGTCAGTGTCACTGCTGGACTGAGAATAGTCCACCAACCAAAAATATCCAGCCAGCAGCGTCCTGTGGGCAACGTCAAGGACTAGAGGATGACCAACACAAACTGTGCAGCAGCAGATGAGCTATCGTCTCTGACTTTACTTCTACAAGGTGGACTGACAAGGTAGTAGTGTCTAAAAGAGTGGACAGTGAGTGGACACAGTGTTTAAAAACTCCAGCAGCACTGCTGTGTCTGATCCACTTGCACCAGCACAACACACACTAACACACCACCACCACGTCAGTCTCACTGCAGTGCTGAGAATGATCCACCACCCAAATAGTACCTGCTCTGTGAGGGTCCATGGGGGTCCTGACCACTGAAGAACAGGGTAAAACGGGGCTAATATGAGTATTGAGGCAATGAAGGACAATTAGTCTTGTTGCAATTTTATGAAATTAAAAATATATACATAAAAATGTATTAAATGGAAATAAAAGCTGACATACTTTTTGGAAACGTTGAACGATCAAAAACACAGTTGTACCTGATTGTACCTTTTTAATAAGTGTGTTTTTCCCATCTTTTCTAACAGGAATGTCAGGACATAAAGCCCACCTTTCTCCCTAAAATGGAGCCAAAACAATACCAAGACAAAGGTAGTGGAGGCCAGGAGGGTCAGAACGGTTTGCCAGTAGTTATTAAAACAGAACAAGGTCATCCAGAAGAAAGCAGTTCCTTTGTACACAGTGGTGAAGACCAGCACGTCCTTCAGCGGTCTAAGAATGTGTCCAGCCTGTCATGTGAACCTCCATCAATCTCTCAGGAGACATGGGAGAACCAGCACACACCCAAGGAAGACATATGCAACTCATTAGTCATTATTAAAATGGAACCAGATGAACAAGAACTCAATTCCAGTGGCAGCCATTGTGTCCTTCATGAGCCAAAGAGGGTGTCCAACCTGCTCGTTGTCTGTAAAACTGAACCAGGCTCTGCTTACAGTGATGAAGAGCCACTGCATAATTGTGGAAGTGATCTAAATACTTCAGGTAAGTAAACTGCGTTTGGCCGAACAGCAGGTTTGATGTTCCTGGATGTTTGTTTTTCTACCATGACCCAAAGTTATAATTAATAAGCTTTTAAAGGTGAACATACTGGCAGACCAGCTAAAACATCACTCAAACAAAACTTAATCCTATGCTGGTCAGCTAAGCTGGCCTAACCAGCTGTTTGATTTTGGCTGTTTGTATTCACCTAACCCAGCTGGATGTCCAGTTTGTCAACCACATTGACCGTCTTAGAGCATCTGTATCCAGCTACTAGCAAAAACAGTCCTCTGCCTCTTTTTCAACAGTGTACTAAAACTTTAAATGATGAAAATTAATCAATCAACCTTTATTTCGACTCCTACATTAAGGCCCAATCCAATTGCTTCTTTTTACCCCTACCCCTTGTTTTCGAGTGTCACCCTAACCCCTTGGAACTGAGTTACAAGGGGTAGTGGTTAAAAACTTGCCCTACGAAATGGGACAACCTTCAAATTAAAAAAACAAAAACAAAACATCGCTTCATTAACAACCTACTAGCGCTGCTCTGCAGGCGACCCAGCACGTCTTCAGTGATAGCAGAGAAGGGAAAGTTCAGCTCCTCACTGCTGGGCTTTAGTTACATTTAGCGCATCATATGCCTTCAAAGAGGGGGGATAAGACAATTATTCATTATCACCCACTCCAATTATTTGGTGATACGAAGCTGAAGTCATCTATTCGCTAGCTTCTTGTTCAAATTTTTGGGTTCCACCTTAAATGGTGCAGCAGTTACATTCTGGCGCTCCTGGCGTCAATACTGCCGGACTATTTAAGCTGGAACGGGAAAGTTAGCTAGCTACTGAGAAATTAGCATGCTATTAGTGATTTTTTTTGTGTGCTTGTTATGAAGAAAATTACCATAATACATTTAAGCGACATTAAACTAAGATAATACAATAGTTATCGTAATTTTTTAACAGAGAAAATTCTCACATTTGTGGGTTTCTTTGGTCGCTCGTGCAGCCATCTTGCCGGTTTTTCTTTCTTCTCATAACACTCCATTTGGAGGGCCATGTAGCCCTAACATTTCTCCCTATCCCTCTATCTCAACTAAAACTGGGACACCCTTACCCTAGACGTGAACGCGCAAAACAGAGGGCTAAGGGCTAAGTGGTAGGGGCAAGGGGTGAAATGGGATTGGGCCTAAGGGTGACCCTCATTTACAATGTAGCCGAGTAAATTACAAGGGATTGAAAAAGGTGAAAAGTAAATTTACCAACTAAAACAAATGAAAACCATCAAGACAATATTTATATTTAAAAATAATAATAAAAATAAATAAAAATAAGAAATAACAACTCAAATAGAAAACAGACATAAAAAATCAATAAAATATAAAATAAAAACACATTAAAATGAAGTAAAAGAACCAACTTAGATAGTAAGCAATAAGAAAACTAAAATTTTTAGAAAATCAAATTATTTACTAGAACAGTTAAAGAATTAACATCATTTAAAAGTTGCAATAAAATATTAAAATAAAATTTATTACTATTATTTATTTAATAATAATAAGGAGCAAGGAAAAGTTAAACTCAAACAGTTACTGCTGTCTGAAGGTGGCTAGAGACTTTTAAAATGACTGAGTGAAATAAAAATAAGTGTGATCTCCTCATGTTTTCTAACAGGAATCTCAGGATACAACGTCCTCTCTCTTATCCCTAAAATGGAACCGCTGCCCACATCAGTAGAGCACCAAGAAGATGATGGTGGAGACGAATTTGATAGTAACAACCAGCACACAATCGAAGAGGATGTACACAGTTCACTAGATATTATTAAAATGGAACCAGACGAACAAGAACTGAGTTCCAGTGGTGAAAACCATGTCCTTCATGAGCTGGAGGAGGTGTCCAACCTGCCACCCGTCTGTAAAACTGAACCGAACTCTCTGGGAATGCCTTACCCTGTGTACAGTGATGAAGAGCCACGGCATGAAAACAGTGAAAAAGAGGAAAATGGGGGTTTTAATACTTCAGGTAAATTAAACAATGGATGTTTGTTTTTTCTCCCACAGTGTAAAGTTAGAATACATTAGCTTAAAGAACCCAAAATACCAAAAACAGAGATTTTAATGATGTTAATTTCCAACATTTTCCATTCCAGCTGAGTGCAACCAGCCGTCCGGTGAAGAACACAAAGGACTGAAGTCATATTCTTGTTCCGAGTGCGGGAGAACCTTCTCTCAGTCGTCCTCCTTTTACAGACACATGAGAATCCACACTGGCGAGAGGCCGTTCCAGTGTTCTCAGTGCAATAAGACTTTCATTCAGTCAAATACATTCAAAATCCACCAGAGAATTCATACCGGAGAAAAGCCTTACAAGTGCTCGGACTGTGGGAAGAACTTCAGACGCTTGGATAACCTGAGGATCCATCAGAGAGCTCATACCGGGGAGAAGCCATACAAGTGTTCTCACTGTCCGAAGACTTTTACACGCTTAGATATCCTACAGAACCATGAGAGAATACATACAGGAGAGAAGCCGTATCAGTGTTCTCACTGCTCTAAGACTTTCACACGGTCCAGCGTCTATCAGGTCCATCAGAGAACACACACAGGAGAGAGGCCTTACAAGTGCTCCATCTGTGGGAGGCAGTTTTTAGACCTTTCAAATCTTAGAAACCATGAAAGGACACATACAAAGAAAAGGCCGCACCACTGCTCAGTGTGATAGAACTTTCTTTCAGTTAGCACCTTAGAAAAACCTCATCACTGTTCCATCTGTGGGAAGAACTATGGTGTTATTCTATTCTTTTATACCTTTAGAAGAAAGGCAGACTTTCTCCCATGCCTTCATAGGTGAGGAACCATCATAAGAGCCTGTTATGAAGAAAATCTCTGTCTCACATGGAACTGCAACCACTTTTATCTCTTAAATGTACAACTCCATTTCCAAAAAAGTTGGGACGCTGTGCAAAATGTAAATAAAAACAAAATGCTATGATGTGCAAATCATTTAAACCCTATATTTTATTGAAATAGTACAAAGACATCAAATCAATGTTGAAACTGAGAAATTGTATTGTTTTTTGAAAAATATATGCCCATTTTGAATTTGATGCCAACAACATGTTCCAAAAAAGTTGGGACGGGGGCAACAAAAGGCTGTTAAAGTTGTGTAATGCTAAAAAAACACCTGGTGGTTAATTGGCAACAGGTCAGTAACATGATTGGGTATAAAAAGAGCATTCAGTCTTTCAGAAGTAAAGATGAGGAGGGGCTGACCACTCTGTGAAAGATTGCACGATCAAATAGTGCAACAATTCAAGAAAAATGTTTGTCAACATAAAATAGCAAAGAACTTTTGCTTATCATCATCTATGGTACATAATATCATTAAAATATTCAGAAAAGCTGGAGAAATCTCTGTATTCAAGGGACAAGGCCGTGATCTTTGGGCTCTCAGACAGCACTGCATTAAAAACAGACATGATTCTGTAGTGG
This sequence comes from Colossoma macropomum, assembly GCF_904425465.1. Lineage (NCBI taxonomy): Eukaryota > Metazoa > Chordata > Actinopteri > Characiformes > Serrasalmidae > Colossoma > Colossoma macropomum. The sequence goes on along the minus strand of NW_023494808.1, from coordinate 6,465,280 downwards.
AAATCACTGCATGGCCTCAGAAACACTTCTGAAAACACTGTCTGTGAAAACAGTTCGTCGCTGTATCCAAAAATGCAAGTTAAAACTCATATATAAAATCATATATAAACAGGATCCAGAAATGCTACCACTTTCTCTAAGCCCGAGTCCAACAAATTAAAATTTTTAATTGTTTTTGGAAATCATGGACACTGTATCCTCTGGGCTAAAGACCACTCAGCTTGTTATCAGTGCTATCAGCTGCCGAGCAGCTGAAATCCTATATCAAACAAGAACAGGAAAACATTTCACTTTCAAAACTACAGCAAATGGACTCCTCAGTTCCCAAATGCTTACAGAATGTTGTTAAAAGCAGAGGTGATGAAACACAGTGGTGAACATGCCCCCGTCCCAACTTTCAGAATGTGTTGTTGGCATCAAATTCAAAATGGGCATATATTTTTGAAAAAAAAGTTGCTCAGTTTCAGCATTTGATAGGTTGTCTTTGTAGTGTTTTCCTTTAAAAATATGGTTTACATGATTTGTGTATCATTACATTCTATTTTTATTTACATTCTGCACAGGGTCCCAACTTTTTTGGAAATGGGGTGGTATACCACAGGCTGGCAGTGACTCAAAAAAATTTTGGGCAAATTTAAAGATGCAGTGTGTAAGATTTTGAAGGATCTATTAGCAAAAATGGAGTATAGTACAAATTCATGTTTTCTTTAGCATATAATCACCTGTAACTAGAAATCATTGTGTTTTCGTGAGCTTAGAATAAGCCTTTCATATCTACATAGGAGCAGGTTCTCTTCCACCCTAGGCCACCCTTTTGCGCCTGTTTCTACAGTAGCCCAGAACAGACAGACCAAACACTGGCTCTAGAGAGTGTCTTTCACACAGCTTGAATTTGGTGACTGGTTGGAAGACGTAGAAAGAAGAAGCAGTGGTTCCTGCCGGTGCTGGCTGATCATTTTGTGTTGTGAGAAGTTTAAGGAACCCACTTTTTGACAAATGGAGGATCAGACATATTATTTAGCACAAAAAAAGTAAGTCAGGCCAAATCCTCGTTGTCAAAGAAGTGAAAACATGAAGAAGCAAAACAAAAATCGGGACAGGCGACAGCAGAAAACCTGACAGCCACCATTGGTTCTACTACATGCTTGGAAAAGGAGAGGTGAGGGAGGGTGATTTGATTGGTTACAGTCTGCAACCTCACCACTACATGCCACTAAATATTGCACGCTGCACCTTTAAAAGGTAAACCATTCTTACTGAAACCTCTGACTATATAGTCACTAAATTTATCAAGATTGAATCCAGGTTTCATCAACATGACATTGATGAAAGCTGAGTTGGCATACCTTTACAATCAAACTCAGAAGCTGATTGATCAGCTGATTGAACAGCAATATGCACCAATATACCTTCATATACACATTGACCCCATTCACACCTGGTCACTTCATGCGTCTTGAATATCAGGATTATATCTGAATAAGGCCAAGTCACATAAAAATGCAAGTGTTGCAAACAGATTCAAATCTGACTACTCACTTCAGGAGGTGGACAGAGACACATTTGAGCCACGTTTTAGTGGTGTACACACATCTGTCTCTCCAAGACACATTCAACAATCAAAATCCTTCCCAGTGCAACTGAAACCTCCCCCAGTGCAACGGAACCCCCTCCCAGGGCAACCGAAACTCCTCTCAGTGCAACTGAAACCCCTCCCAGTGAAACTGAAACTCCTCCCAGTGCAACAAAAACTCCTCTCTATGCAGTTCATCACTGGGCACGTGACCCATGTCTGTGAGGAAGATGATCATGGATGACGGTCATGGTTGGAGACCAGATGAAACGAAATGCGTAATAGCAACATGGACTGACATTGAACAAACCAAACTGCAGACAAAGAGGCTAACAGATAAACAGTTGGTAATTGGTTGCTGTGTAACGAATGCATTTGCATATTCCATCCAAAACAGCAATCAGATTTCAGTCCAACTAACCGGAGACAAATTTGACCACCAAATGTAAATGCATGTGGCTAAAATCTTATCAGAATACAATCCAGATACTGGACACAGGAAGTGACCGGGTGTAAACAGGGTGCTGTCCATTAAAAGGAGAGCACTCAGCAGTGCCATGAGCCGTCCACAATAAAAAACACCACTCATTAATGGAATACAGTACTGTAACACTGCTACATATGGCTGATCCTCCTCTGTTTGCTTATACTTACCCCACTCCCCTGAGGCAACCCTGTCTGCTGAAGAACTAAGAGATCCATAGAGGAATCAAGGAGGAGATGGAGAGTGGGCAGGGTGTGAAAACTTTGTCACAGATTATCATAGAGAGAAATGGGAACATGGGAGGTTATCTAGAACAGAAGAAGGGTTCCCCCCAGGCGTTAGTTAATGCTTTTCTATGCATATATGCATATACAGTATGGTTACTGCATGCCTGACATTTTATACGAGTTATTCTCTCAGCTTCACTGTAATGAGTTTATATATTTGTACATGCTTTTTTACACGATTAGTAAAATGTTTAACTTATACATGTTAACATTTGATATGACAACAAACAGATCACTATGTATGGCCTACGTCTTCCATTTGTTTTCATTTTTTTACATAGATTACAAGAGATATAATGGAATATACTTAATTGCACTACTCTTTTGTAACTAATAAAGTTTTAAATAACACTTTTCAGTCACTTTTAGCATTTTTAATTGAATCGTTACCACTTTGTGGGTTATACAGACGTAACAAGCATCAGTTGCGACCCCTTTACAACCATTTAACTCCTGTTTTTTTTTCTGTTTATTGGCTTAAATCCATAAAGGGTTGTTAAAATAGGATGTTTGGACTGAACCCTCCTGGTATGTTTCAGGTCAGTGTGATGTGAACTGAAGGGTCAGTTTGACCCGGAACAGAAGAGATGTTTGTATTAATCAACATTCCCCCATGACAGAAAATGTCAAAATGTTGAAAGAGTCTAAATAAGAATAAATAAAACGTGTTGAATGTCTAGCTTTTGCCAATGTACCGAAAAAAACAGTTTGAAAATCTCAATTGATTGATATTAGTTGAGCTAAAGACAATGTTTATGGAGAAATATGTATTTTTTTAACTACTTTCAGGTGGTTAAAAATGCAGCGGGTCAGTTTGACTTAGGAATATTACTGCTGTTCCTCACATCAAACATAACAGGAGGGTCAATCACGACTTGGGTGTAAATACTCACAAATTAAAGCTGAAAGTGCACTTTGAGCTCATTTTCATGATCTAATTTAAATGCATTGTGGTAGATTCTAAAGATTCTAACAGTAACAACACTGAATGTCTGTGGACCTGACGGTGTGTGATTGATCTGAAGGACCATGACTGGATGTCTCTGACATCACTGCTCCATTCTGAACCGGGCACAGTTCCCTCAAAAACAAAGTTTTCCCCTTAAGTACGAACCCTAAGGGGGTCTTCCATCACCAAAGGGAATTCGTTAAGGGTGTTGCATAAATTCCCTCAGACATTTCTCTCAGCTCAGGGAAGCAGTGATGGGCATCCTGGCTCTTTTCAGAGAGTCAGATCAGTTGGCTTGGCTCACGGTGAAGAGCTGACTCCCTCTGCTCCCAAACGGCTCTTCATTCAGTAGCCAAGTTAGTGATACTCTCCACTACTTAATTGTTAGTTAATCTTTAGTCTTTAATCGCTGCTGTCCGAAGAAAACCTTGTGTCTCCATTTTTGTCGTTTTTTAGTTTTTGATATATTTTGAAAATGCCTGTTGTTCTTGAAATTGTGTGTAAATATAATGAAGAACAGACTAAAAGAAACGCCCCAAAATGACTTGGAAGAAAGTCTGGTTCCATTGACTTACATTATAAGTAAAGTGGTGGGCCTGTTCAGGTGAGGGTTCAGTTCGCCAGTCCCCCTAGCCCCCTTCCCCCCGAGCTGAAGGACCGGGCAGCGGGCAGAACAAACCCGACACAGAACTGTTTTAATGTGAAACCAGCTCATCAGAAACGGCGTGTTTGGACTCAGAACCCTCACAGAACCCTGACAGTCACAGAAACGCCCCCAGCTTCGCTCAAAGGGGGGTTTAACTTAGAATCGCTTCAGTTTGGAGGAACCAGTGAGTGACAGCTGGAGTCTCCGCCCCCCTCCCCGCTCACCACAACCACGTGACCGCGCTCCCGGAACTATTTCACCACGGTGGCTCTCGGCTTCTGGTTCACCAGCGGCGTTTATCGGTCTCTATGGCTACGTTACTGCGCGACGTCATCACGGAGATGCGCGCGCAACTAGGGGGCAACTGTCAGCGATGACGAGGAGCTGCTGCGCGGTGAACTGCACCAACCGCAGCCAGGACGGCTGGAGGATGTTTAACATCCCGAGGGGATCACACCCCTTTGCCAAGAACCGCAGGAGGCTGTGGCTCCAGGCCATCAGGAGGGCGGACTGGGGTCCTGAGGGTCCCAAAGGCAGCGCAAGTCTATGCAGCACCCACTTCGTGTCCGGTACGCCCCTGTTTCTGTCTGCCAGCGTTAGCCGGCTGAGTGAGTTAGCACTGTGTGTGACCCAGATCGGTGATAGAGGAAGTAAATAATGTGGATTTTGGTCAGAACACTCTCAAAAAAGAGGGTTCTCCAAGGGTTCTGTAGGAAAGACAGTGGTTCTGTATGGAACCATGAACACTCAAAGAACCCTTTGCCTTTTTGAATGGTTGTTGGCATGTTAAAATCGTTCTTCAGATTGCTTGATGTGGTGTATACGGTTCTCCATAGCACCAAAAATAGTTCTTCTCTTGTAACTAATGTTAACTAAGGACTTAGAGAAGACTTAATGCCGAAACCTAAGTATAAACTTACACAAACCTGGGGCCAGTTTACAGAAACTTCTTACCTCTGAAATATTATTTGCTTAGTCACCATGACAACCATGAACTTCTTAAGTTCATAATCTTATCATTAACTCCAGATAAGAAAACTGTCTTACACAAACATCATAACTAGACTTTGGCCCAATCCCATTTCTTCTTTTTACCCCTACCCCTAGTTTTCGAGCGTCACCCTAACCCCTTGGAACTGAGTTACAGGGTAGTGGTTGAAATCTTCCCTCTGAAATGGGACCCTCAAATAAAAAGAGCATAACTTCATTAACAGCTACTAGCACTGCTCTGTAGGCGACGCTGCCAGTCTGCAGTGACAGCAGAGGAGGGTAAAGTTCAGCTCCTCACTGCTGGGTTTAGTTACATTTAGGGCATCATATGCCCTCAAAGAGGGGGGCAATTATTTATTATCGCCCACTTCTAATTCTTCAGTGATATGAAGCTGAAGTCAGATATTCACCAGATTCTTGTTTAAATTTTCCTGTTCCACCTTAAATGGAGCAGCAGTTACATTCTGGTGCTTCAGGTGTCAGAACTGCTGGACTATTGAAGGTGGAACGGGAAAATTTGCTGGCTAGCTACCGATACATCAGCATGCTATTAGCGATTTTTTATGCTTGTTATGAAGAAAAGAACCATAATACACTGAAACGACATTAAACTATAATCATACAATGGTTATCTTAATTTTTAACTGAGAAAATTCTCACATTTGTAGTATTTCTTTGGTCTCTTGTTCAGCCGCCTTGCCAGTTTTACTCATAACACTCTGTTTGGAGTGTCTGAAAAACCTCTGTTTGGAGGGTCACGTAGCCCCAACACTTCGCCCTCCCCCTCTATCTCAACAAGAATCGGGACACCCTACCCTAGACTGCACAAAACAGAAGGCTAAGGGCAAAGTGGTAGGGGCGAGAGGTGAAATGGGATTGGGCCTAAATCTCCTAAATACTGTCATAACTTTAGGATGAACCCCAACAGAGTCCTCACTTCTGTTTAAGGTCTGTTTCTATGGTTGTTAGGCAGCTGTGTCAGGCAGCATAGTTCACTACCAGCATAATGAGCTCCATTTATTTCTACTGTAAAACGCTGCTTTCACTGTGAGATGATTTTTCTTTTCTAACTCTGCGTTTTAAAGATCTCAGACGCTGCAGACTCGATCTCCACCGCCCCTCTGATCACCTTCGTGTGTTAATGTTGATGATGAAATATTACAGTGATGGTGGTGAATAATGAGGAGACGGAGCTGAACGTGTGTCTGTTTATTAGGAGGAGTAACGTTAGCGTGCTCGGCTAAAGCGTTTGGGAAATGGAGACTGAAACTGGGGAGCGGCGATTCTGATAAACAGCAGGGGGCGCTCTCACAGTATTCACTACTTACAGTTTATCACACTTTAGTTCTGTTTGACCTTTTTTACATCAGTAACGCTAGCTAGCTGTCTGGCTAACTAGCTGTCTGGCTAACTAGCTTGATTACTTTGACTACATGTTTCATTTCAGCTGTGCATGTATGGTCGGTTGCTGCGTAACAGACATGGCAGTTGATTGTCGACTTGCACACTGATGTTGGTTAAACAATCAGCTGAATTAATCTTTCTCTTTGTCTTCTCAGGAGAACCTTCAATGGACTGTGATAGTCCAGATTTTGTACCGTCCATCTTTTCTCACAGCACCCGAGATGGAACAGCAAAGACGGCAAGGTCTGTGTCATGAGTACACTCAATGGTCACTTTATTAGGAAAACCTACCTCGTATCTATACTCTCTGTCCATTCTGTCAGCTCCACAGATCATATAGTTTCACTCTGTAGAAGACTAGAAGACCGGAGAAGACTTTAGCTAACAAGCTAACCTTTTCAACTCCTTGAGACCATCGGTGGTTCCAAAACGCACTTCGTCATATTCTTCATAACTTTCATATTTCATAAGCTACATTCAAAAGGTGGGTGTCGTATGAGAGCTGTAACTGTCTTCTTTCTAGTCAAATAGATGGGTATTGTAATTTTAAACCTTATAATAAAAGAAGCTGAGCTCACAATTTTTCTACTTAAAGTCGACCCATTTTTCCACAAATCTGGGCTATAAACTATAAACAGATGGCGTCTCTTCAGTGATCTGCTCTGTAAAAAATATTCTTATAAAATAATACAAAGAGCGTCTAAGATTTTTGGCTTTCAGCAGTAAATTGTAAGCATATAGCGATATGTGTGTATCATAAAACACATTTTCTGTTAATTTGAGGGGAGCTTTTACAAAAAAATAAATAAATAAAATAAAAATGAACATTTATTTCATGCAGTTACTGAATAATTTGCCTTACGATTTGGGCATGTAAATTCAGATGGACAAACCAAAATATACCCTGGTCAACAAGAGGCTAACATTAAAAGAAAGACGTTTGGTAAGGTTAACGTTACATTCATTTTCTGGCTAACCTGGATACGTTTAGCTTCTTTAACTGAAAAGGACAAACGTAGTAAAATAAATTAAAAATATCACTCTTACTGCCTAAAGTCAGCCTCCTGTGCGGCAGCTACTTATTCGAATTATCCGTTCCACCTTAAATGGCGCCACAGCTGCATCCTGGTACCTGCACAGGCGCCGGAGTGAGGCGTTATTTAAGGTGGAACGGAAAGTTCGAAAAACAAGCTAGCTTTAGCTTCCTGGCGGTTATCGTATTAATCCCCGGGTTAAACGAGTTGACTCACCGCCGTAAACCTTAGTCTCAAATTCAGACCCTTGTCAGAAAAGAAGGTAAAAGAAGAAAAAAAAAAGAAAAAAGAATGAAAAAACAAACCAAAACAAAAAGGCCTGCTGCTGTTTAAGTTGCCATGGTTACTGCGTCACTGCGCGCTCTGTCCTGAATAGGAGGAAAAGTGGCGTTTTTGTAGTTTTTTAGCTCAGATGTGAAGGTAGAGTTCACCGTTTTTAGTTTCTAGATAAATAATAATAATAATAATAATAATGAACAATATCTGCTTCATAAATCTTTACATCGCTGGTTTAATAAGGAGCTTGAATAATATTACATATTCACTGTAATTATTTAATGAGATATGTATTAAGAATAAGTCTTTCTTTGGTTTCATGGAACAAGAAAAAATAAATTAATTAAAAAAAAAAATCCACAGTATTAGAGTAACTTTGTCTGTAATGGTGTTTTCATAAAGTGAAAAAAATCCCGATATGTACTCTTTCATAAATGCCCACAAAAATGTGGAAAAATACTTTAATTGGTCTTAAAAATAAAATAAAATGCAATAAAAAACAGAAAATAACGGTTTTGAAATGAAGGAACGCTTAGCCCCGCCCACACCGTAGGACGCACCGTCGCGTCAGCAGTTCGGAGGACCAATCACAAGCCAGTTCCGACTACGCGCTTTGAGTGACGCGCGCCTCCACCAATCAGATGAGGGGTTCTGGGCCGCCGCTCCACAGACCGACACACGGAGCGTTGGAGGCGGATTGTTGTTGAAACAGCGCTAATAGAGCCGGACAGCGGGTCTCGGGCTGGACTCTGAGCAGCTGAGCTCAGGTCTGCGGTCAGCAGAGCGATGAGGAGCTCACTTTATAGAGATCTGAGCGCTGAGGAGGAGATTCTCCCTCAGCGCTGATGTTTCTCGTCACCACCTGATCGTGTTCGGCTGCGTTGGTCCAGATTTGGAGCCGCTCTGTAAGTTGACGCTGGACAGTCCAGCTGGTTCGGCCACCATAAGAGCGCTAGTTTCGCTCTGAGGGTCTTTCTTTCTGTCCAGGATGAAAAAGAAAAGGATGGAGCTTCATCCGTCTGGAGCCCCGAGCAGCGAGGCGGGCGGATCTACTGTCTCTATGGAGGAGCCTATAAATCAGAGAGGGGCTCAGAATCACTGGACTGAGGGGGCTTCATCTGAGGAGACCCTGACCCTGAAGGAAGAGGAGGAGGAAGAGGAAGAGGAGGTCTGTAGAGAACTTTACTTTTTCACACTTCCACACTGTTAAAGGGCAACTCCACCCAATTATGATAATTTCCACATAATAAAATCACTCAGAACTGTTCACAGTGGTGGTGATAGGAACCAGACGTCCACCTCTAAAAGCTCCCGCACAGAAAGTTACTACATAAAATGGTTATGAATTCACTGCCTGATGACTGAGACATTTATTTACGAGAGTTTTCTGATAAAATTTTAAAAACGTATTGTAATCAATTTATTTCAATACATTCATGGTGGAGGGATACATGCAGAGCACTGCAAGGCAAAACAGTCCCCAAAGAAAACATATTTTTTCAGATCTACTATTATTTTACCATCATCAACATTATTGTAAAAATGCAGGAGGCTTGTGTAGGTTCACTGGTGGTTTTGGATAGTAAATAAAATGGCTATATTTGTGTTGTAGTCATGGCGACCCCTGGTTCCTGTCACCACCACTGTGAAGAAATCTGAACCATTTCACACCAAACCACTCTGAATCACTCTTCATCATAAAAATGCAGCTCAAAGTGCCTCACGATACAAAGTAAAAACAACAGAGGAAGAAAAGAAAAGATAATCGAAAATAAAATAAACAAATAATAAATAGCAGAAAATGGTATATATTAATTATAATTACAAAAATAAAGATACAATTAAAAGTGCTACTAACAAGAAAGTAAAAGTAATATTCCAGTAAAAACCAAAGGAAACAATAAAAAAAACTAGTTAAATGCTAAAGTAAAAAAATGTTTTTTTAACTGTTTTTTAAAATCAATGAGTGTGATTACATGCACTTAATAATCTGTTAACTGCAGAAAATCTGATTTTGTCAGTAATCTGATCAACGTGTTTACATGCACTTGAGTAATCAGATAATGGGAAAACTCCACGTCTACATGAGTCAGACAGTAATCAGATTTCTGCTTTACAACCAGCCAATAAACTCACAGAAGAAGACGTGACGTAAACATAATATTAAACTCAAACTTCATGCCGCGGCTTTCTTTTTAAAACTTTGCGCCAGTTTACCTGAAAATATGAACATACATCATCTAGAAGATGAAGAAAATTTAAATCCTTTATTTCGTCAAGCATGTAATTGGTTTCAGCGTCGCTCAAAAAGTGTTTTGCTGCGTCTCGCGGTGCCACTGTCTGTTTTCGCACATGCTCAGACTGAGAAATCCGAAAGAAATCAGAGTAAGAGTTTACAGCACTGAGAAATCTGATTACTGAGCTAAAATCCAGCCTCTTTATCAGATTTGTTAATCAGATTTCTAGACCTTACTCTGATCTAAGAAATCAGAGTGCGCTATTTACATGACCGTTTGAATAATCAGGTAAGTGCAGAAATCTGATTATGATCGGATTATCGGATTACTGCATGGCTCTCCCTGTTTGCCCCCTACACACACACACAGCTGGTGTTTGTGGCCAAAAGGCTTTATCTTGGTCCAGTTTCTTGAATCTGAATGTAGGCAGCATCTTGCAATATTTTTACAGTTGGTTTATAATTAAGCCAAGACTGAAATGGATTTTTAATGGTGTAAGACCATTGATGGCAGTTTAGTCCAAGACTAGGCTTACAAAACCAGTCCTTAAACTGACATCCGCAGAACTCCAGCTGTGATCTTATGACTCCTCTGTGCCTCTTGACTCTTCTTGTTGATAGCATATACAGTGGTGCTTGAAAGTTTATGAACCCATTTTCTGTATTTCTGCATAAATTTGATCTAAAACTTCATCAGATTTTCACACAAGTCCTAAAAGGATTTTCAGGTTACAGACAGATGTTCTGATGTTTTCCTTTAGGATTTCCTGGTATAATTCAGAGTTCAGTGTTCCATCAATGATGGCAAGCTGTCCTGGCCCAGATGCAGCACAACAGGCCCAAGCATGATACTACCACCACCGTGTTTCACAGATGGGATAAGGTTTTTATGTTGGAATGCAGTGTTTTCCTTTCTCCAAACATAACGCTTCTCATTTAAACCAGAAAGATCTATGTTGGTCTCATCCATCCACAAAACATCATTTCAGTAGCCTTCTGGTTTGTCCATGTGATCCTTAGAAAACTGCAAACAGGCAGCAAAGTTCTTTTTGGAGAGCAGCGGCATCTCCTTGCAACACTGCCTTGCACACCATTGTTGTTCAGTGTTCTCCTGATGGTGGACCCATGAACATTATCATTAGACTCTGTGAGACAGGCCTTTAGTTGATTAGAAGTTACTCTGGGTTCCTTTGTGGCCTCGTAACCTATAACACGCCTTGCTCTTGGTGTGATCTTTGTTGGTCATTCACTCCTGGGAAGCGTAACAATGGTGCTAAATTTCCTCCATTTGTACACAGACTGTCTGACTCTGATTGGTGGAGTCCAAACTCTATAAAGATGGTTTTGTAACCTTTTCCAGCCTGATGAGCATCAGCAGCTCTTCTTCTGAGGTCCTCAGAAATCTCCTTTGTTTGTGTCATGATGCACTTCCACAAACGTGCTGTGAAGATCAGACTGTGATAGATCCCTTTTCTTTAAATAAAACAGGGTGGTCACTCACACCTGATTGCCATTCCATTGACTGAAAACACCTTCAAATTATCTGTTAATCCTAAAGGTTCACATACTTTTGCCTGTAATATTGGATCATTTTCCTCGATAAATAAATGACCAAGTCTAATATTTTTGTCTCATTTGTTTGATTTGGTTCTCTTTTTCTGCTGTTTGGTATGAAAATCGAATGAAGTTTTAGGTCAAATTTTTGCAGAAATATAGAAAATTTTAAAGGGTTCACAAACTTTCAAGCACCATTGAAAGTTGGTGAACCCAGTTTAATGAAATTCTAAATTATAAACATATCAGAAATGAAGCAGTAGAAATAAAAGCAGACATACTTTCTTCATGTTGTCTTGATCTTTTGTTGTATTAATTCCATGCAGCAAAAGTCTGCCTCTTTTTGAAGTGGTAAAATTGTGGAAACCTTGAAGATTAAGAAACACAAAGATTGAACCCTTTTTTTTTATACGTGTGATCTTCCCATGTTTTCTAACAGGAATGTCAGGACATAAAGCCCACCTTTCTTCCTAAAATGGAACCAATGCAACACCAAAACGAAGGTGATGGAGGCCAGGAGGGTCTGAACGGTTTGTCGGTAGTTATTAAAACAGAACCAGGTCATCCAGAAGAAAGCAGTTCCTTTGTACACAGTGGTGAAGATCAGGATGTGTCCGGTCTGTCCCCTTTTTGTGAACTTCCATCAATTTCTGAGACATGGGAGAACCAGCACACACTCGAGGAGGATGTACGCAGTTCACTAATTATTATTAAAGTGGAACCAGATGAACAAGAACTGAGTTCCAGTGACAACTATCATGTCTTTCATGAGCCGGAGGGGGTGTCCAGCCTGCCAACTGTCTATAAAACTGAACGAGGCTCTGCTTACAGTGACAAAGAGCCACTGCATAATTATGGAAAAGAGGACAATGAGGGTCTTAATACTCCAGGTAAGTAAACAGAACAACACATCTTATATTACTGGATGTTTCTACCATATAGAATAGATTAATAACCCTAAAATGCCAAAAATGTGCTTTAAATGAAATTAATTTTTACCATTTTCCATTCCAGCTGAGTGCAGCCAGCCGCCTGTGGAAGGACACAAAGGACTGAAGTCATATCCCTGTTCCGAGTGCGGGAGAACCTTCTCTCAGTCGTCCTCCTTTTACAGACACATGAGAATCCACACTGGCGAGAGGCCGTTCCAGTGCTCTCAGTGCAATAAGACTTTCGTTCAGTCAAACACGTTCAAAATCCACCAGAGAATTCATACTGGAGAAAAGCCTTACAAGTGCTCGGACTGCGGAAAGAACTTCAAGCGGTTAGATAGTCTGAGGATCCACCAGAGAACTCATACCGGGGAGAAGCCGTACAAGTGTTCTCACTGTCCGAAGACCTTTACACGCTTAGACATCCTACAGAACCACGAGAGAATACATACCGGAGAGAAGCCGTATCAGTGTTCTCACTGCTCTAAGACTTTCACACGGTCCAGCGTCTATCAGGTCCATCAGAGAACGCACACAGGAGAGAGGCCTTACAAGTGCTCGGTGTGTGAAAAGCAGTTTCTAGACCTTTCGAATCTCAGAAACCACCAGAGGAAACACACGGAAGAGAGGCCGTATCGGTGCTCTCAGTGTGATAGAACTTTCATTCAGTTAGCTCACCTTACAAGCCACCGGAGAACACACACTGGAGAGAAACCCTATCACTGTTCCATCTGTGGAAAGAGCTACGGTGCGTCGTATACACTTCTTTGCCATCTGAGGAAACACAAGCTTTCTCCTGCATCACCATAGATGAAGAGCTGTCACAAGAACCTTGTGCATTTTCATTTGAAATGAATAGACGGTATCCCAGGAGACATGATAAGATCATGTGTTGAGGATTTGGAGTGGGATCTCACAGAGAACTGGCACCACTTTTAACTCTGACACCACATTGGCATTGACTTTATTTACACTTCTACCTTTTTTGGTTTTCGAACAATTGTTAGCAATAAAATATAACAATATATTTGTGTCTATCAATATGTGTTGTACGTGCTGGGGTGCTAACACCCTGAGGTATGCGCTCTTAAGAAAGATGGTTCGTCAAAGGGTTCTTCGGTAAAGACAGTGGTTCTACGTAGAACCATGAACACTGAAAGAGCCATTTGCATGCTTAACGGCATTCTTTGCGTGGTGAAATGGTGCATCAGATTAATGGAGAACGTTCTGTATAAAAGCTTTTTGAAAAAAGTTTTTTTGTCATTATAAGCTCAACATCGTAACATTAGCAGAACCAATTTTGGTGCTATATAGAACCCTTTTCAAATAGGTTCTGTATAGAACCATATGCAACACATTTTCCATCAATCTGAAGAACGATTTCACCATGCAGGGAATCCTGTGTTCACTTTTAAAATAATGACGGTTCTTTAGTAAAGTGAATGGTTCTGTTTAGAACCATGAGTTCTATACAAAACCATTTCATGCCTAAATGTTTTTTTCATGGTGACATAGTTCTTCAGATTGACGGAGAATATTTTGTGTATGGTTCTATATAGAACCTTTTTGAGTAGGGTTCTATGTAGCACAAAAAAGGGTTCCTCTACTGTAACAGTCATATCAGTTATTGCACTTATGCATGGGTTCTCTTTTCAGATTCTCTATAATGAGTTTTCATATATCTTAATATGTTTATTGTTTGTTTCTAAATGTCTAGAACACTACTACACATGGCAAAATTTGATAGAACTACACAGAACCTCTTTTGTGTTCTCTTGTGTTTACTAGCGAAATGTATTCAATCTTTCTCCTTTGTCTTTTATTTTGTTTCAGATATATATACATACAGTTCCGGCAACGCAAGCTGATTGGTTGAGAAGCGTTCTAACTGTGCTGTTATTTCACCATAACATCACAGCTTTTTCACAAACACTGCATTACTCTGCTGAGAAGCCGTTGCTAAGCAACGACTTTGACAGCTGTAGGAGACGCTCAAGCTATTTGAACCTTTTTACTTCTTACTTTGCCACAAACAGAAAATGGACACTTTTAAGATCACATTTGGCCGACAGCCGATTTGGTCAGACTCTGAAGATGAGACGACACTAAATTCCCAAATTGTCATCACCACTGAGCAGCTTTTCAGTCGGCAGCTGTGACAGAAGAACAGCTAAACAACCTGGAATCAGCCAGAAATGAACCCAATACCATTCGCCAAACTAAATGGGCTGTAAGATGCTTTACAGACTGGCTGGAACAAAACAACATTAATATTGATCTGGCAAAAAATGACAAAACTGAGCTGAACTTGATATTGGGTCAGTTTTATGTCTCAGTCTGATTTGGTCAGACCCTGAAGATCAGACTACACATTTGGCGAATAGTATTGGGTTAATTTCTGGCTGATTCCACGTTGTTTAGCTGTTCTTCTGTCACAGCTGCCGACTGAAAAGCTGCTCAGTGGTGATCACAGTTTGGGAATTTAGGGTAAGAAGCTGGAGAACGAACTGCCGACTGAGCAGCGAGTGAGTGGAGTTCGTTACTCTGACGTAGCAACAAGCTGCTTGTTAAGGAACTATAATTTGGTGAAGGAACTGCGAACATTAAAACATATTAAACGCCGCGTTCACGGCCCAGTTTATTAATTTTTTACTTTATTTATTTAACTTGTATTAAAGCAATAGGACACTCGAGGACTGTGTTATCGCCAATATTTCGAGATAACACACTTCCTCTCATGTTCTGTTGCTTAAATTAAATACAGGAGAACAACCTGAATATAGTTAAACACATTACTTTATTATAACCAATAAAGTTTTATATAAAACACTCTTCAGTTATCATTGCTTTGTGTGTGGTACAGACGTAACCAGCATCGGTTCCCACCTGGTTATGCTTCGTTATTAGCATAACAGAGATCCCCACTCAATCACTGTCTGTGCACTTTTTGAACGTTGGAGGAATTTTGGAGAACCAGCCCACCACTGAAAACGATACAACCAGGAGATAAACATTTTTCTTTTCTCTCTTTATTGGTGGTTTAGTAAAGGGAATGGTTCTGTTTAGAACCATGACTTCTATATAAAACCATTTGCATGCTTAAATGGTTCTTCGCATGGTGAAGTCGTTCTTCAGATTAATGGTGAATGTGTTATATATATATATATATATATATATATATATATATATATATATATATATATATATGTATAGTTTAGTTCTACATAGGACCTTTTTGAAAAGGGTTCTATATAGAATCAGAAAGGCTCTTCTATTGTCAAGCTTATGTACAACAGAAGATCCATTTTTGGTGCTCTCTAGAACTATACACAACACATTCTCCATCAATCTGAAGAACCATTTCACCATTCAAAGAACACTTTAGGCATGCAAATAGAACCATTGTCTTTAATAACCCTTGAAGAACCATCGTTCATTAAAAAATATACAATGTTAAAATAAGACAAACACTGTAAACACTACAATAAAACAGTGCTAAGTTAATGTTAATTAGTCACAGTCTGTTCATTGAGAATTTAAAAATCATTTGGTACACTTAAAAAGATGGTTCTTTAAGGGTTCTTTAGTAAAGAAACTGGTTCTATATAGAACTATGAACACTCAAAGAACACTTGGCATGGTTAAAGGATTCTTTGCATGGTGAAATGGTTTTTCAGATTGATGTAGAATGTGCTCTGATGGTTCTTTACAGAACCCTTTTTGAAAATTGTTCTATATAGCACTAAAAATGGCTCCACTATTGTTACAAGCCAAAAAAAACAATTTTGTACTTTATAGAAGCCTTGTGGCTAAAAGGGTTCCACTATTGTTACAAGCCAAAGAACCCTTTTTGCTAAGAGTGTAGTAATGAAGATGCTTCTGAATAGCACCAAAAGGGTTTCTTCTATTGTAACAAGCATGGCATCATAACAATAGAAGAACCTTTTTGTGGTGCAATATAGAACCCTTTTCAAAAAGGTTCTATATAGAACCATCTACAGCACATCCTCTGTCAATCTGAAGAACCCTTTCACCATGCAAAGAACCCTTATAATAATGCGAAGGGTTCTTTGAGTGTTAATGATTGTTTATAGAACCATTTTCTTTATTAAAGAACCCTTGAAGAACCATCTTTTTGAAGAGTGTGCATAAACCACAAAAGCTCTACAGCACAATCTGTATTGATCTTTTAGAACATTAAAAAAATGAAACAAATTTTAAAATTTACATTATTCCACATGTTTATGTCATCGAGTCAGCAGTAATATGTATCAAAAGTGAAATCAGATATTAAAGTGTATTACTGTACATTCAGGTTCATAAATATTTGGATGCCGGTGTCATTTTAGCCGGCTGACGCAGCATATTGAAGTTAAAATTATATAATAAATAATATGAGCTCACCGTTCAAAGTGGTGTTTACAGCCAAACAGGTGAACAGTGTAGAAATTACGGCCACTTTCATACATAGTCCCCCGTTTTTAGGGGCTCAAAGTTAATCGGACAGTTTCTTTGGTACTTCAGTGTTTTAAGTAGCTCATAAAAATGTAAATATCACGTTATATTAAAGCAGGGTTGTCGCTATTTTGTGAGTTATTCGGGATTTGTATTAAATTCCATTAAAATGCGTTAAAATAACCATAAAATAAAAACAGAATATAACGGTTTGAAAGTGAACAAACGCTTAGCCCCGCCCACAGCGTAGGAAACAGCGCCACGTCAGCAGTCCTGAAGACCTATCACAGGCCAATTCCGCATACGCGCTTTGATTGACGCGCGCCTCGACCAATCAGATGAGGAGTTCTGGGCCGCCGCTCCACAGACCGACACACGGAGCGTTGGAGGCGGATTGTTGTTGAAACAGCGCTAATAGAGCCGCACAGCGGGTCTCGGGCTGGACTCTGAGCAGCTGAGCTCAGGTCTGCGGTCAGCAGAGCGATGAGGAGCTCACTTTATAGAGACCTGAGCGCTGAGGAGGAGATTCTCCCTCAGCACTGATGTTTCTCGTAACCACCTGATCGTGTTCGGCTGCGTTGGTCCAGATTTGGAACCGCTCTGTAAGTTGACGCTGGACAGTCCAGCTGGTTCGGCCACCATAAGAGCGCTAGTTTCGCTCTGAGGGGCTTTCTTTCTGTCCAGGATGACGAAAAAGAAGAGAAGGATGGAGCTTCATCCGTCTGGAGCCCCGAGCAGCGAGGCGGGGGGATCTACTGTCTCTATGGAGGAGCCTGTAAATCAGAGAGGGGCTCAGAATCACTGGACTGAGGGGGCTTCATCTGAGGAGACCCTGATCCTGAAGGAGGAGGAGGAGGAAGAGGAAGAGGAGGAGGAGGAGGAGGAGGTCTGTAGAGAACTTTACCTTTTTTCTAGTGTACACTCTTAAAAAAGATGTTTTTTTAGTAAAGAGTGTGGTTCTATATAGAACCATGAATACTCAAAGCACCGTCTGCATGCTTGAAGGGTTCTTTGCATGGTGAAATGGTTCTTCAGATTGATGTAGAATGTGTTGTATATGGTTCTGTATAGCACCAAAAAGGGTTCTGCTGATGTGACTGTCAAGCATTTCACCCTTTTTTGATACTATATAGAACCCTTTTCAAAAAGGTTCTTTATAGAACAAAATAGAGCACGTGCTTAATCAATCTGAAGAACCATTTCACCATGCAAAGAACCCTTTAAGCATGCAGACGGTGCTTTGAGTGTTCATGGTTCTATATAGAATCTCCTTCTTTACCATATAACCCTTGAAAAACACCTTTTTTTAGGAGTGATGTTTCTTCTAGGGTTCTTTAGTAAAGGGAATGGTTCTAGATAGTAAGCATATATTGTTCAGCTGAATTGATAAGGTTGGCACCCCGCTAACTGCAGGGCACCGCTGGGCCACCCGGATTATTGTCCTCTATACGAGGACTAACTAGTTTTTAATCTACTCAGACAGTTTTTAAATGCACAGAGACTTTTATTTTGGAAAATAAACTAAAATAGTTATTACAAATAGCTGAGATTAACCACTAATAAAACAATTTTGTTGAAAATGTTTTTGCTGACATTGTTCTACACTCTTAAAAAATGTTTTTTCAAGGGTTCTTTAGTAAAGACAATGGTTCCATATAGAACCGTGAACACTCACAGAAACCATCTTTCCATGGAATAATGGTTCTTCAGATTGATGGAGAATGCGTTGTGCATGACTGGTACAATCCCAAGCATGTTACAACAGAAGAACCCCCTTTGGTGCTGCATAGAACCCTCAAAAAAGTTCTATATAGCACCATATACAACATATTCTCCATCAATCTGAAGAACCATTTCACCATGCAAAGAAGCATTCAGGCATGAAATGGTTTTATATATAACTCTTAATTAAAGTCTACGTTATCAACAAGTTTTAAGTGGGAAAATTCAGCCTGATGACACAGAGCCTGTGAACGTCTTGTAGTTAAGATAGACTAATCACACACAGCCTAGGCCGCTTATCCTCCTGGGTTGCGCTGGAGCCTATTCCAGTGCTCATTGGGCGGAAAGCAGGAAACACCCTGGATAGGTCGCGGTTGCACAGTCAAAGTAAATGTCTGTGCAAGCCATGCTGACACAGGGAGAGCATACAATCTCCACACAGAAAGGACCCTGGTTGCCCGGCTGGGGAATCAAACCCGGATCCTTCTTGCTGTGAGGTGACGGCGCCACTGTCTCACCCCTTAGATCATTCAGAAGCAACCAAACACCTATGTGTTGGGACTTCACAATCACAGCAAGCCAGAAAAAGTGAAGTGTTGGTCTTCGTGGTTAAAAAAAGACGTGGACCTCTGTTTATAGAAAACAATCACAGTTTTAATTGCAATAGCAATACTTGTCAGAAAAATCACGATTAGATGTTTTGCCCAAGTGGTTCAGCCCGATCACAGGCACTGATAAACTGTTCAATAAATGTGTTAAAGAAAGAAGAGTGCTTTGAGTCAGCTGTGGGCAAAGAGATCCTCCTGATCCAGTGTCGCTTGCTCTGCTGTAATGGTGAATGTGAATTTAGACAGGAGGTACTTTGGACAGGTCATCTACAATATACAGTGTCAATAGAGAAAGGTTTTTTTTAAACCTTCATTTTACCAGACAGGATACTAAGAACATAATTCTTTCTTACAATATCAGACGGGCAAATACCAGAGAGGGCAACAGAATGTAAACAAAGTAAAAGGCAAAAGAGAAAAAAATCAGACAGAAAAAAAATATTTACAGTTTCATTAAAACCAAACAAAACCATATTTGCCACCCTATTTAGATTTTTTTACAATGAATAGATCCTCATACAAATTGTAATTTCACACAAGGAGAAAACAGGGAAACATCAAACGGATTTTAAATCATCATTTAATTTATTGAAGGAATACAGTTTTGCATCACCTGTTTGAATATGTAATTCCTGCACTACCCAACTGCACTTGAGCTTCAGATCACATGCTGATAACTGGACGCTGTTCAGCAGAATACATGGGGGTCATCAAGATGTTTTTGCAAGTCAGAGATGAGCCTTTACTTACCTCTTTGTTAGCAGTAACCTTTAACCTCACTACTCTCCCATTAGCACCATTTTCACCCAGTCTATTTCTGATGGTGGAATCACGACGGCTGACCTTCTCTACAGTGTCTTAGATGTTCGTCTGAGTTCTTCTGTGACGTCCTGAATGAGGGGTCACTGTGCTCTTGGAGGAATGTTGGTAGGCCGGCCAATTCTGTAAAGTTCCAAGTTTTCTCAGTTTAAAAATAATGGATCACACTGTGGTTTGTTTGAAGTCCCACAACCTTAGGAATGGCTTTGTAACCCTTTCCATGCTTGTATTTTGATAATTTCCATTCTTTTCTCTTTTCTTTTGTTAATGGTGCTGCTTGTTGACCTTTTATACAGTGCTAGAAATGTTTAATCTAAGTGATATTTAAATTCTGTCTAGTTTACTTGATCACAGTGATCACCTAAATTTGATTAGTTAAATGATTGAGTAACTAAGGGGACGATTACATATTAAACTCCAGGAATATAACGTGGCTTCTAGCTTTTCAGCCTTTTGACTTTGAGGTTTTCGTCTCAGGCAGGAAAGCTCATTCGCTCTATGCCGACTGTCTGTCTAGAACATCAGTGATGTCTGATTTGAGAGAGTGAAAAATCTCTGGAAATCTGTGTCTCCTTAAACTGCGGAGGGGGGCAAGTTTGTAAGAGTAGTTGCCAGCGAAAGTACCGAGAACGGTACCTAATATGGTCCTTGTCCACTGTAGTTCCTTTCTGCACTTCTATCCCTGTTTTTCCCCAAACACAGCCAGTGTTTATGGCCACAAAGCTTTGTTTTGGTTTAATCTGACTCTTGAATCTGGTTGTAGTCACTGTTGTTTTGTAATGTGCTAAACTTTGCTTAAATAAGACTAAACTCTTTCTTCTTGGACATCTTTCAGTAAGTTTGTCTGCATCAAGGCAGCATATTCTAAAATGTTTGGGCCTGGTTTCCAAGACACGGATTAAAATTAAGCCAATAATAAACCTTGACATTGCGTGTGTTTACATGCACTCAACACTCGGATCATAATCGGATTTTTGCAGTTATCTGATTATTCAAATGGTCATCTAAACAGCACACTCCGATTTCTTAGATCGGAGTAAGGTCTAGAAATCCCATTAAGAAATCTGATTAAGAGGCTGGATTATAGCTCAGTAAGCAGATTTCTCAGTGCATGTAAACTCTTACCCTGATTTCTTTCGGATTTCTCAGTCTGCGCATGTGCGAAAACAGACGGCGGTACCGGAAATAAACAAAAGCAGAGTTGGGGCGGGACGCAGCAAAACACTTTTGGAGTGACGCTGAAACCAAATACATGCTTCACAATATTAAGGATTTAAATAGTCTTCATCTTCTAGATGATGTATGTTCATATTTTCTGGTAAAGTGACTCAATGTAAAAAAAAAGGTGCAGCATTAAGTTTTACATTAGGTTTACATCACGGCTTCTTTATTAGCTGGTTGCAAAGCAGAAATCTGATTACTGTCTGACTCATGTACACCCGGAGTTTCCCCATTTTCTGATTTCCCAAGTTCATGTAAACATGTTGATTGGATTGCTGACAAAATCTGATTTTCTGCAGTTAATGGATTATTGAGTACATGTGAACGCACTCATTGATTTTTAATGGTGTATGAGCACTGATATTATATTTTGGTCCAAGGCTATGCTTAATCCACATCCTTAAAACCACCAGAGTGTTTGCCACTTGACAATTCTTTTGGACGACATACAGAGAAAGGTGTAAATACTGGGGCAGTGGAGTAAAGCTGACATACTTTCACTATATTCTTTTCATCTTCTGTTGTTGATACCTGCATTTTTTTTATAATTCTGGAAACTGTTTTAAAAACACAAAGATTGTACCTGTTTTAATTAGTGTGGGTTTTTCGTCTTTTCTAACAGGAATGTCAGGACATAAAGCCCACTCTTCTCCCTAAAATGGAACCAATACAACACCAAGAAGATGGTGGTGGAGACCAGGAGGGTCAGAAAAGTTTGTTAGTAGTCATTAAAACAGAACAAGGTCCAGAAGAAAGCAGTTCCTTTGTACACAGTGGGGAAGACCAGGATGTGTCCAGTCTGTCCCCTTTTTGTGAAACTCCATCAATCTCTGAGACATGGGAGAACCAGCACACACTCGAGGAGGATGTACGCAGTTCACTAATTATTATTAAAGTGGAACCAGATGAACAAGAACTGAATGACCAGCAGACCCTTCATGAGATGAAAGAGGTGTCCAACCAGCCAACTGTCTGTAAAACTGAACCAGACTCTGCTTACAGTGACAAAGAGCCACTGCATGAAAAATGTGGAAAAGAGGAAAATGAGGATCTAAATACTTCAGGTAAGTAAACAGAACAACATGTCTTATATTACTGGACATTTGTAACATAAAAAATGAATTAAAAGTCTTAAAATGCCAAAAACGGTTCCATTTCAGCTGAGTGCAGCCAGCCGCCTGTGGAAGCACACAAAGGACTGAAGTCATATCCCTGTTCCGAGTGCGGGAGAACCTTCTCTCAGTCGTCCTCGTTTTACAGACACATGAGAATCCACACTGGCGAGAGGCCGTTCCAGTGTTCTCAGTGCAATAAGACTTTCGTTCAGTCGAATACGTTCAAAATCCACCAGAGAATTCATACTGGAGAAAAGCCTTACAAGTGCTCGGACTGTGGGAAGAACTTCAAGCGTTTAGATAGTCTGAGGATCCACCAGAGAACTCATACCGGGGAGAAGCCGTACAAGTGTTCTCACTGTCCGAAGACCTTTACACGCTTACATATCCTACAGAACCATGAGAGAATACATACCGGAGAGAAGCCGTATCAGTGTTCTCACTGCTCTAAGACTTTCACACGGTCCAGTGTCTTTCAGGTCCATCAGAGAACGCACACAGGAGAGAGGCCGTACAAGTGTTCAGTGTGTGAAAAGCAGTTTTTAAACCTCTCAAATCTTATAAATCACAAGAGGAAACACACAAAAGAGAGGCCGTATCGGTGCTCTCAGTGTGATAGAACTTTCATTCAGTTAGCTCACCTTACAAGCCACCGGAGAACACACACTGGAGAGAAACCCTATCACTGTAACATCTGTGGGAAGAGCTATGGTGCGTCGTATACACTGTTCTGCCATCAGAAGAAACACAACCTTTCTCCTGCATCGTCATAGACCAGTGGTTCGCGTACCCCCAGGGTGTGCTGCTGGGAGTATATAAAAAATTCTAAACACTGCATTTCATTAGCCAGCCGCACCAATAATCAGAATTCTGAACCATTTTGCCAACTGTGTTTGCACACAGAGGAATTAGACCTCCAAATTTAACCCATTCATGCAGTGAAAAACCCGCCTACATGCACACTAGTGAACACATACACACTAGGGGGCAGTGAGCACACCTGCCCGGAGTGGTGGGCAGCCCTATCCACAGCGCCCAGGAAGCAGTTGGGGAGCAGCCTTGCTCAAGGCCACTTCAGTCATGTCCTGTCGGCTCAGGGGATCAAACCGGTGAACTTCCGGTCACAAGGCTGGTTCCCTAACCTCCAGCCTATGACTGCCCAGATACTCCCCCAGTAAAGACAATACAATAGCTCTGCCACTCCAGCACACCTTCACCACCTCCTGAATAAGAGATCCTCACAGAAACTGAGCAGATCTTTGAAAACTGACTTTAAATCATTACACTGAAAAGAAAATCTCCACATTCTCTAAACTGCATGGAGCGCTGACAGAAAACAGATATTTTAGTTCCACCCGTATTCTGGTCCATACCGAAGAGATGAACGGTGGTCTGGCAACAATTGCGGGTCTTGGGTCGCTTCCAAGTGAAAGTTGCTGCTTTGGGAACCACATTTTTATGAAGGTCCACACCAAATGAGGGAATTCAACACCAGAACATGCCTTTCTCAGTGCACATCAGCGCTGTACTGCCTGTTTTAATACTTGACTCTGTACAAACGCTCATCATTCCTGCTGTTAACAACAGCTGAGAAGCAATAAAATAACAGCAAAGCTTTTGATTTTTGCACATGGATTGCTCTACATACTTTTGGCCAAGCAGCGACCAGATTTGTTACATTCAAATTGGGAAACCAATCATAAAGAAAAAATATAAAGTAAGGTTTATTATTATCGCATTTATTGTTGTGCACTTGCACACTGTTAGAAATAAAGGTTCTGTGCAGGTACGTTCTTCATTCATCAAGGTACAAACAATGTAAATGTTCCCTCAAATGTTCAACAGTGGTTTTAGGGTCCAATTGTGTATATTAAATAGGTTTGTCCCAGTGGAAAAGTATGTATTTGTACCTTTTCATAACTGAATGTTTTAAAACAGAACAACAAAATAAAAAGCCTGGAGACGAGACGGGGTGTGTGGAGTCAGTACAGCTTAGAAAATATAATTTCAGTGGATTATGGTTCAATTATGTTCCCTGACTAAAGGTACTGAGATGAACCTATCATGTCTTACTTGTGCATCTTGGCAATACATGCACGTGTGTTTATAAGACGTCAGAGGAGGTATGCAGCAGGTGGTTTAATGTCTGGAGGGGTACAGGACTGTAAAGGGTTGGGGAACCACCGTCAAAGACGAAGAGCTGTCACAACCTGTTCTGAAGGATTTTTAATAAAAATAAATTGGTAGTCTCTATGAGTCATGATCAATTCATGTACTTAGTATTTGGAATGAGATCCCACTTGAAACTGGAACCACCTATCTCTTACATTTACATTTAGAGCATTTAGCAGATGCTCTTATCCAGAGCAACTTACAAGAGTGCTTTGTTCTCACTCAGAGAAAGTATCTTTGCTAGTACAAATAGGTTAGAGAGAAAGTTAGTCCTGAGCTCAGATACTGCTAGAAACAAAAGCCCCTGTTGATACTCAGAGAAAAAGAAACCCGAATTAATGCAAAACATTTCAATGAGTTCTTAACCTGTGTTCTTAACCTCTAAGAGCAAATCTATTCAAATCTTGCCCCTGAACTACAGATCACTATGTATGTCTTTTATTTGTTCTGATTGTTTTTACATAACATAGACAGATCATATATAGAACACAGATGAAAATGAATATACTTAAATGCATTACTCCTTTGTGACAAATACAGCTTGAAATAAAGCCTTGCCCCCTGCACATTTGGTCAATGAGTACTCACTTAGCAGTTTAAACTTGGGTTAAACTTTAAACCACAGCTAAGCTAAGGATTACATAGTAACAGATTTAAACAGCGCTTAAAGATGAAGTTTGTCTTTCCCATGAAAGAAAGGAGATCCTGTGTTCACATTAGATTTTAAGTAATTGTTGTCAAGTCAAGTCAAGTCAAAGTTTATTTATATAGCGCCTTTTACAACAGGTGTTGTCACAAAGCAGCTTTACAGAAAAATCCGGGTCCAAGCCCCCATGAGCGTCGCCAATGGCAACAGTGGCAAGGAAAAAGAGCAGGAGGAAGAAAGCTTGAGAGGAACCATGACTCAAAAGGGGAATCCATCCTCCTCTGGTTGACACCGGATAGCAAACAGTGTTAGAATAAAATATTAGAATACAAAATGGGGAAAATCAGGAGGAGCAATGGTTAATTAGATAGTTTGAGTTTATGCAGCAGCAGCAGGAGGGTCAGTTTATGAGGGTGAGGTTTGCACAGTTTTGTACAGCGTGAAGCTCAATGGTGGTCAAAACAGTCCAGCAGGCTGAAACAGTCCGGAAGGCTGGCAAACAGTGAGCACCTGATCAAGGCAGAAGCGTCAGCATCAGACGCACAGGATGGGGAGTTGTTCAACTTGGCAAGATGAGAATTAAAACTCCAGTTATTTCCAAAAAGGTCCAAATGACACCAACAGGCAGCGCTGCTTTCACCCGCTCAAGTGGTCTTAGTTTTATTGGTAGGAGGCACTGCATGGACACTCTTTACAGTCAGGTGATGAAGACGTTTCCATCATGGCTGAGAAAAGAAGCTAACAATCAATCAATTCTATATAATCAAATAAAACCGTACAAATGCTAACTAATGATCATTTTTACAGACGTGTGCGATGGGCCAAACTTGAAAGACGCCAGATAATTACTAGCTACATAAACTACACTCTTAAAAAAGATGGTTCTTTAAGGGTTCGTTAGTAAAAGAAAATGGTTCTATATAGATCCATGAAGACTCACGGAACCCTTTGCATGATTAAAGAGTTCTTTGCATCTTGAAAGAGTTCTTCAGATTGACGGAGAATGTCGAGCTTGGTACAATAGAAGAACGCTTTTCGGTGCTATATAGAACCAGCTTCAGCACATCCATCAGTCTGTAGAACCCTTTCGTGATGCAAAGACGTTTTAGTCGTGCAAAAAAAAAGGTTCTATATAGCACAAAAAGGGTTCTGCTACTGTTATGATGTCACCATTTTTACAAAAAGGTTATATATAGAACCAGCTACAGCACATCCATCAGTCTGAAGAACCCTTTTTGGTGCTATATAAAACTCTTTACAAAAAAAAATTGAACCATTTCATGGTGCAAAAAAACCTTAAATCATGCAAAAAAAAACTGTTCCATATAGCAGAAAAGGGTTCTGCTACTGTTAGGATGTCAAGCTTGTTACAACAGAAGAACCCTTTTCAAGGAGGTTCTATATAGAACCTCTTCTATATAGATCTGCAACACATTCTCCATCAATCTGAAGAACCATTTCATGCAAAGGGTTCTTTGAGTGATGGTTCCATATAAAACTATTTTCTTTACTAAAGAACCCTTGAAGAGCCATCTTTTTAAGTATGTACAACAACTTAAATGTTTTTTGATTACTTCCCACGTGAATCACATGACTGTGACCACTTGGGTGGTTCCTACTCAGAGAAACTAACTACTGCCCACTTTAAAGCAAGTTATGCAGCGCAGTGCGACTGGATTGGTGGTTGGACGTCACCTTGGAGGGAATAAAATGCAGTCTCAATACTTACTTCAAAACAGTGGTCACCAACCCTCCTCTTGAAGATCTGCTGAGTTTAGTTCCAGCCTGCATCTAAAATGCTGCCTCCTGCTTACCTGACACTAATGTATCTGATTCAGCCAATCAGGAACGTCTGAAGAAGTGGATTAGCTGGAGCAGGAGTGGTAGACTGTGGTTAAGACTACACTGCTGGAAGGTAGACCAGGAACAAGTTTTAGTGACCTCTTTAAAAGGTTCTTTGCTAGATAATGTCAAACATGGACCTGGAACTCAGACCAACGTACAGTTATCTAGAGCAGGGGCTCCCAATCCCAGTCCTGGTGACCGTTTGCTCTGCAAATATTTGAGTTTTTCCTACTTAGCACACCTGATCCAGCCAACGAGGGTCCTGTTCATTAGTTAATGCATCGAATCAAGTGAGCTTGATGAGAGAACACAAGAAATGTACCCCTGATCTAGAGCACTGGTACTCAGCCCTGGTCCTGGAGTACCACTGTCCTACACATTTCAGACATTCCTCACACCTGATATAACTAACAAACTATATTAACAAAATGAACAAGCACTTCCAGAGGGAGAACACTACAACATGCAGGGAAGTGGTTCTCCAGCTCCAGGATTGAGAACCTGTGATCCACAGAAGCTGTAGAGTAGCATGATGGTCATCAGCCCTCATCAGGAGATCTACACATTTAAAAAAGATGGTTCTTCACAGGTTCTTTAGCAAAGAAAATGGTTCTATATAGAACAATGAGCACTCAAATAACCCTTTGGTTCTTTGCATTGTGAAAGGGTTCTTCAGGTTGACAGAGAATGTGCTGTAGATGGCTCTATATAGAACCTTTTTGAAAAGGCTTCTACACAGCCCAAGAAATGGTTCTTCTATTGATACAGGCTTGACATTGTAACAATAGAAGAACGCTTTTTGGTGCTACATAGAACCCTTTTCAAAAAGTTTCTATATAGAACCATTTTCTTTACTAAAGAACCCTTAAAGAACCATGATTTCTAAGAGTCTAGCTTTCAGCAGAGTGTATTCCCAACCACAGTCTGCTACACCTGTTCCAGCTAATCAACCTCTTCAGAGGTTCCTGATTGTCTGGATCAGGTGCATTAGTGTCAGGTAAGGAGGAGGCAGCAGCTTGGTGCTAAACTCTACAGGATAGTAGATAGTAGACCACTGGTGTAACAGTACACAGTCTGTACTGTATCATGGGGAATAAACATTACCCAAGTCCATAATCTCTTTTGGTATCTGCCATTTATTGCTGGTCTCATAAAAACAAAAGGATATAATCTCTTGTACCTTCTCTGTATACATTAGAAGACAATATTATCCAGCTAGCAAAAGTAATTTTCAAAAGACACATTGACCACCATAACAATATCATCAACATTATGTATCAAACGTGAAACCACAGAATCAGAAATTAATGTATATTAATTTATACTGGATTGGCTGCTTCAATAAGGGGGCACAAGTGTGATCATGAGTTGTGGATTAACAGTATTACATACGCTAGTTTAATAAGACTAGTTCAAAAAGTAGAAACCATTTTTAAACTTGGTTGCTGCTTTTTATACCAATTTTATTTAAGGCTGTCCTTTAGCAAAACCTTCTTTTTGGTAAGATGCTGAGGAATAAAAGATAAAATATAAGTATCACATTAAATAGCTTTCAAATATATACAATACAATTAATACACAATGATGAAATAAGACACTGTAAATAGTACAATAAAACAATGTTCAAGTTAATCACATTCTATTCATTTAGAATTCAAAAATCATTTGGTGTACAAACCACAGAAGCTCTGCAGCACAATCTGTAACAATTTTAACCTTGTAGAACATTAAAAACATTTGGCTACAAAAACTCTTTTTAGTCAGTTTCAGTCATATTTCATAGGTATAAGACACTTCAAGTTCAAGGTTAATCTGTGGAGCTAAGATTTTATTTGGAAATTTAATCCATTTCCTATCAGCAAATTATTAATCATCAAACAAATAAACACACTTAAGGCAGGATAAAGAGTTTACCAACTCTTTTAGACCACCAGTATAAAATCTGTACTGTCAGAATTTAGGGCTCTGAAATCAAAACAGTAATTTCTACTTGATAATAAACACACTATGGATTAAAGATGAAAATATAAGTATTATGGAATTATCTTCTATCTGTACATACATTTTCACGTATATGTATTTCTATGACTGAAATTTACTGACGTGGACAGGCCAGATGCTCGTTAGGGGTCAGTACTGTGTCAAAGTGGCCGGAGAACATGAAATGGTAAACAGGGAGGTTCCACCCGGCTGGACATTTGTGTAAATGCTGCTTTCATTCTTCGATAATGCTGGGTGAGCCGTGTCACTCTTACAAAGGATGGTTCTTCAAGGGTTCTTCAGTAAAGAAAAATGGTATATATATCCATTAACACTCAAAGAACCCTTTGCATGATTAAAGGGTTCTCTGCATCCTGAAATGGTTATTCAGGTTGATGGGGAATGTGCTGTAGCTAGTTCTATAAGGAACCTTTTTGAAAATGGTCGTATATAGCACCTAAAAGGGTTGTTCTATTGTTACAAAGACATTGTACACATTTAAAAATGACGGTCCTTCAAGGGTTCTTTAGTAAAGACAATGGTTCTATATAGAACCATGAATACTCAAAGAACCCTTTGCACGACTAAAGGGTTCTTTATATGTGAAAGGTTCTTCAATGTGCTGTAGACAGTTTTATAAAGAACCTTTCTGAAAATGGTTCTATATAGCACCTGTTAAGATGACAAATTTGCAACAATAGAGAAACCCCTTTGGGTGCTATATAGAACACTTTTCAAACAGGTTCTATATAGAACCGTGTGTAGCACATTCAAGCACATTCAAGAACTCTATAATGATGCAAAGAACCCTTTAATCATGCAAAGTGGTCTTTGAGTGTTCATGGTTCTATATAGAACCATTTTCTTTACTAAAGAACCCTTGAAGAACCATCTTTTTAAGAGTGTAGGCTACTATTAATTGTGGCCTGTTATTGTAGTTTTATGTTTCGAAGCTGGGCTTTGAGTTATTGTTTCTTCCTCTCTTTTCCCAAAAATTTCTTCCCATCATTTTTGTAGTGTCTAATCTCATCTGTCTATTTATTCATTTCAGCCCTTTCAACCAAATTATAATTTGGCCTTTTACTTGTGGTGCTGAGAAGTGGTGCACATACGTCCCAAAAAAGGCCCAGAAATAAAAGGTAACGCACTGTTCTGTCGCTTCGGGTTCCTAGTTTTATCTTTAAAGCGCTTTTGTATTCTGTGTAAATTGAAAATAATGATTCAAATTTAAGTTTTTGTTTTAATTATGGACCTCGAGTCCATGTTCCATGACGCCAGCGTTTCCACAGCCTCAGACGCTCTGAAGCCTTGTAGTGCATGTTCACCAAGCCCACTTTTAGATGCATGATGACAGACCACACCAGCATCATATAAACAAAACTCCTTAAATCAGGATAATGCTATCAAGTGTTGCCTCTAGTAATGTAACAATACAACGTAACACACTGTACTGTACTGAAAACTGTATGGCAGCATATTGTATCACTTTATCATGACTAGCATATCAGCTTGTGGCAAGTGCTTTAAAATACAGTTTCAAAAACTGTATTTTTATAAATGCATTTTAACATTTTTAAAGCTAATTGGAAACATTAACATTAATACACTAACTAAGGCATGTTTTTTGCCACTCTGTTTTTGCTGTATTGAAAAATCAATCTAATTGAGAAAACACTGTATTGCATTGAAGGAAAACATTCTTTTTGTAAGTTGTCGCACTTCTAGTACATCACTTATAAAGATATGTGTAAACTTCACTGACACACCAGCAGCTCTCTTACACAGTTGTATGCAAAAGTTCAGGCACCCCAGTCAAATAATGTTTTGTCAATTTTCTGCGTTAAAATAAGCTGACATCCTCTACAGAGAACACAATTAAATAGGGCTGTTTTGTGCAAATTTTAGTGCACAATTTCTATTTATTTGCCGAATTTAAAATATTGAGAAGATGTAACATAATATGTAAAATGTTCCTTACGTACAAGTCACGTCTTATGCTGTATTTTTTCCCAATATGTTAAAAAGGAAAGGAGTTGAGCATTAATATGTGCAGAAGTGTGTTCTCTGTAGAGCACGGTTGTCAAAGTCAACGACTAAGAGGGCCATATTAAAAAATCCCAGCACAAATGGGTCAGATGTGCTTTTATTTTTACGTAATATTTTGCCATGACCCCAACTGGCTATTGTTTATTCAAAATTTGTCTAAGCTACAACAGCAGAAAATAGGCACTGAGTAACTGAATGACTCAAAAATTAGCTGCAGGTAACTGTTAAACCTCTTTAAATATCCTCATTAGACAGCAAGGTTTTTTTAAAGCTGCCCATTCGCTTGAACTAGACACCTGGCAGACCGTTGCTAGGGAGGGGGTGGGGCTCACAATATGAACTATAGTGCAGCTCAGGGTGAAATGGGCTAATACTAATAGAAATGACTGATTTGGCCCGCGGGCCTTGTGTTTGTCACATGGGCTGTAGAGGATGTGTTTCACTTTAAAAAAACAAAAAAAATCAACAAAATGTCAACTGACCAGGGGTGCCAAAACTTTTGCACACGACTAACTTCTTTGCACTGTTTGCTGTGTAATTACGGAATATTAATCCACAGGATGTAATCAAAGGGTGATTTAACAAGAGAGTATTTTCACAGCTTTGTTACGTCTTCTCTCCTGTGTGCGTTCTCAGATGTTTGGTAAGGTGTCCCGACTGAATGAACGTCTTATCACACAAAGAGCATCGGTACGGCCTCTCCTCTGTGTGCGTCCTCTCGTGGTTCCTGATGTTCGACAAGTACAAGAAGCGCCTTCCGCAGACGGAGCACTGATAGGGCTTTTCTCCCGTGTGTATCCTCTGGTGATTCTGGTAGACGTCTAAGCGTGTAAACGTCTTGGCGCACTGAGAGCACTGGTAAGGCTTCTCTCCGGTATGAATCCTACGGTGGTTCTGATAGACGTCTAACCGAGTGAAGCTCTTGCCGCACTGAGAGCAAAGGTAGGGCTTCTCACCGGTATGAGTCCTCTGATGGATCTGGAGCACGTCTGTCCGCGTGAACGTCTTCCCGCACTGAGCGCACTGGTACGGCTTTTCTCCGGTGTGTGTTCTCTGGTGGGTTTTGAAGGATCTTGACTGGGTGAAGGACTTGTCACACTGAGAGCACTGGTACAGCCTCTTACCGGTGTGTATTCTCATGTGGCTGTAAAAGGCTGATGATTTAGAGAATGTACTTCCACATTCAGAACAGGAGTAAGACTTTAGTCTGCTGTGTTCTTTACCGGGTTTGTCCAGGCGATGGACATGTTTCCCATGCTTTCCTTCTCTGGTAATCTTTTTGTCCAGAATTTGTCGGCCAGCTGGAGATCTGCTCCCATTATTTGAGGATGGCTGACCTGACATATCAAGAACAGGAAATTAGTGTCATTAAAACAACATAAAAACTGTTCAAATGATGTTCTAACAAAATATATTGCTTACTAAAGTAATTATTTGCTATGCAACCAGGGTGCATTGGGGTGTTATTAGCAGACAAATGCTGTATCAGATATTGGATGGGGAAAAAAAGGATTCTTCCAATTCAGTCTAGCCTTTTTTTATGGCCTTGGGCAATAACTGATATTACTGAATATCGCTGTTGTCGGAACAAAACCTCAGATCACCAAAACGGCAACTTTACAAGAGAAGGAAAAAGCATACTTTACTTTTTATGTAAATCAGTGGAACCAGACTTTTTTTCAAGTAATTTTGGGTCGTTTCTTTTGGTCCATTCATCATGAAATTTACACACAATGTAAAGAACAACAGACATTTTCAAATTATATCAAAAACTGAAAAATGACAAAAATGGAGATACGAGCTTTTGTTCCAACAGCAGCGATATCATGATGAGTGTCACCTGTCATATTATGCTAATTATGGTTCCTTTATTCTCTTTCACATGCCCAATATTTTTGTTTTCTTCTCCAAACCAGGAATCATTCTTTTTGTATAATTATTCTAATCTATGATAATGTGTACATGGGGTGGGCAATATAGCAAAATTTTATTGTTGTTTTATTGTTGAACGATTATGTCTCAATACACTTTTCTAGATATATTGTGGATATGGCCAGTACTTGAAGAACACCAACTAAAAACATTTTTCATTTCAAAGTGCACATAATTAGGCCTGTTTAATTGGATTTATTGCAGAGCAGTTTTTAAAACATGCAATAAAATCAGTATAGCCGTAGGTTTATTATTATTATTATTATTATTATAGGTGGCACTACAGGTTCCATTTTGTCTGTTGTAATTTACTAAATCTCAAAAACTAATCATTGTGATGCATATCATGTATGGTAAATATGAATGCGACTTAATTTAATACTTTGCAAATATACCGGCTCTGAGTCTCTCCTCTACCACTTAATTAGACCAGAGAACACATGGCAAAGGATCCCGAGTCCACAGCGTGGACTCTCCTCTTCAGCTCATCCCACAGGTTTTCTATGGGGTTCAGGACAGGGAGCTGGGGTGGCCATGGCAAAACCTTGAGTGAACCATGTTTGTGTTGATTTTGAGGTGTTTTTTGGATCATTGTCCTGCTGGAAGATCCAAACTATGGCCCAGTTTAAGCTTCCTGGCTGAGGCAGTCAGGTTTTGATTTAATATCTGCTGGTACTTAATGGAGTTACCATGTATCCACACAAGCTGTCCAGGGGCTTTGGAAGGGAAAAACAGCCCCACAGTATCACAGATCCACATAGTTCATAGTGAGAACAGGGTTCTCTTTTTGTCTACACCAAACTCATCTCTGGTGTTTGCTGCCAATTTGCAACAAGCATTTTGCTCTCATCTGTCCACAGAACACAGTCCCACTGAAAGATCCCGAAATGTTTGGCAAACAGTAGGCGCTTGAGTTTGACAGCAGAGGCTTTCTGCTGGCAACCCTTCCAAACAACTTGTGCTTGTATAGGTGGCGTCTGATTGCAGTTTGGGAGACGTTCCCACCACAAGACCTAACCAACATCCCCAGCTGTGATCCTTGGAGATTCTTTGGCCACTCAAATCATCCTCCTCACTCTGCATGGGGTCAGTATAGACATACGTCCTGTTCCCGGTAGATTTTTGACATTTTCAATTGCTTTAAATTTCAGAATTATTAAACTTAAACTTCGGTTGTGGACAGCTGTAATTATCAGTATCAATTATTCAGTAATATTAGAAGCTAGCCTAGTTGGTAATTGTATGGTCATTATATTGGCATCAGTGAAACTGCAAGGTATAAGGTAAGGCTCTGTAATGCTCACATGACTGCATTCGCATCATGGTGATATCTTTTATATCAAAGATTCTGCAGACGATGGGATATTTGTGAGGAGATTAGATATAAGATTATCCATTTAGTCAAAGCGGAAAAAACAAGAGCTTCCAGAACTCTAAAAGCTACAGACTAAATGGGGCTCCTAACAACCACCTGGAAGAGCTGGTGGACACCAAAACTGCCCCCATCAGATAAACAGCACTTAAAACTTTCATCTTTGAGAGAGAGGAGAAAATCTTCTTTACATATGGTTATATTTGTAATGGATTCTATATAGCACCAAAATGGGTTCTTCTATTTGTTACAATGGCAAGCTTGTAACAACAGAAGAACCTTTTTGGTGCTATATAGGACTCTTTTCCTAAAATATTCTATATTTAGAACCATACTCAGCATATTTTAATCATGCAAAGGGTTCTTTGAGTGTTCATGGTTCTATATAGAAACACTGTCTTCACTAAAGAACCCTTGAAACACCATCAATTTTAAGTGTGTACAGTGTCAAGTTTGTTACAACAGAAGAACACTTTTTGATGCTATATAGAACCCTTTTAAAAAGGTTATACATATAGAACCACATTCAACACATTCTCCATCAATCTGAAGAACCCCTTCACAATATAATGAATCCTTTAATGCAAAGGGTTCTTTGAGTGTTCATGGCTCTATATAGAACCAGTGTCTTTACTGAGGAAACCTTGAGGAACCATCTTTTTTAAGTGTGTACAATGTGAAGTTTGTAAAAAAGAAGAACTCTTTTTCGTGTTATATAGAATCCTGTTCAAAAGGTTCTATGTACAGAACCATATTCAACACACTCTCCATAAATCTGAAGAACTCTTTCACATAAAGAACCCTTTAATCATGCAAAGGGTTCTTTGAGCGTTCATGATTCTATGTAGAACCATTGTCTTTACTGAAGAAACCCTGAAGAACCATCAATTTTAATTAGTGAAGTTCTTCCTATGGGGTAGTAGAGTGTTTGATTAGTCTCAGCATGATGGATTACGTTTAGGTTAGCTAATCTTAAATGAAGTGTTATAGGGGGCAGCACAGTGACACAGTGGGTAGCGCTGTCACCTCACAGCAAGAAGGGCCTGAGTTTGATTCCCCGCCCGGTCAACCTTTCTGTGTGGAGTTTGTATGTTCTCCCCCTGTCTGTGTGGGTTTCCTCCCACAGTCCAAAGACATACAGTCAGGACAATTGGAGATGCTAAATTGCCCCTTGGTGTGAGTGTGTATGTCTATGTGTCTGCCCTGTGATGGACTGGTGACCTGTCCAGGGTGTATCCTGCCTTTCGCCCAATGACCACCTGGGATAGGCTGCAGCCACCCCGTGACCCAGGAGGATACGCGGTTTAGAAAGTGTGTTTGTGTGTGTGTGTGTGTGTGTGTGTGTGTGTGTGAAGCATAGTAGTCTTTAAAGAAGAGTATCACATCAGTATCTGCTGATACTTACGTTTTCTGTATCAGTATCAAAAAAGTGTCATTGTATAATCACTTATTATCCAACCAAACACACTCAACTTACTTGTATTTGAATCCTCTTGGTCTCCCATCAACTCTGGTATTTGCTTACAGTCCACATGCTGGACTGACCACATCTGTATGCAGGTCTGTTCACCAGCGCCGCTGTATAGGGGGTAAGAGACTTCCACAGTGTCTGCTTCTGTTTTACAGAGAGGAGGCAGGTAAGGTTCCCCCTGCTGAGGTATGTGATGGTTCTCACTTTCAGATTCACACTTCAGTCTCTGTAGATCTGGTTCTGTTTTAATAACTACCGAACTGGGCACTTCCTTTATCTCATGGAGAGACTGGTGGTCCTCATTTTCCTCTTCATATCCACAGTCCTGTGCTATCCTGTGGTCTTCACCACTTTGTGCAGACGCATTTATTTCTTCTGGCTCTGTTTTAATAACTACAAACAGACTTTCCACACATGCTGAATCCTGGACTGCACACTGCTCTCCCACTATGCCTTCATGATGCTGTACCTGTGTTGGGCGTTTATGTGGAGGATAAAGGGGAGATGCATCATGGAGCTCCTGTTATTGAAAAGGACAAAAAGCATTTAATCAAACTGCTTGAAATCTCTCCTTTATTTTAATATTTAAGCCATTCAGTGCTACTCTAGATCTAAAAGCTGTATTGTGAGTTATATAGTTCTATAAACTAAACTGCTATATTATTAAAAACACTAAATCTTGTTGTCTAAATGTATAAATCTTGTAAAATAAGTCAGAATTTCTAGCTCTCTTTTTTCAGTGGTCAATAAAACGTCCTTACATTAGTATATGTTTTTTTATAATCTGTGAGGTTATAAAAAACTGTGTATTGATTGATATAGATATAGAAAAAAATACTGGTGGTAATAGCTCCTAACAAGCAGTTTAATTGGTTTTCTTAAATACAGTGAATAAAACAATATACAGTAATATGTTACACCAATTCAAACTATCAATTTCCACTCTGTTCCTCTTTTTCACAGCGTATGTATCAGATTTCACAACATATTTTTGTATATTTTTGTTTTGTACATTTGTATATTTTTGTTTTGTAACTTTATCAAATATCTAAGTCCTTTTTAAATGTTATCATTAGATTAAAATTAATTCTGCAATCTTGAAAAGAAACTACAAGATTTTACTTTCCAAATATGTATTTTTAAAAAATAACTTAGAATTTCAATTTCTAAAAAAATAATGTATTTTTAATATGTGAGATACATTTCAAATACATTATTACATTTGAATATGTATTCCAAACTAGGGGTGGGCAATATAAAGATATAATATCATGATATGCTACACCGATCAGGCATAACATTATGACAACCTCCTTGTTTCTACGCTCATTGTCCATTTTATCAGCTCCACTTACTATATAGGTGCACTTTGTAGTTCTACAGTTACAGACTGTAGTCCATCTGTTTCTCTGATACTTTGTTAGCCCCCTTTTACCCTGTTCTTCAGTGGTCAGGACCCCCATGGACCCTCACAGAGCAGGTACTATTTGGGTGGTGGATCATTCTCAGCACTGCAGTAACACTGACGTGGTGGTGTGTTAGTGTGTGTTGCACTGGTTTGAGTGGATCAGACACAGCAGTGATACTGGAGTTTTTAAACACCTCAGTGTCGCTGCTGGACTGAGAATAGTCCACCAACCAAAAATATCCAGCCAACAGCGTCCTGTGGGCAGCGTCCTGTGATCACTGATGAAGGACTAGAGAATGACCAGCACAAACTGTGTAGCAGCAGATGAGCTATCATCTCTGACTTTACATCTACAAGGTGGACTGACAAGGTAGGAGTGTCTAATAGAGTGGACAGTGAGTGGACACAGTGTTTAAAAACTCAGTGCTGAGAATGATCCACCACCCAAATAGTACCTGCTCTGTGAGGGTTCATGGGGGTCCTGACAGAACAGGGTAAAAGGGGGGCTAACAAAGTATGCAGAGAAACAGACTGTAATTGTAGAACTACAAAGTGCACCTATATAGTAAGTGGAGCTGATAAAATGGACAATGAGCATAGAAACAAGGAGGAGCTTATAATGTTATGCCTGATCGGTGTATATAGGATTCACAATATGATGTGACACAATATCCAGGTCTAATAAGTTGGAATAGACACAAATAGAAACAGTAGTGCCACATTTAAAAAATGTATCAAAGACCATTAGTACAAATTACTTTCATTTAACATTTTACATACTGTTTTATGTCACAATAAGATTGAGTTTTTAGTTTTTCAACAAAGGTTTGATTTTTGCTAATATTTTAAATGAAAGATCAAAAGGAGAAGCAATGAAGAATGTTTTTCACAGCTCATCAGGAATGCCAATATTAATATGATCATACTGCCCAGCCCTATTCCAAACACAACTGTACATTAGACAAAAAAAACATAGTTTGTTTATTTTCATACGTTTTCAGATGTACCCGATAAATCTACTTTACATATATTTGCTTTTCATGCATCCTTAAAAAAGATGCTTCCTCATGGGTTCTTTATTAAAGGCAGTGGTTCTATTTACAATTATAAGTTCATTCTTCAATATTTGTTTGCATGGTGAATCAGTTTTTAAGACTGATGGAGAATGTGCTGTACATGGTTCTATATAGAACATCTTTGAAAATTATTCTATGTAGCACCAAAAATGATTCTGCTATTGTTCCAAGCTTGACATTGTACACCATAGCAGAACCCTTTTTTTGGTGCTACATAGAGTCCTTTTCAAAAACAATTACACCAGATAGAACACATTCTTCATCAATCTGAAGAACCCTTTCACCACGCAAAGAATCATTTAAGCATGAAATGGTTCTATATAGAACTCATGGATCTAACAGAACCACTGCCTTAACTGAAGAACCTCTGAAGAGCAATCCTTTTTAAGTGTGCATGAAAGGAGTCAGTATAGTACACTTAAAAACGATGCTTCTTCAAGGGTTCCTTAGTAAAGAAAATGGTTCTATACAGAGCCATGAACACTCAAAGAACCCTTTCCCTGATTAAAGGGTTATTTGAATCATGAAATGGTTCAAATTGATGGAAAATGTGCTATAGAACCTTTTTGGTGGTTTTAAAAAGGGGTTTATATTGCAACCAAAAGGGTTCTTCTATGGTTACAAGCTTGCCATCATAACAACAGAAGAACCCTTTTGAGTCCTACATAGAACCTTTTTCAAAAAGGTTCTGTAGGGAACCACCTAGCAGATACTCCATCAATCTGAAGAACTATTTCCCTATGCAAAGAACCATTTAAGTATACAAAGGGTTCTTTGAGTGTTCATGGTTCTATACAGAACAATTTTCTTTACTAAAGAATCCTTGAAGAACCATCTTTTTAAAAAAACACGCTTAGCAAAAAGGGTTTTACATAGTTCCAAAAAGGGCTTGTAACAATAGTGGAACCCTTTTTGGTACTACACAGAGCCTTTTACAAAAAGGTTCCATACAGAACCATATACAACACATTCTCCATCAATCTCAAGAACCATTTAGAGTCCATGGTTCTATAAAAAAAACATTGTCTTTACTAAAGAACCCTTTAAGTAGACTATTCCTCCTGAACTCATCAGCTGCAAACAGGTGGAAAAGCATGAACTCCACTAATTAGAATAATCAGACAGTCATTCATCACCAATTTCTTAATAAATGTTAGACAGATAAACTCAGGCTGCGATTTATAAGACATGGAACAACAATAATTCCCTCTTTTTTAGTATAGAAACGACCGTGCAGAAGCACAAACCTCTTTTACGAGCTCGCCCTCCTCTTCAGTCTTCAATGAATGGATCACTGATCCATTCTTTGGATGCAGGACATGTTCAGTGTCCACTATCACTGCTGCCCGTCTGGCTCCCTCCTGACCGTGCACTGCCATGCTGCTACAATCCAAGTCGATGTACATAAACTCATTAATTTAGCTCTCTAGTCTCCATGGACTAAAGCAGGAGGGCTAAAAACACGCAGTGCTGCACACAGAAATGCACCTCATAGGGTAAATACAGCCGCTGTTAGACTTAGAGCTAGACCTAGACTGAGTTCTGATCTGTAAATGAACCTATACTGCTGCCTTACTGCGAACATGCCAAGAAAGCTGAGCTCCTTCTTCTTGTTTTTGACATCAGACTGAACACCAGTCTGCGTGTTACTGCCATCTACAGTGCAAAGCTTTGGACAATAATTATGACGACCAATAGAGGGCGCTACAGTGTGAAAATAAATCTATATAAACAGCTCATACTCACCCAAACAAAAATCTGATATATGGCAAGATGGATTTCAAACATGGCAAATATTTAAACATGATGGTTCATTAAGGGTTCTTTAATAAAGAAAATGGTTCTATATAGAACCATAAACACCCAAAGATCCCTTTCTTTGCATGGTGAAAGAGTTCTTCGGATTGACTGTATAGCACCAAAACGGGTTCTTCTATTATTGACATTGTTACAGTAGAAGTACCCTTTTTGGTGCTACATAGAACCCTTTTTTTTAAAAAGGTTCCATATAGAACCATATTCAACACATTCTTCATCAGTCTGAAGAATGCAACGTCTTCTTTGATGTTCATGGTTCTTTATAGAACCATTTTCTGTATAAAGAACCCTTGAAGAACCAGCATTTTTAAGTGTGTATGACATATATTAGCATGTATGGTTTTCCCTTATATCCCAATTATATTAGTCACATATGGACATATATTTTTTGAAATTGGCCATTTTCAAATATGGGAAATATATTTTAGCCATATATCAGCATATACAAACACACATACACCGATCAGGCATGACATTATGACCACCTCCTTGTTTCTATGCTCATTGTCCATTTTATCAGCTCCACTTACTGTATAGGTGCACTTTGTAGTTCTACAGTTACAGACTGTAGTCCATCTGTTTCTCTGCATACTTTGTTAGCCCCCTTTTAACCTGTTCTTCAGTGGTCAGGACCCCCATGGACCCTCACAGAGCAGGTACTATTTGGGTGGTGGATCATTCTCAGCACTGCAGTATGTTAGTGTGTGTTGTGCTGGT
The DNA here is from genome assembly GCF_904425465.1 of Colossoma macropomum. Classification (NCBI taxonomy): domain Eukaryota; kingdom Metazoa; phylum Chordata; class Actinopteri; order Characiformes; family Serrasalmidae; genus Colossoma; species Colossoma macropomum. The sequence goes on along the minus strand of NW_023494808.1, from coordinate 6,424,492 downwards.
CTGAGTGGATCAGACACAGCAGTGCTGCTGGAGTTTTTAAACACCTCAGTGTCACTGCTGGACTGAGAATAGTCCACCAACCAAAAATATCCAGCCAACAGCGTCCTGTGGGCAGCATCCTGTGACCACTGATGAAGGACTAGAGGATGACAAACACAAACTGTGCAGCAGCAGATGAGCTATCATCTCTGACTTTACATCTACAAGGTGGACTGACAAGGTAGGAGTGTCTAAAAGAGTGGACAGTGAGTGGACACGGTGTTTAAAAACTCAGTGCTGAGAATGATCCACCACCCAAATAGTACCTGCTCTGTGAGGGTCCATGGTTGATTGAACTGCGGAGAGCTGATGGAGCTGATTACGATCACAAGCAGAGATCAAGGATAACTCATGGTTTCCTGGATCTTTTCCTTCGTTTCTTGCTTGGCATCTCTCTGCCAGCCGATCAAGACTTCCTGCAGGCCTTGCTCACGCACAGTGAGGACAGTGCAGAGGCTATTAAGAGTACATGCTGTAATACTGTATATCAAGGACATTTCTCCAGAGAGATTCATCAACTTTTTCCTTTGCTTACTTGAGATAAAAGACAACACATTGCATGATGAGATTCAGGAGTACTTGCAGTCAGACAAACACTCTATCAAAGAGCTCTCACCTGCTCATTGCTCTGCACTGGCCTATATGCTGTTAATGTCTGAAGAGGTGCTGGATGAGTTTAACCTGAAGAAATACAACACGTCAGTGGAGGGTCAGAGGAGACTGATCCCAGCTCTAAAGTGCTGCAGCAAGGCTTTGTAAGAATAAATCACTTAAAAGTTTGATAATACCTTAAACAATTAGATCGATGTGTTATTCCTCAAAGAAAATATTTAATATTACTGCCTTATTTGAGTGTTTAATGTGTAAATAATTAAGTACTTTTGCAATTATTGTAATCTTTTGCCATGGTTAGCCATGGTTAATGCAAGGAGATATATGCCAACAAATATTTTGAGCTAAAGAAAAGGCAAATGTGCAATAGTATAATATCAAAAGGTGTTGAATTTCTTGTTATTATATTATTATATTATTCAGTTCAATCTAAAAAGGCAAATAAGTTAAAGATTACTTAGAACACAGGTCTATGGTGCAGTAGATTATTTGTGTTTTCATGGTGGGCCAAGGAGGGGGCAATTTAACTGATGATCTCATTTTCTACCACTAAAATAGCCTATCATTTATTTTTAGATATTGTTCAGGCATAGTTCATACAGTCATACAGTGCTAATGGATGCTCTGCCAAAATATGTTTGACAGTACCCTTTTTTACTTCTTTTCCTCCTCTTCCCTGAAGATATCTGTAGAAATATGGTGCTTATTTTCTCTAGAAGCAGTTTCATTGCATAACTTTAGTATGAAATTTTAAAAACTCTTTTTTTTTTGAGCATCGATAACATCATTGGTGTTTGTATGATCTTGTCTCTGAGATTTACACTTAATTTCCAGAATTTATAACTACCTAAGCTACACTAGGCTTCAAAACAAGTTGAAGAAATATATCAGGCTCACAGCCATCACAAGTTTTTAAATTCTACAGGTTTATAGCAACACCCCTAACAAACAAAGTGCAGATATTGCTGCAAACATTGAGAAAAGCCTCTGTAAAATCAACCACTGTAGCTTGCAACAAAAAGGCCATGAGATCCTGGTGGGATTGTGTATAGTATAGTATAGTATACTATGAGTGTCATTACTATAATCTGTTCTGCAAAAAATGTTCAGCCACTCTTTACCTCATCATCGGTAAATCTCCAGACTGCAGCTGACTACATATTATTTGGGTGGTCGTTCATTCTCAGAACACATGAAGATTCTAACTTAGGGGTCAGCCAACTTTCAGATGGACAAAAAAATTTATACCGTAAACTGAAAACTTTGAGGTTAGTAGTTCTTATTTACGTTTATAAATCTGTAGATTATTCAAGGCAACTAGAACATTTCTTACCACAGTTTTTATAATTTTGCCAACCTCAATCCTTGCAATTCTCTCCGCATTTTTTCTACTCTACAAATCTGACCCTGACATTGGGGAGATTGTTAATTAGGTAGTGAGTTGCATCAGTTGTGCTACAGGAAAAACATAGCACAAAAATGTGCATTGTGTGGGGTCACCAGTGCTGAGATTGGTAAATGTTGATCTGCAGTAATGTTTCCCAACCCCTTGCTCTCAACATTTTAGTGTTCTCCCTGCTCCAACTCACCTGGTCCAACTAATCAGTTCATTAACAAACCCTTACAGAGTTATACTGTGTTAACGCAAGGAAAGCACCAAACTATGGCTTCTAGGACCAGGTTTGGGAAACAGTGATCTACAGATATTTAAAAAAGATAAAATAAATCCAGTAAGTAACATTCTTTCACAACTAATATTTCAGGCTGGTGTGGTGTAATCTCAACGAAGAAAATGGTAAAGCTTTAGCTGCAGCTCTAAACTTGGAATCTTCCCGCCTAAAACAGCTGGACCTCAGTAATAATGAACTGCAGAATTCAGGAGTGGAGAAGCTCTCAAGTGGACTGAAGAGTTCACACTGGAGAAACTTAGGTCAGCATTAAATGCAAAAGCAAATTATTTATTTTAGGAACTAAGTTAATACTGTACTGGTTATTGTACTGTTTACTGCTAGTATAAAGCAGTTCTGGGGATTTGTACCCACCTGCTATGTTCTTCTTTGTAGAAATCTCTTTAGGGGCTGATATATTCTGTAGCCATAGCCAATCCTGGTCCTGGAGATCTATCACCCTGGAAGTTCAGGTCCAACACACCTTGCTCTAATATTCAGATGCCTCTGAAAAGCATCATTACTTGTATGTGGCGTGCTAGATTTGGGTTGGAGCTAAATCCTGCAGGGTGGTAGATCTCCAGCACATGGATTGAAAACCCCTGTTCTATAGGATGCCTATACTAATCATATTTATGTTTTTTTATATGAAATGTAGCACAGACCATGGAGGTCAGGATCGAATCAAACCAGGCCTTATGAAATGTAAGTCTAAAAAAAAAACACTAGCCCTACCTTATCTTCTGATATGCCCACAGTTGCATATTTGTACTTTCACCAATTCTATATAAGCCCAAAGAACACAAATTCTTACCTGTGGTGGTAATTAAATTTAACTGGGAAGAATTTTCAGGTCATGACGTGGATTTATCCTATATATCTGTATGATTTGGTTTACTTGTATGAGTAATTAATTAAGGTTTTGCTAAGGAAAATGAGAAGTGTAAATTACATAACTTTCACTCTAAAACAATTAATCATACAAGTTGTAAAAGGAAAAAAAATACATTGAAAAACCGAAAGTATAACTTTCGTCTTGTAAACATACCTGTTGTAAACATCTCCTACAGTGGCACCACAGTAGCCTCTAGGGTTAGATGTCTCAGTTTGCAAAGACAAGGAAAATCTCTCTCTGATGAAATATCTTAAAGCTGGGAGGAAAAATTACAAGTGCTTTGGGCAGACAGTTTTCTTTGGCTGATTTTCCCAACTAGCTGACTAATAAACAAGGAACCCAGGTGTTTAATGTTTCTGTTAGGAAGACAAATTTTACATATGTTTTCATTAGCCTTAATGTTAGCAGCTACACTAGCAAACAGGATTGTTTTTGTCCTTGTGATTGTACAATGTATTTGCTTAATGCATGCTGATTATTCTAGTCAGAGAACACTGATGGACAAAAACACATGAAGGATACAAAACTATAAATTTTGTCAAAACAGTGAGGATAAGGGATGCAGCGCTACAGGACAGAATATCACATAACACAACAAAGAACATACTAAGTGCTACTTTTAGGCTGGAATGGCCCTTTGATGACCCAGTCACCTATTTTGCTTTCTGTTTTCAGATGCCTATCTGGATCCACACTGGATCCAAACATGTCAAGTGTTAATCTCTGGTTGTCTGAGTACAACAGGAGGGTTGAACAGAGAGAGGAGAGGTGTGAGTACATCAATCATCGTGAAAGATCTGAGTTCTGCAAGCAGGTTCTGTCTGGGCGCCATTACTGGGAAGTGAAGTGGCATAAGAAAATGATTATTGGAGTGGCATATATAGGGATCAACAGGAAAGGAAGAGGTGATGACTGTAGTCTTGGGTTTAATGACAAATCATGGAGCCTGGAATGTGACAAACTTTGCCAAAGTGCTTGCCATAACAGTAAGAGCACAGTGAAATGTGGTACCACTTCCAGCCAAGTGGGAGTGTATCTGGACTGGCCTGCTGGCACTGTGTCCTTCTATGGTGTCTCTGATCAAAACAAACTGATCCACATACATACATTCCAGTTCAAATTCACCGAGCCCCTCTATGCAGGCTTTAAGTTTGAAGTACCTCAGTCCTCAGTATGCAGTATGAAATAACCTTATAAGGTTTGTGTTTTCAATTTAACACCACTATCCCATCAAAACTGGCATATCAAAACAGTGAAAGAACAACAAAATTATGAGAATTGTGGGTTTTCCCACTTAAATGTAAACACTGTAAATAACAAATGCTGATCCTGCTGACCATTGTAGGGGAGCCTGTGGAACTGTTTTTTTTTTGTGTAAAATTTCATATGTTTCAAAATTAGCTCAGTGGGTAAGGTCAGGTTTTTTGAAGCCAAATCTTGGTTACTGAGCCGGGACATTGAAGGGAGTGACTGGATATATCATTTACTTTTTAAATATCATATCATTGGATATATCATTTACATTTTCTATGCAAATTCACGTCATTATAATTGTAAAAATCAATTCAGGCACACCCAATCATGTTTGGTGGTGACCTCTCCTCAGTATGGTCTACACAAACCTGTTCTAAGCAGCATAAAGTTGTATACATGCCAGAACACAGAAGCTGTATATTTTTTCATTATCTTCTTCAGAGTCTTTGAAACATTTAAGGACTCACGCTGATGTTTTTTGTGATGCAGGAAGACTTTTTTGAGAGGGATGCTGTGACATGAGATAATAACTTGTTTATGCCCATCTACCGGCTATTCTACCTGACATGGTGGAGACATTCATGGTCATCAAAGCTGAACAACAAGATTTTAATTCGATGATGAACCTACAGCCTATGCTGATTAATGTCATCCAATGTTCTATTATTTAGTCAAGTCATTAGTATTAAGTTTTGATGTGCCTTAAGGACCAATCATAGATTTAGCGATAATTATGATTTTAATATAACAAATGAGAAGTCATAAATTGATTAGCTTGATTTAAATATAATTTGCATTTAAGTATAATGATTTGAGAGCAGAGGGTAGAGAACCTGCAGCTGATACAGGTTTGTAATGGTCTGATTTACTTTTGGTGTCATTCTTTGGTTTCAGTCCATTCAATTCATTCTTTCCTGTACCTGTAATGCTGAAATGATTTTTAAAGAAAATTTTGTGTCTTATTTTTGGATATTGGCTTCCTAGTTTTGCTTTATTTCAACTTTTGGAGTTTTTCACATTTTTCAAGATTTTACAGTATTATCTAAGTACACTTAAGTTGTGGTAAATTACCCAACAACATCATCACAAAAGCAATAGATGAAATCTTTTGGGAGGTTTAAAAAATTGTCTTCATAATTCATTTTAATAAAATACTGAAAAGTTTAACTGTTTGGTTATTACAGGTGCCTTAGTGTTAGGTAATGCATCGTTTTACAATTCACAATTTAAAAATACATTTTTGAATTTCTTTAATGTCAAAAGCCACCAGGATCCAAGTTTAACATGTGAGTTTTGTAATAAATGATGGTCGACCAAATATTTTAGAGCAGCAAAAAAGATGGTTTAAAAAATGCATCTCTGTAATTAATTTAAATTAATTTCTGCAATTTCTTGTTTATAATAATAATTTAAAAGATTCCACTTTATTTGGAAACCCTCAATAGATATCAACAGATGTTAAAATTATAAACAAACTACTTGGAGGAAGTCTGGTGATTCAGAATTAGGATTAGGATCTACACAACATCTACAGTGGGCTATGAACCAGAAGATATATGTCAGGCTTAGGATGTAATGAAATATAAGTTTTCAGAACACAATTCATACAGAAATTAAGTATCTGAAGTATGACACATTCTGTTTAATGCAAATTATCAAATGGACAAAAAGGTAAATATGTGTGCATGACGTCATCGTTCGCGTCACATTCAAGCTGCTTAAAATATCAGCACCCCCCACCTTGTGTTCTAAATCTACTCTATATTATATATTATGCATACATTATTTTTTACGTATTTACGTATTTCCTTTTAGGACATCTATTATGTATTCAGCCATCACTACTTTTTCAAAGTATTTTGGCACGTGTAGGTTAGTTGGTGGTTTTAGATCCCTGCTGAAAAAAACAATAAAAACCATTAAGTGTTTCTGTTGGTTCCTGATGGTTTCGTAACGTGTTTTGGCTTTTTAATGGGTTGCTATTACAGTGTAAAGGATCCAATGGCTTAACAGGTGACCAATTTCTGATTCTAAATGCATTTGATGGTTTCCTAATGGGATCTGAAGATGTTCTAAGGGAAAGAAGTGCTGTCTACTGGAAAGCATTAAGCCAGTTTTAATCCTAATGGTTTTTAATGGTCCATTTTCGGCATATACAGTAAATACAATGGATAGGAATTTGTCTACAATTAACCATTTCACATCAAACCGCTCTGGATGACTTTGTTTACATCTCGACTGCTGTATGCGTAAACTTTGAAAATTCGGTGGAGTTGCCTTTCAGCTCTTTCTCTTTGGACGGTAGTAACGCCTCCATGATCGTCCGGAGGGCGGCGCTTTGTACATGTAGCGCTCTGCACCGTCACTTCCTTACAGAAGAAGAAACGGAGCGAGTGATCTGCTGGAGCTACTTCAGCTCGAGAGAAAAAGAGGAAAACACTGAGTTCCGTTTAGAAAAGGGGAGAAATACAGTGTTTCCAGGTTTGAGCTGCTGCTTCTCTCCCTCTCTCTCCCTCTCTCCCTCTCCCTCTCTCTCTCTCCCTCTGTTTACTTCTCCAGACTTCAGGAGGTCGAAGCTCTTGGTGGACCAGGTCTGGCTGCGTCAGTCCTCTTTAATCTGCGAGGATGTCCGCTGATGTGATCAGCCGTGAGGATGGAGAGGTCACTATAACCATCCAGCTTATGCAGGACTCTGGGAGCTGCTCTAAGGCGGTGGGCACAGACCTCACCATGACGGACATTGGCACCCTGGAGGACCTGCAGAGTGAGAACACTCAGCTGAGGAGGCTGGTGGCATCGCTGGAGGCCAGACTGAAGAAGTGGAGGGAAGAGGGAGAGCAGCACTCAGAGGTCTGTGCTTTACGAGATGTTGGTGGTTTTCTATTTTAGCAATTTTAGCGTCTAACACATCAGGCTCAACTCATCAGACTCAGTTTTTATGCTGGCCTGAAGCTCAATTTACAGAAAAGAATCTAATCTAAACTGCAGTTGCAATATTAGTCAGAGAAATTTGAACTGAAGTATTTTGCCAAATCAGTCAAATAGTCCATTCCATGCTGGTCTGTGCTGGTTTGGGTTAGCTGGTCACCCAGCATGGTCATGCTGGTTGACAAGAATACCAGCATCCAAAACACAGCATCCCAGATAGCGAGCATATATCGGTCCGCTGGCTAGATTTTTAGTTAGCCACTGCTGGTCCACCCTCGGACCACCCAGATTACTGTTCTGCATACAAGCTCTGACTAGTTTTTAATGTCCTTAAACAGACTTTAAATGCACAGAGATTTTTATTTAATTTTATTTTATTTAAGACAAATATTACAAATTAAGACAAAAAATAATGATTAGCTCTGATATAAATAGATTTTATAGAAAATGTTGTTGCTGACACTGAGCTAGATTAAAATTATTTACTTAACTAATTTACAAAGTATAACTAAAGAAAAGAGGGAAGGAAAAATCAGTAAATTGGACTGTGAGTGGAAAATGAGGGATGATAACTTTAACTGCCCATGGGCCGCCAGGAAAATGCTGACCAAACGCCAGTGGACTGCCAGCTTTACAGTGGGCCGACAGTGGTCTGCTATCCTCTTGCTATCAGGGCTATCGCTGCTGTCAGAACAAAACCTCTTATCTCCATTTTTCACATTTTTCAGTTTTTGACATAATTTGAAAATGCCTTTACATGGTGTGTACATTTTGTGATGAATGGAACAAAAGTACAAAATAACATAGAAAAACATCTGCTTCCATTGGTTTACATAAAAAGTAAAGAAGGTTTTTTCCTTCTCCTGTAAAGTTACCATTTTGGAGATACAATGTTTTGTTCCGACAGCAGTGAAATACTGGTTTAAGCTGTTTTTAAACACGGGTTTCCAAAACATTTGTTTTTCAGACTGACCACTATCTTACCATCATCAACATCATGTGTAGAAAACGTGTGGGTTCACTGATGGAAATCCCCTTTAACATCATGAAGGGTTTGGTAATGACTTGCTAAGTTGGGTCAGGTGCTTTACAGTAGAAGAACGCTGAGATGTGAAGTGTTCAGCCCTGCTTGAAGTCATTTTGGTGGTGTTGGAGAAGGAAAATACTGTTCTCTGAACTAATTTGCCTGTTAGAGCCAAATAGATTGAATAGACTTAATGCAGGATTTTAAAATGCTGCATTATAGAGTTCAAGGTTCTGACCCTCAAGCCAGTTTGTACATTTTAATGTTTTCTTTTCTCTGACACACCCGTTTAAGAGTCATGGATGGTTTTATAATGGACTGATAAGTGGAGCCAGGTATGATAGAGCAGGAATACTACTAGATGTGCCATGCATGGCCCTTTGTAAGGTTTTTGTAGCTGGGCTGGTCAGTGTGAATGGAAGTTGTTCCATGTTTCCTGCTCTAACGCATCGGACTCAAACCTTGAAGGGCTTAATTAGCTGGCTAGCTGAATCAGCTCTACTAGAGCATAAAAAAAGACAAACAGCACAGTGAGACCCCTGAGTGAAGCCTCAGTGCACAAGCAGTGCCACGTCTTCACATTTTCATCCCAATAAACGGCAAAATAATGAGTGCCTGAATATGTGCCTGTTCATATGTTGATGTTATTATGTTCAAGATACAAATCCATGTATGCTCAAATGTGTAAAATGTTCCTTGTATGTTAAAATTATTCTACAGAGACCTAATTGGTTTGGCTCTAGTAAGTAAAGGTTCTCCAACAGAACTTTTATACCACCTGGTTAAAAAAAATAAATCCCAAAAAGAATGACTAGAATTTATAATTGATTTCTAAAAAAAAAGCCTCTTCTTTTGAGCTGTTTACTCTGACAGGATGTACCAAAATGACTAGTTTTGATCTTTGACACTGGTTTCTAAGAAAAGCGGTACATAAGGGACCTTCAGTTCATGTTTTTTCCGTCATTAAAACACATTATTCACACCTTGAAAGGGCTGATAATTAGCCACTGAGCTGGATCAGGTGTATTAGAGCTGGGAAACAACAAGAAAAAGTCCAGTTTGGACAGTATTGTGATAAGGATTAGGACTTTTAGGTGAATTGGGTGCATTTGTGATGGAAAAACACTAAACTGTGAGCTGGGTTACATGTATTGCTAATTGATCACCGTTAGATACATTTTTAGCTAAGTTACAAATCAACATCAATAAGGAAACAGTAAACTAGTACCGACTAATCCTGGGGCAGAGGGTGCATCACTCTTTGTGCATTGAAGCGTCTCACAGTTGGTCTCACTTCCCTGAGCTGTTAATATGTTCTATGCTTTAAAAGAGCTGATCTGGCTCGTGAGCTAATTATCAAGCTTTTCAAGATGTGCATCAGGTGCATTACAGGAGGAGACCTGGAAAACTGCAGAGATTCAGAAATGCTTACATTCACAGTGACCAGCGATTTCCACCATCAGGCTTGTAGTCCACCTTACCGCTGCTAGCCTGACAGTGTCTGTGTTTACATGCAAAGACTTTTGCTAATCTGATTGAACGCATTCCTATTATAGATGAAGACTGAGGTGTTTATATTCTCACTCTACTCAACAACCTGATGGAAAATCTGTTTACATGCTTACTACAAGTAATCAGATCCAAAATAACACACATGCATAGAGAACCGCTTAGTGTAGACATTACCATGACAACGAGCATCACGTCCAGTCAGAGTGAGACGAGCAGCAGTGAGCAGTGCTTGTGTTTTTAATTGCTTTAAAATGATGTCGGACTCAGGAAAACGTCCTTCACATGTCCTTTTTAAAGAAGGCCGAGAGGAAGACGTCGTGTTCTGAGACACATAAGCTGGACGCTTAAAAGGGTCTTCCTTTCTAAGACCAATAAAGTGCATAACATAACACCTGCACTGCACAGCTTCCCAACCTCAACACGCTTGATTCAGCTCAAAACAGACTCGATCATTAGCTAATAGTGTGACTCGGCTGCAGTGCAGGTGGAGCCAGTGAATCCTGACAGGGGCAAAAATGCAGCTGGTGAAAAACAGGAAGCCATTTAGCTTAAAGTGGGGCACCTGTTGCACGTTATACCACATGTGTAAGCACTTGCATGACAGTTGGTTCTATTAAACAGTTTCATTTCCAGTTCTAAGACACCAGCAGCTAAATATGTTCTTTTTCCCCTCAGTGTCACTTTTGTTGTCCTTCTGCAAGTAAAAAACAGGCTGATATGTTTTTCCACGCTTCACAAACTACTGCAGAGAACCTCATTACAGTCTTAATTGCCTCCATCAGTGAAGTTTGAAGTTTGAAGGAAATAACATTAATAATAATAATCTTGTGTTGTTTTTTCCACAGGGAGCATTTGAAGACTTGCAGAATGAAGACAGCAGAGACCAGCTCACAGTACAGGAGCTGGAGGATGAACCAAGTCTGTTATCTGTCTTGAAAGCAGAACCAAATCCGAAAGAAATAACTTCGTTTGTACATGCTGGAGGAGATGATAAGCCCAGCTTGCTCTCTTTTGCTAAAACTGAACTAACTGCCACAGAAACAAAGGATGTTGTATGTGAAAACGAAAAAGAAAACCAGCACACGCCTCAGAACCTGCCAGAAAACCCCAGTCTCTCTTCCGTCTGTAAAACTGAACCAAACCAGACGGAAATACCTTACCACATATACAGCGAGGACGAACAGCAAGCACCATTGGATCTTTGTGCAGTGAAGCCGGTAGACAGCAGGAAGTCCAGTAATATGAAATCAGATGCTCCAAGTAAGTATGTTTGTTTTATTCTGCTTTTTTTTCAATTATCAGTAGAGATGAGTCGATACAGGAATTGGAGTCTGTATCTAATCTATGTAGATGCCCAATGCTGATTAGTCATTCTGTGGAAACGTCCATTTTTGTGTCCCTAGTGTTTACAGAATACACAAAGTTACAATTTATTTATATTTCAAAATAAAACAATGTTATTTTAACAATTACACCTTCTTGAGCCACCAATTTAGCAACATTGGTTTTTAAATCAATTATATAGAATTCCAAGCATCACAGAAGAGCTCGTCCTCACAGTAATGTGTAAAGGGTGAGGCCATATTTTGAAGTAAAAAACATGTTTTTCTTCAATAATCTGTACATGACTATGAAATATTTAAGTGAAAAATATAAAAAAAAACATATTAGAAAATATATAACGAAAGTTGTGGTCCCCAGGAGTCTCTCTCTCTCTCTCTCTCTGACTCTCTGTCTCTCATTAAACAGAAATAAACTTGTCTAATGTGATGTGCGTCCACACACTTCTGAAAGGAACATAAACCCCATTTCTCAACAAATTTAGCCAGCTGTTTAGCGGTAGATTAGTCCTCTGTAATTCTTTGTCTGTTTGCCAACACAGCGATTATTGCCTTTTATGCATTGCCATCAGGATATCGGTCAATCATGGACGTTATCTGATTATATTGCCCTGTCGCCCAGGCCTACTATGACCAAATCAGGCTCCCCAAGACGTTCTTCCAGAGTACCAGATGGTTTAGTTACAGTGCATCCTTAATTAAAAGTAAATCTGATATTAACTTTTGTAAAACCTCCCTGTCTAGAAATCCCAGCTGAGCCCAGCCAGTTGTGCACCAATACTGAGAAAAGTGTCTCTACATCGCAACCGGTGGACATCCACATGAAATCCCACAGTGGACTGAAGCTTTACTCCCAGTATGGCATCGCCTTCGCTAAATCATCTCCTCTTAAAAGATATACGAGGTTACCCGGTGACGATAGACGTTTCCAGTGTTTTCAGTGCGGTAAAACATTTGCCCAGTTGAGAGACTTTAAAATCCATTACAGGACACATGTGGAGGGGCAGTCTTACCAGTGTTCCCAGTGCGATAGGAGTTTCATTTGCTTGGCAAGCCTTACTATCCATCAGAAGGTTCACAGTGGGGAGAAGGTTTACAAGTGCGCTCAGTGCGATCAAACGTTCACTCACTCAGGAGACCTCAAGAAACACAGCAGAATCCACATCCGAGAGAAGCCTTACCAGTGCTCCACCTGTGGAAAGAAGTTCTCACAACTGTCGATACTCAAAATCCACGAGAGGATGCACACCGGAGAGAAGCCTTACCAGTGCTCCCAGTGTGGCAAGACTTGCACGAGGTTAGACAACCTCAAAATCCACCAGAGGATGCACACTGGAGAAAAGCCCTACAAGTGCCCTGTCTGCGGGATGCAGTTCTCCTACTCGTCGATCCTCAAGAACCACCAAAGGACGCACACCAAAGAAAAGCCTTACCAGTGCTCTCAGTGCGAGAAGACATTCACTCACTCGGCGAGCCTCACCAACCACCAGAGGATACACACCGGAGAGAGACCCTACCAGTGCCCCGAGTGCGACAAGACGTTCGTGCGGTTGAGCGACCTCAAAACCCACAACAGGACGCACACTGGAGAGAAGCCTTACGAGTGCTCGCAGTGTGGGAAGAAGTTCTCTCACCCCTCAAACCTTAAAAACCATCAGAGGACGCATCTGGAAGTGAAGCCTTACAGGTGCAGCCAGTGCGGTAAAACGTTCAGCCGCTCGACGTACCTCACAGCGCATCAGAGGATACATACAGGAGAGAAACCCTACCAGTGCTCACAGTGTGACAAACCATTTGCACGGCTGAGCGACCTGAAAGCCCACTACAAAATACATACTGGGGAGAAGCCCTGCCTGTGCTCCATCTGCGGAAAGGGTTTCATCAAATCATCTGCGCTTCACAGGCACAAGCTGACTCATAAAAACACTACTGTAACGTAGTGTTTCACTTCTCATAGACATTCACAAAGCACTGCTAAGGCTTTTTCTTGGTTGTGCAATAATACTGTGTGGGGTGAGCAGTATGGCAGAAGTAAAGTATTGTGATACGTCAAGATATTTTAGTAATACTCAGTATACATCACAATATTTAGCCTTTTTGAGGTTTGATAAGATGGAAGGGACAAAAGAAGCAGCAGTTGCAACATTTGAAAGTTTACACAGTCAAAAATTTAGAAATACTACAAAATTTCACAAACTGTTCTGTAACATCCAGTTAAACAGGACTAACTATGCTCTGCTTGTAATTAATCATCCAGTTGACCAGTATTCTACAGAGCCCTGCTGGTGACATCCTGCATAAATTTAAATAATGTGTGGCTGTGCCATATTAATGCGTGGGAATGAGATCCTAATGCAGGGGTGCACAACTCTGGTCCTAGAGGGCCGGTGTCCAGCACAGTTTGGTGATTTACATTTTACATTTACAGTATTTTGGCAGATGCTCTTATCCAGAGCGACTTACAATTTGATCAGTTTACACAGGTAGGCGAATATAATGTTAGGAGTCTTGCCCAAGGACTCTTATTGGTATAGTGTAGGGTTCTTATCCAAGCAGGGACTGAACCCCAGTCAACAGTGTAGAAGGCAGAGGTGTTACCCACTACATTATACCAGCAAATGCAACAAAATGCGTTTATCCGTTAATTGCCAGGTTTAGTGGTGTTTAACTGCGCTGGACACCGGCCCTGCAGAGTTGTGCACCCCTGTCCTAATGCGTGGCCACGACTTAGTAAGGCCGGGAAATGAGACAATTGAGACGTGGCCACAACTTAGTTAGGGAATGAGATTATGTCTTATTAAGCTGTGGTTAAGGCTTAATTATCTCATTCCCACGTCTTACTAAGTCGTGGACATGCAATAGGATCTCGTCCCCATGCCTTACTAAGTCCACCACTTAGAAATGCGTGAGAATGAGATAATGAAGTCGTGGCCACAACTTAGTAAGGCATGGGGAAGAGATCCTATTGCATGTCCACAACTTAGTAAGGCGTGGGAATGGGATAATTAAGCCTTGACCACAGCTTAATAAGGCATGATCTCGTTCCCATGCCTTGCTAAGTCGTGGCCATGCATTATTTTAGTTCTTGCCAGATGTCATCAGCAGGGCTCTGTAGTATTCTGACATATTGAGCATATCCCTGATAGCAAGAAAGCATCTTTTGACATTATGTAACAATAAACAAAATACTGTCTTATTGCCCACCACAATATTGTCAGAATAGTAATAGCACTTTCAGTAATGTGAGGGATGTCTAACCTACGCTTTATTTGGAGTGTATTTGCAAAGTAACTTGCAGTTTCGGTGGCCCATATTTATCAAGTGCCTCAGAGTAGAAACACTGATCTAATGTAATTCCTTTCAGTGTTGTGTTAAACACATAACCTGGTCCGAGATCTGCATTCCTACTCTGAAAATTCATTGTTGGCCTATGATTTCTATGATATGATTCCCATTATCCACACAGTCCATCTGCCGACTGTACTAAATTTTGCATGCCTCCTTCAGATTGTGTTCCTGTAGATGGGATGTGTGTAAGTCCTCAGTTCCTGATGTCTCTAAAAGATGGCTTCACTGCAGTTATAAGACTGAACCTTGTAATCGATGAACTGTTGGTGTATTAAAAGTGATTATTACTGAGTTTGAATAAAAATGATAGTTGAAGACTGTTGACTGATTCAGAATCTTCTAATTTGTCTAGCTTAGTTCAGCAGTCTTGTAGATTTGAGTTGTATGTGAATTTTGATTTATTTATTTATTTTTTTTTGGAAAATGAAAAGTGAAAATAAGCACACATTCTCTACAGGGTACATTTTAGTGCACAATTTGTATTCATTTGCCTATTGGTAAAATTAAAACATGATATGTGCCATAATTTTGCACAGGCCACATTTTATGTTTTATTTTCTTCCAGTATGTTAAATTAAGTAAATAAATAGTAACTGTGCATTAGAATGTGCAAAAGGGTGTTCTCTGTAGAGGATGTGTGACTTATTTCCCCTTAGAAAATCAACAAATCATGTAATTTGACAAGCGGTGTCCAAACCTTCATAAGTAATGAACCAGACTCATCTCCAGTTTGTTGTGATGAGATCAGTAAGGTTAGCTTTGCAAATGCTGGAAAAAATAATATGTTAATTTTCAGTTTGATTAGCCTGACTTTTAAGCTTAGTTGAATCTAACTCTGAATTTTGTATCTCACAAAGACAGGTCACTTTGTACTGGGCTACATCATAGTGCTGTAAGCCTGACCATCTCCAGGGCTCGCGGAGTATGAGGTGTTGGATCAATCGGTCACACCTTATTTGGATGATCCTCTATAGATGATCTACAGATACCTATATTAACAAACTTTCTGGTGAGAGTTGATTATCAACAACATTAAGGTTTTATTTAAAGGAGTAGGTGTAGGTTTAGTGTTGAAGTTAAGGTTAGGGTTAGGTTTAAGAATAGGTGTTGGTTTAGTGTTCAAGTTAAGGTTAGGTTTAGAAGTAGGTGTAGGTTTAGTGCCGAAGTTAAGGTTAGGATTAGGTTTAGGAGTAGGTGTAGGTTTAGTGTTGAAGTTAAGGTTAGGGTTAGGTTTAGGAGTAGTGTAGGTTTATTCAAGGTCACACAATTCAAGGTCAGTTGCATGCAATAGATATTTAGTTGAAAGTTAGTTAAAAATAGCCTGAGCATCTACAGTGGACCATCCAAATAAAGTGTTACCAATCAGTCAGTGCTGAGCTTCTAAACCAATCCGGGGACTGATGGGTGTACCCCTCAGGTCACTTTTGTCTTCATAACTTTCATGGCATCAATCACATGAAGAATGCTGGTTTATTTTTCTAAACCTGGATTAATTACAGCCTGAGTATTTAAGCCTGATTTACAGAGAAAGTTTGCAGCCACCTTCATAAAAAGAGGCGACTATGTTCAGGTTTAGTGAAGCTGGAACTTAATTAGGAACCCAGACTAAGCTGAGACACACCACTGGACGCTATTTGACAAAGCAGGATAAGTCATTAAGCTGGATACCTCACATTGGGCCTCATTCACCAGTATGTTCCTAAATTTGTTCTTAAATATGTTCTTGAGAAACGCCCTAAGAAAAAGTCTATGTCAGATTCATGTTTTGTTCTTAAAGCGCAGAACTGATCTCACCTTTGAGCTCTTGAGTGTGTGTAGATTCTGTTCTTACCTAAGAACAAATCCCAGATAAGAAAACACTGCTGAATGTTAGAATCTTCATGAAAACCGCGCAAGTGGGTTTTAAGAAGATTTTGTTAAGAATAGTTGGTGAACAAGGCCCATTGAGTTTAAGTTACACTGTTAACTAAGAAAACCCCGCTTGTGAGATACGCCCCAGCCCTGAGGAGCCGAGATGCAACCTGTGGGCTTCAGACAGGAGGGACGCTGCTCTTTTACAGCTCCAGCTCTCAGCAAGAAACCATGAATCTTTCTTGCAACATCTCAACGTTCACATGTGGGAAACAAAACAGGATGAATAAGTTTTAAGAGTCAATTGGGAGTTGTAATAAACAGTCATATGAAAAGTAATAAGTGAACACATCCTCTACAGAGAACACTTAAATATAGCATTTTTACAGTAAATTTAATGCACAGTTTCTTTTAATTAGCTGAGTTTAACATATTGGGGAAAACATAATACAAGAAACATGAAATGTACCATAACATTTGCACCTGTCACATTTTATGTTTTATTTTTCCCTCAGTACATTAAATTCAGCAAATAAACAGTAACTGTGCTTTAAGATGCACAGAGGTGTGTTCATGGAGTTTGACTGGGGGTGCCAAAACTTTTGCAGCTTTTTGTTTTGCCTGAGGGGGACATGGTTTAGACTGTGGAACAATAGTAAACATAATGAGGGGACAGTCAAGAAGCAACATAAGATCAAGCAGCCATCAAAAAAAAAAAGATTTATTGTGATCTTGAATAGTTTGAATAAAAAATGATTTTACAGCAAAATTATTTAGTTATTTCTGTAACAAAAATTGACTGCACTTTATCTTGGCTTAGCTTGGCTCAGACACGTTCTTAAATATATTTTATGACATACAGAATTAGTGGATAACACAGAGTTCATGGAGCTTATAGCTCTTCACTTTTTAAAAGACTTGATTGTTGATGTGATTCAGCCAGTCTGCTACACAGTTAGTGAGTAAAAAGTAGATTAAATCCATGAGAACATTTAAAATAACAAGGACTATATATTACAGCGTATGAAATGGATTGCTGTTCATCGTTTTTGGTCTGTACGTACTGGCAGTGCCGTCCTGGTAAATGTCCTGGTAAACATCCTGGTAAAAATGCATTTAGTGTTCTCATTAATTGAAGTTAAAAGTCACAGGGCCATGGAATTGGCCACCGGAAAGAACAGGGGCGGTAACCTTGCTGCTACTGTCAGCCGTGATGGTCTGGTGCACCCCAGGGGCCCCAGGAACCCCAGGACCCACAGGAGCCCCAGGAGCCTGAGCTGAACTGGAGACAACGCCATCTGCCTGGTCTGTCTGGTCTTGTACTGAAAAAAGAGAGAGAAATACTGTTAAAGTTGCTGGATAGATAATTACATAATTAATATTTGTTCAGTTTTATTAGAGAAGCATTAAAATACACAGAGCACTGCCTCCTCTGAACTTTAACTGACCTGACTAATGCAGCTAATGAACCAGACCACTGATATACTGTATGCAAAAGTTTGGGGACCCTGGTCAAATGACACGTTTCTTTAGACTTTCTAAGTGTTAATAAGTGAACACATTCTCTACAGAGAGCACAATTCTGCACAGTGTAATACACAATTACTGCTTATTTGTT
This sequence comes from Colossoma macropomum, assembly GCF_904425465.1. Taxonomy (NCBI): domain Eukaryota; kingdom Metazoa; phylum Chordata; class Actinopteri; order Characiformes; family Serrasalmidae; genus Colossoma; species Colossoma macropomum. The sequence goes on along the minus strand of NW_023494808.1, from coordinate 6,406,404 downwards.
GAATTTCACATATTGAAAACAAATAAAACATAAACCGTGGCCTGTGCAAAACTTATGACACATTTTATGTTTTATTATTACTTTTTTTCCAGTATGTCAAACTTGTGCACAAAAACTAGCACAAAAAAGCCATATTTCAGCTTGCTCTCTGTAGACCAAGTATCAACTCATTTCTGCTTAGAAAATCAACAAAATATGGAATTTGACCAGGGTGTGCAAACTTTTGCATACGGTTGTATAAGCCTCTAGAACAACTAGTGATATGTGATACATTGTATTTATACTGGAACACTGTGACACTACTTTTCAGTTTTAACAATCTTTTTAGTGATATATTTGCTAGAAGTTAGATGTTATAATCAATATAATGCATATAAAAAGCACTATAATTTTTATGTAAGAGATTATCTGAATTATATTTTGTGATTACAACTAAAAAAATCATCTATAAGTCAGTGGCAGGCTTAGTGGAAAACCTGGCAGTGCTGTGGTGTTTTGGTGTATAATAAGGCTAAATATGACGCATCTATGAAATATAGTACATGAACAATACATAGACAATTATAAATATATCTATGAATGATATATACATGTATATATACACATAATATTATAAATACAATATATAAGGTATGTTATGTACTGTTAGAGTAAGCAGTACAGAATATTGCATTACCTTTTGCAAGGTTCTTTTCTAGTTGCTCGGCGAGATTGTTCTGTTGCATCTGCCTAAGAATCTGCACGGCGATCTTCCCCACATCCCGACAGGTACGTGCTCTTCATCAGGTCCACGACGTCCTCCCGGTTTGTGTTCTCTAGCTTACCCCTAGGTATGTGCTTGAAGCCTTTTGCAACGTCCTTTGTCATGTACCATTTAAACCTTTTAAATTCTTCCCCACTGAGCTCGTCGAGATGGTTTACCAGCACTGTGGAGACGGTGGTCATTCTGTATCACTGTGAGAGAAAGTAGGGAAACAATGAAATACAAATGATATTGTCAATACAATTATATACAGTTGTTGCTATTGTACATATAGACACACACTTTCAATTGGTGGGCTTCCTAAACGCTGCTCAGGCAAGTAAAGGAATCCTAATCCTGGTCTATTGGAGATCTCCTGAACGGTCAGGTGGACTTTTACACTTATTCTGTATTTTAATGGTTTGGCTTTAATCACACAAATTTGGACCATTTATCTCATCCTACTTAGACTAAGAGAATTTGCTTTTGTTCTTAAGAAGCACATAAATAGGGTGACATGCTTTATGTAAAAAAGGGTAAAAATGTTCTTAATCAAGGGTCATCAGTTCTGGTCCTGGAAGGCCAGAGCTCAGCACAGTGTGGTGATGTCTCTGGTCAAACACACCTTATTTAACTCCAATAATCAGTTAATATCCTGGATTAGTTGGTATGTTAGAGGAGCGAAACTGTGCTGGACAGTGGCCACCCATAAGCAGGACTGATGACCCCTGCTGTAACTCCTCAACACTGCCTGATCCTTACAAAGCCTGACTAACAGGTGCAGTGTGAGGCTCTAAACCAGCACACCAACACTGATGTGCTTTCACCATGATATGGCATTATAGCCAAATGAGTCATTCAGAGTGGTTTGGTGTGAAATACTCTAGAGAAACCTACCAAGTCAGAATTGTGCACAGAGGTTGTGTTAGGAACCAGATATCCACCACAAATGGTTATGAATATGCTGCATGATGTCTGAGACATTATTTTATGATAGTCTTGAGAGGATTTTGACCTTAAATGTATTTTAAGTACATTAATGCTGGAGGGATACATGCAGGGTGTTGTGAGGCAAAATAGTCCCCAAAGAAAACCTATACATATCACATCATACATTTTCCACTATTTTACCATCATGGTTCGTGTCACCATCATGTCTGTATGTTTCTCTACAACAAACCATTTAACATCAAACCACTCTAAATGACTGTTTACATCTCAACTATTTAATTAAGTAGAAATTTTAAAAAATGTAATCCCCAGTAATTATTCAGTTCTGAGTAACTTATAGAGCTGCAGTGGAACTTCCATCCAGCATCTATCAGCATAGGAACCAAAGTTTGTTACACTCTATTCTTCTGTATTTGGATCATTTTGGTGTAAAATAAAAAGCCGAAGCTCTAAAATGAGAGATGTGAGCAACAAAGGAGTCCAAAAAAAGAATTAGGAGCCACCTGATGCTGATTAAAATGGAACTACTGAAAAAGTAGATTTCTTTCTTCACTAATACAGTGAAAATATTTGGACTTAAAAATATTGAAAAAAACTATGTAAAGCTTACTTGCATTCATGAAACTGAGTAAATGGATCTAATGACTTCCCTGAAAAACCCAGCTAAGACCAGCTTTTGCCAGTGGCTGGTTTTAAATGGTGTAAGCTGGTCTTCGATGGTCTAGGTGGTTGACAAGCTGGACATCCAGCTGGACTAAACACACCCTCTGCTGGTCAATCAGCTGGTATGATTTCATTTGAGTTTGATGGTTTTGCTTTTAGCTGGTCTATGAACATGGCCAATTTGGTAATTATAGTTGACAAACTACACCATCAAACTCACTCCCAGCTTAACCAGTTTGAGCTGACCAAGATGTTTTTTTTTCAGTAGGGCTGGTTACAGCTTGAAAGTAACGCTTGTGAACTAAACAAATGCACACTTTCTTCTCTCTTCTTTAAAATTATGTGTAACTTCTCCAGTTCAAACAATGAACTTCAAGGCTGACCTTAGAGGCTGTAACATGATGCTGCATAGAAACAACCAGAAAATATCTGCTTTCAGCCTTCCAGGTTTTTTATGTCAAGCAAGTGATGTTTGTGAAGGAAACCTGAGTCAAATATATGACTCATCTCCCTCACACTCAGCACAGGAAGCCCAGAAGGCTGCGTCCTTTCACCCATGGTCAATACACTATACACCTACGACTGCATCACAAAACGCAGCTCCAAAACCATCAAATTTCCCAATGACACAACAATAATTGGCAGCATCACTAACAATGATAAGGGACCATACAGGGAGGAAGTGAAGCTGCTTACAGAGTGGAGCCCTGCCAACAACCTCCCCCTTAATGTTAGCAAATCCAAAGAGTTGATTGTTGACTTCAGAAGGGGGAGCAGAGTGCACACACCACTGAGCGTCAGGGGGACGATGGTGGAAAAAGTGAGCAGCTTCAAGCTCCTTGGTGTCCACATAGCCGAGGACTTCACCTGGTCACTCGACACATCACACATTGTCAAAGGGGCCCAACAATGCGTCCACTTCCTCCGAAGGCTGAGGAGAGTCAACCTGCCACAACAGCCCCTCTGCAACTTCTACAGGTCCACAGTGGAGAGCATCCTGACCAGCTGCCTCACGACCTGGTATGGCAGCGCCACTGCTGAACACAAGGCCCTGCAGAGGGTGGTGAAAAGTGCCCAACTGCCCTTCCACATCTACAACAAGAGATGTCTGAGGAAAGCTGTCAACATCTCCTCTGACCCCATACATCCCAGCCACTCCCTGTTTCAGCCTCTGCCATCCAGAAAGAGGTACCAGAACATCTGAACCAGAACCACTAGAATTAAGAACAGTTTCTACCTATGAGCTGTTAAACTGGTCACACCAGCAACACCAACCACGACAATAACGCACAATATGGACTGTTACTGAACTAACCCTGATCCCCCCAGTTCACTCAGCATATCTGTACACTGAGCTCCACCCACCAACGGGACTGTGTGCGCATTGCACTTTAACTGGAACTCACTATACTGAACATTTAAGCTGTAAACTCTCTATACTTAAATGTTTATGCTGTAAGCTGTATGCTTGAACACTAAGCTACTCATTTACCTGCACTGTAGACTTCATTAATATACATCTGTCATGCTGTTTACAAACACTCACTATAATTTGCATACCAGATCTGGTTTACCTTAACATACTGTACACTTCCAATTAAATACACACTAGCTGTAAATCGCTTAAGACTAACCTCTGCCTTCTGGCCTACAGTTACTGTTCATGCACATATTCTTTATACACTGTCTATGTACCTATTTACCTATTGTCTTTTTAAAATATATTTCTATTACTGCATGGAAAAGTAGCCTAACAGTGTCTTATTATACTGTACAACCCTGTATTGGTATAATGACCAAGTTGAATTGAATTGAATATGACACATTTCCGCACATATGTGTTGGCCATTTTCAAATATAGTACATATTTCAGCCACATACAAACATATATGTGTACACATAAACATATAACAACACATGACAGAATACATTATTCATACATGGATGGCATATATAACTTAAAAAATGCTTCATGTTAGGTTTTTATGCATCTTCCACATACTATAATGAAGTGAAAATTAGTGTAAAACCACATAACCTAAATCTAAAAACATTGTAAGCTATAAAATAAAATCATTAAAACGTAAAGTAAATGAATATATTTGGCATATTTAAATAATATTTAAAAGTAAACAAATAACACAGTAACAATTATAAATGTACTGGGAGCCAGCATAAACCAGCATATGTTGTGTTTTGGACGCTGGTATGCTGGTCACCCAGCATGACCATGCTGGGTGACCAGCTAAACCAGTATCAGACCAGCATTAACTAGCATTAACCAACTGTGCTGTTTTTTTAGCAGGGACATGTATGATCCATGCATACATGTCCAATAATTGAAATTTACACATATGTACACTAATAACTCATAATTTGAAATATGTGGCTGATCCTCTATGATATATGCACATATATGGACAGATTTCAGTTTCTGTTTTTGGTTTAGACCCCAGCTGAAAAAAGACCAACAGAAACCATTATTGGTTTCCAATGGAGACCACTGGTCCCCTGTAGAACTCTTTAGATCCCATTAGGAAACCATCAAATGTATTTAGAATCAGCCATTGCTCACCTGTTAAACCATTAAGATCCTTTACATTGTGACATCAACCCATTAAAAAAGCCACAACACATTACAAAACCACCAGGAACCAACAGAAACACGTAGTGGCTTCTGTAGAGTGTTTTTTCAGCTGGGACATCGATCCAGTTTGCTCTGGAGAGCTTTTATAACCAAAGAAACCCGGAATATTTACCAAAGCCAGCCAAAAGTAAGGAAGACGCCCGAGTTCTCAGCTTTAAACACGACAGAAACACCACTTTTCCTACCAGGTTAACGGAACCAGGAACTTGTAACGCAGCTCAGCGTCAAACTGACCAAAAACATCGTGTTCCTTTTCATTCAGGTTAAACAGATGCAGAACAGCATGATTTAATTCAGCTTACCTCGAAAACAAAGCAGCCTGGTCGAGTTCAGAAGGCTGAGTTCCTGTTTTCTCACTTGGCAGAACTTCCTCAACTTTCTTTAAGTCATACTTTCGTTTTTGCACTTACTCAACTTCCTTCTGTACATCGTGCTGTCAGCACGTCCAGCAGGTCACGCGCAGCCCTGCATCCCCCTTGTGGACGGTCCTGGAACTGAGCCATCTCCTGACCTCTCATCTCTGAGAGCACGAGCTCCAAGGCTGGACGATGATGTAGAATTCATATCAGTATCAGACAGATAATCGCTTAAAATAATTGATCAGAATCTGAGAAATGATTTGATTAGGCTGATATTTCAAGCCGATGTTTGGTGATGTATTTATTGTTACTATATAAGAGCAGAACGTTTAGGTGACGCTGGGTGATAAATCCAGGTGAATCCAGAACCAATTTCTACAGCTATTATCTCAACATCCACAGATGCACTTTAGTTCAAAAGTTTGGACACTTGCTATATTAATGATTGCTGTTGTTTTTTTCAATAATATTTTATACAGTGTAGATTGAAAGGCTGCACTGTTGGTAATAAAGGTTCTGTTCAGGTACATTTTTCATTTGTCAAGATAAAACAATGTAAATGTTCCCTCAAAGGTACAACAGTGGTTTTAAGGTCTGATTGTGAACCTTAAATAAGTTTTTCCAGGTGAAAAGTTCGTATTTGTACCTTTTCATAACCGAATGTTTTAAAACAGAACAGTAAAATAAAAGCCTGGAGACGAGACGGGGTGTGTGGAGTCAGTACAGCTTAGAACATATAATTTCAGTGGATTATGGTTCAGTTATGTTCCCTGACTAAAGGTACTGAGATGAACCCTTGAGGGTTCCACCCCAGTGACAAGAGGGGCACTGACCCAGTGAAAGTCTAGTACCTTTATATGTGAGAGTGTATGTGGACGTTTTGCCAATCTGTGCTTTTGTTTTTTCTATTTGGTGATTTTGCTGATATATTTTTTCCTTCTGGAGTTGCTCTTTTGACATTTTTGGAACATTTCCAGTGGAGGCGGGTCTTAGAAGAGTGTGTTCACCTGCAATCTCTATTGGTCAGCGGGTTTGGAGTGACAGGTCTTCTGAACCGGTAGTCTCTGAGAGGCCTTACCAGTGCTCTCAGTGTGGCCAGTGTTGCCAGATTGGGTATGTTCCTGCCAAATTTGGTGATTTTTGCTTGAAATTGGTGGAGGGAGGGAGTCCTTTGGTGAGTGGACAAAATTTGGGCTGGTTTCTCACTATTTGGTGGTTTTTTTTTTTAAATGTTATGTTATGTACTTTATTGGTCTTACAAGGAAAATCTGTCATTTTGCTGCCTAACTGTGCCCAATATGGGAGCAGCAATTAATTAATTAACTGCATTACTTAAAAATGCAGCTTAAAGTTGAATAAGCCTAACTCCAACATCCAACATAAAATTCCATCATCCATCATTGCCCTGCCCATCTGTATCGTCTTCTATCAACATCAACAGTTAACATAAGTTTATTGTTCATATAATGGAGGATCAAACACATACTGTCCAGTTTACTTTGCTTTACTGACTCTTGGTGGACTGTTGTTGGAGCGGCTTGTTATCTGTTCAGCAGAGCCTATAAAAGTAAACAAGTTTTAAAAAATGTGTATGAAGAATAGTTACTCTTGCAATATTATTGATATACATTTAATGTTAATTTAATGTCAATTGCTATTCATATAAATCTTAAAACTCCCAAAACTCTGATGAGTTTGTACGGGCTCCTTAAGGTATGTAAATTAAAGAATTAGACACATACACGTTAAATCACGTAATTACTTTGTAGAAATGATTTATAGTTTATTTATGACAGAGACTCTAAAACTTATGTGAAAAGGTTGGTTTTTTGTATCAGTGATAAAAATGTGTGTAAAGTACTAACAGCACCGTCTAGAGACAATTTCAATACCTGTCTGCTAATTTTTGACAGCAGCAGCAGCAGTTAATGTACGCGGAAGCTCATTTGCTGACATGTTGTTTAAATGCTGTGTTATTTCATGTTATGGTTAAAAAAAAGCTCTTAGATTGTTTCTCTACTTTTTGGGCATTTTTTCAGGCATTTTGTACTTTTTTAGGCTGGAAACTACAAAAGCAATCTGGTAACCCTGGGTGTGGTAAGACTTGTCTGAGGTTAGTTAACCTCAAAAACCACAAAAGGACGCACACCAAAGAAAAGCCTTACCAGTGCTCTCAGTGCGAGAAGACGTTCACTCACTCGGCGAGCCACACCAACCACCAGAGGATACACACCGGAGAGAGACCCTACCAGTGCCCCGAGTGCGACAAGACGTTCATGCGGTTGAGCGACCTCAAAACCCACAACAGGACGCAGACTGGAGAGAAGCCTTACGAGTGCTCGCAGTGTGGGAAGAAGTTCTCTCACCCCTCAAACCTTAAAAACCATCAGAGGACGCATCTGGAAGTGAAGCCTTACAGGTGCAGCCAGTGCGGTAAAACGTTCAGCCGCTCGACGTACCTCACAGCGCATCAGAGGATACATACAGGAGAGAAACCCTACCAGTGCTCTCTGCACACAAAACAATGACTCGAGAAATGCTTAAATTATGATCACTTGGAAAGTTGATTTACAAAATTAAGTTGACTCACAAAATTAAGTTGACTTGCTAAATTAAGTCGACTTTAATTGTAAAATGAAATTGACTTGCAAAAGATTTTTTTTCAAGGATTCTTTAGTCAAGAAAATGGTTCTATAGAGAACCATGAACACTCAAACTTTTGCATGATTAAAGGGTTCTTTGCTTCATGGAAAGGTTCTTCAGACTGATGGAGAACATGCTATAGATGGTTCCATATAGAACCTTTTTGAAAACCGTTCTATTTAGCACCGAAAAGGGTTCTTCTACTGTTATTGTATCATGCTTGTAACTACAGAATAACCCTTTTCGGTGCTGTATAGAACCATCTACAGCACATTCACGCACATTTTCCCTCAGTGGCTAACTGATTAGCTCATTAAGGCTGACCAGCTGAGGGCGAGTGCGTTCCATTTGTATTACCAGCTCATCACTGTCCCGTCCTCCCTCCTCCGCCGGTGCTGTGAAACATGACACACGTTTAAGTAGCGAGTCTAATAATTGTAATGGGGCCATATTGTTCATTTAAGTTGATCAAACGACCTTCATAGATGCAACATAAGGGCAAGTAGGGACCAAATCAGTGGAACTAAACCCACTAAACATGCAAACTGAGTTTTATTGTGACTTTGTGAAATAACATTTTCCAGCAAAAATAAATGCGTCTCTTTCTGTAACAAAATGTCGTGAACTGTTGACTGCACTTGATCTCTTATTGGCTCAGACATGTTCTTTAATATGCTGCATGACACACAGAAGCAGGAGGCTCTTATGAAGCAGGCTCTTGGTTCTAGATCGCGATTCAGTTGCTCTGCTACACAATTACAAAACTATATATATATGTATGTATAGTGGCATTCACAGCATGCAAGTGAATAAAAAGTAGACTAAATCCATGTGAGACCATCTAAAATAACAAAGACTATATGTTATAATGTATAAAATGGATACTTGTTCATCATTTTTGGTCTGTTCATACTGACAGTGCTGTCCTGGTAAAAATGCATTCAGTATTTTCATTAATTAAAGTTAAAAGTCAAAGGGCCATGGTAGTGGCCACCGGAACCTTGCTGCTACTCTCAGCCATGATGGTCTGCTTCACCCCTGGAGCCCCAGGAGGCCCAAGAACATCCTGCAGTTACTATTTTCATTAATTAAAGGTAAGATTCGTAGGGCCATGGAATTGGCCATCGGAAATAACATTGGCCGAAACTCTGCCGCTACTATCAGCCTTGATGTTCTGGTGCACCCGAGGAGCCCTAGAGGCCTTAGCTGGACTGGAGACAGCGCCATCTGCCTGGTCTGCCTGGTCTTCCTGGTCTTTTACTGAAAAAAGAGAGAGAGAGATACTGTAAAAGTTGATGGAGGACTTACAGTAAAGCTTATAGAGGCGTGTTTCTTAGGGGAGAGAGTTCACTAATGAAAGAAATTGACCCCAGTAGACAGAGATTATATTGTTACATTGTTCATGGACTACATTGTACAACATAGTTTTGTTTGTCCAGTCATGTGATTCAGCTCATAAATCAACAGATAATTAAATGATGAGTATTTACTCTGTTCATTTAGAACAAGAAAAGCATTAAAATACACAGAGCATTGCCTCCCCTGACCTGGAACCGACCTTATTAATGTGTGCACCACTTCAGATTATCAACCTATAGAGCAGATAGCACTGGGCAACATATCGTGTAGACTGTGATATTGTGCTTTTCAGTTTTTCTTGCATGTTTAGTGATATATTTGATAGATAAGCTGCATTATGTTAATAAAATAATGGCCATAAATATAAGTTTTGCCAATTTACATTGAGTTTTTGGGCACTTTACACATCATCTCCAGAGAACTGTAATGTACATCATTCAAATTGTACTGAAAGAACAGTTCAAAATCTATAAAAATGAATAAATAGTAAAATTCCTTTCAGTCTGGTTAAAGTAAAACTCCCTTTGGTGTAATTTCAGTAAAAGCGGAAGCTGTGTGGGGTTTGTGAGAGTGCTGGTGTTCTTTTAGTAACAGTAGCAACGGTCAGGAAGCTCAGGTTCAGGCATCAATCTATTAATGCAACCTTAAATATAGCCATATGCAAAAGGTTGGGCGCCTCCGATCACATGATGAACATAAGTTAATACAGAGAACACATTCAAATATGGCTTTTTTGTCAAATGTATTTTAACATATTTTGCATGTTAAATTCAGCAAATAAACAGTCTGTATTAAAATGTGCAGAGGTGTGTTCTCTGTAGAGGATGTGTTCACTTATGTACACTTATGAAATCAACATCATTTGACAAAGGGTGCCCAGATTTTTGCATACAACTGTTATCTTATAGCATGTTAACTTTGGCATATTTGGAAAATGTCATAATGCTGAATTCACTAATTATCACCCAGTAGTAAGAACAGAAGGTGTCAACCTAACTGAAGCATCACTGCAGAGTTGTATAGTTTATCTACTTTGACCTAAATAGGTTTAAAGAGGAATTCCATCATATTTTTCACATTTTTTTTAAAATAGTTAAATAGTTGAGATGCAAACAGAGTCGTTCAGAGTGGTTCGGTGTGAAACGCTCTCTTCTAGTGAAACTTAGAGTCGGAATTGTTCACAGTGGTGGTGATAGGAACCAGATGTCCACCTCTAAAAGCTCCCTCACAGAAAGTTACTACATGAAATAGTTATGAATTCACTGATGTCTGATGTCTGAGACACTGTTTTACAACAGTTTTAAATACTGTTTTGCCCTGAAATGTATGTTTTTTTTTAATCCATGCATGGTGGACGGGTACGTACAGGATATTCTAAGACAAACAAGTACCCAGAAAAACATACTGTTTCAGATTTGCTGCTATTGAAAGTTTTTTTCAATCAACACTTATATAAATGTATTCATATATACTGTGTGGCAACAAAAACATGAGAGCAGGATCTGGAAACGTTGTTTTACAGCATTCTAACCCACTTTGTTTAGGGTTCTGCAGTTAGTTGATAAGTTGAGCCAGGTATGTCAGAACCTGAGAACCACTAAAATGTGCAGCACGTTCATAAAGATACCTGAGTCGATAAGTTTCTCCAGAACTAACCTTTTCACATCAAACTACTCTGAATGACTTTGTTTACATTAACAAAGACAAAATTATGCAGAAATTTGGAAAAATTGGTGGAATTCATCTTCAATTAATGGAAAACACTGCAGTGCTGTGGTCTTTAGGTTCTTGATCTCCATCTATCCACAAGAACACTGCATTACCTTCTGCAAGGTTCTTCTTCAGCTGATCAGCAAGATTGTTCTGTTGCATTTTTCTGAGAATCCGCCCGGTGATCTTCCCCGCGTCCGATGGACCGTACGCACTTATCATCAGGTTCACGACCTCCTGCTGCTTTGCCTTCTCCAGTTTACCCTTAGAAATGGGGCTGAAGCCGTCTGCCACGCCGTCCGTCAAATGCCATTTAAACCTGTTAAATTCAGCATCCAGCAGATCGTCAAGGTGGTCTACGAGCACTGTAGAGACGGTGGGCATTCTGCCGTACTGTGAGGGGCAGTAGAGGACAAAATAATACATAAATGACATTGTCTATACAGTTATGCCCAGTAATTGCCATTGCACATGTAGGCACACAGGCTTTTAGTCAGTGGGATTCCTAAATATTGCTCAAGGAAGTAAGGAAGTCCTAATACTGGTCTATTGGGGATCTCTCGAACAGTCAGGTGGACATTACAAATATTTTTAATTGAATTTCTTGGCTCGATTCACACAAATTGGCCTTTGGACCATTTGGACCCAATAGAGTGATAACATTTACTTTTTTTCTCCAAAAAAGGTACATACATGGGGCTACAAGCCACTTACAAGAGTCTGAGTTTTGATAATTACATCAAATAATGAATTTTGAAACACTAAGTCCCTTAATGAAAAACCCTAAACATTAAGTCACAAAAAACGCTCTTAATCAGGGGTCATCAGTTCTGGTCCTGGAAGGCCAGAGTCTAGCACAGTTTGGTGATTTCTCTGGTCAAACACACCTTATTCACCTCTGGTAATCAGTTAATATCCTGGATTATTTGGTATGTTAGAGGAGCGAAACTGTGCTGGACAGTGGCCAAACATAAGCAGAACTGATGACCCCTGCTCTAACTCCTCAACACTGCCCAATCCTTACAAAGCCTGTCAAACAGATAGGGTTGCCAACTGTCCAGGATTTCCCTGGATTGCCCAGGTTTTTGGTTGCCTGTCCAGGAACAAAATCATTACATTCCTGGACACAGAATGTCCAGGAATCCAAGCATTTTCATATGTTAGTATTTCTTATGAAGTTTAAAACTGCTAGTTTTATCCAGTCCAATCATTTGTACATAAATAATGGGTTTAAATAGTACACATTGCCCTCAGTTGTTGGTGATATGAGACACTAAGCAGCACTTCAGTGTAATAACTGAGTAGATTAGGTTCTGTAGCTGAACTGAAATCTGAGTAGCGCAGCTACCCGTCCACTGAATTCAGTAAAAAAATCAAGCTGCTGATCGAGTGTCCAGGAACTTTACAGGGCTGAAGTGGCAACCCTACAAACAGACACAGTGTGGGGCTCTAAACCAGAACGCCAACACTGATGGGCTTTCACCACAAGATGGCATTATAGCCAAATGTGTGTAGAGTTGTCTGAAGTAAACTCCATCCAGTACAAGTTTTGTTATTCTGCTGAAATAAAAGCTGCAAGTTTCTGCTGGTTTCTTAGAAGTGAACCCTAGCAGGTCCAGCAACTATGTTAAAGGTGACTTTTCAAAGTTTCTGCATCTCTAAACAGTTAATATGTGAGTCATTCAGAGTAGTTTGGTGTGAAATGCTCCAATAACTTACAGAGTCAGAACTGTTCACAGTGGTGGTGATAGGAACCAGACGTCCACCTCTAAAAGCTCCCTCACAGAAAGTTACATGAAATGGTTATGAATTCACTGCCTGATGACTGAGACACTGTTTTATGAAAGTTTTGAGAAGATTTTGTCCTAAAACATACATTTTTGAATCCATTTATTGTGGAAAGGTGAATGCAGGGTGTTGTGAGGCAAAATGTTCCCCAAAGAAATTTTTTTTTTCATATTTATCACTATTTTCCATCATCAACATTCAATATAAAACTCAGAAGACTCGTGTAGGTTCACTGGTGGTTTTGGATAGTAAATAAAATGTCTATATTTGTGTTATGGATATTATGACTCCTGGTTCCTATCACCACCACTGTAAAGAAAACACACGCTAAACATAGCCAATGCTGGTCAATATTTGTAATTTAACTGGTTCACTGGCCATATTGGTCGAACTAGCTTGGTCAAGCAGTTCATAACCAAGCTAATTTGACCAGTATGGTCAGGTTGGCCGAGATGTAACTTTATGAACTAAACTAATACAAATGCTCTTCTATCTTCTTGAAACTTGACGGTTCTGTGGAAGAGCTCATCAATTAACATACAGATTTTGGAGGACTTCAATAGGGGTAATATAACATAGGCTGATGTCCATCACTTTCCAGGACTGAGAGCTACTGAAGTGCATTAAGTACCATTTTGAAGGATTATGGCTTCATGTAACATCCATAGTAATAGAAGATGAAACACAACACTGCATAGACCTAGTGTGCACATATCTGCTTTCTGCTCTCCTGAGCTTTTTTACTTTAGGGCAAGGATCTTTACTCCCTGATGAAAAACCCCAGTGTTTCTATTGGTTCCTGGTGGTTTTATAATGTGTTTTGGCTTTTTTTTTTAATGGGTTGATATTGCAGTATTAATTATCCTAATGGTTTAACAGGTGACCAGTGGGTGATTCCAAATGCATTTGATGGTTTCCTAATAGGATCTAAAGGTGTTCTACAAGAAACTGGTCAGGTTTATTGCAAACCAATAGACCAATATTACCAATCCCCATTAAAAAGCAAAACCATTATGTTTTAATCTTTAAGTAACAGAACTAAACTTGAACTTTTTAACCAAAATAGCCACTTTTAATGGTTTCTATGATTTCTTTCCAGCAGGGCAGTTTGAGGGAACCTGTAAAGTTGTGAAATGGAGCATTTTGTTTGTCCTGATTTGTAAGTCCAGATAACAGTCTCAAACTGACTACACAAAAACCATCATACTCTATTACATTCAGATGTAGAATAGCAGGATGTAATTCAGCTTACCTCAAAAACAAAGCAGACTGGTCGACTTCAGAAGGTTGAGTTCCTTTTTCCTCGCTTCCTTAACTTTCTGTAAGTCATACTTTCATTTTTGCTGTTGCACCTCCTCCTCTTCTTTGTCCTGTCCTAACATGTCCAGTAGATCATGTACAGCACTTAGGATTAATGCTTTGCCCAGTGCTGCGTTCAATCACAATCAGTCAATTAATTAAGCAGGTATTAGGAATTAATGAGCAATTAGAATTTGGCATATTTCATATGTTCGCATTAGAGTGTCTCATTAGAGTTTCATATCCATACATTCCACAAGCTTTAAGATGGTGTTAGGTATCTCAGGCTCCCCCTTGTGGACGGTCGTGGAAACATCTCTTGACATCTCCTCTTACAAGCTAAACTAAGGCTGCAAAATGATATCATATAAATATCGGGAAGATAATTGCTTAAAAATAATCAATCAGAATTGAACACATTTGTTTAGGCTTCGATTAGAGCAGAATATTTAGGTGACGCTGGGCGACTAATGTGGTAAATCTAATACTAATTTCTACAGTTACTGTCTCTATGAATCAGCATCAAAAGATACATTACTGTTCAAAAGTTTGGAAACACTTGTCATATTAATGATTGCTGTTGTTTTAGTCAATAATAACTTATACAATGTAGTTTGAAAGGCTATAAGATTGACATCTGTATTTCAAGATGTTTTATTTAATATTTCAAGTTGCTAAATGATAAAAAGTCTGTAATTATCTATTTATATTGCAATAAGTTATCTGCTTTGTGGATATTAATTCATTCTCAATGTTCCACAGCCTCTCCAGTCACTGTAGAATTTTCTAAAACTCTGGGCTGGATTTTCCCCAAAAAGCATCTTAGACTATTCTTAAACGGTAGCGTGAGTATCACACTGAAATGACCAGTTAAGAAGACCTGATTTTGGGAAACTGGGCCCTGAGGCCCCACCAAAAATGTAAACATTAAGAATTAAGAAAATAATGAAATCAATTTCCAGAATTCATCATATTTAAAAAGAAAAGATCAAAGCTCAGGGCAGATAACATGACCAAAAATGAATGTAAATAGATAATTACGGTGCATTATTTATCACTTTATTCAAAACTTTATTCCCAATTCTTGAAATATTGACTGCAATATCTAAAGATACCTTTCCTATTTTGAACAAATAGTTTAAATTCATATTGTATAAGTTATTGTTGTATATAAAATAACACAATATCCAACTTTGGGGGCTGACCAATCATATTATTTTATACAGAAAAATATGACCTTGCTCATTTTGTATGTAATGATTTCTATCATAAACACACCAAAACACTTTTTAACTATGCATGCACAGGGGGAAATGTGATAAATAAATAGTGAATAAACCAAATGCAAAAAATTGTTTTGAAGTGGTGTGCTCTTTAAAATTTTAATGTTCTTGATTTTTTTGGGAGCAAAGTCATGATTTATAAGTTTTTTTGTTTTTGTTTTTTTTTCTGGCAGTATAATGAAGAATGATACAAGCAATATGAACTAAAACAAACAAAACAACAAAAAAAAAAAACGTGTGTGGGGCTCTAAGGGACTGTTATTATGTATAATGCATATTCTTGCACTTTAATATTGCTATATAAGGCATTTCAAAATGTAGAATTTTAATTTATTTTTTCTTTGTTGCATTTTAATTGGTCAGTATATTTTTTTCACACTGTTCTCTCGAGTGACCATCAGTCTAATCCTGACATTGACCCCCGAACCTGTCAGACCAAATCTGCACCGCTGATGGTAATCCACCTGCTCTTCTTAAATCTCTAAAACTAAAACTCGCTGATCTGTTTAAATACTGGCCTAAATCCAGAGCTGAAACTGGATACGTTGAATCAGACAGCACAGAAAGCAAAAGGTGTGACCTAAAAAAAACTTTTAACTGTATAGTAAAGCAAATGTTGGTCAACTTTTTTTTGACGTTTTTTGACACATTAACCCCTTAAATGGTCAGAGTTCACTGGCAGGCCCAGCGTTTTATTACACTCTTCTATAACCTAACAATAACTCAGCCAGTTTGCATTGAGGTCCCTGTAGTTACTGAATAACAAGACATAGTATACTCTTTTAAAGATGGTGCTTCAAGGGTTCTTTAGTAAAGAAAACGGTTCTATATAGAACCATGAACACTCAAAGAACGCTTTGCATGATTAAAGGGTTCTTTGCATTATGGAAGTTTTCTTCAGACTGATGGAGAATGTGATGTAGAGGTTTCAAATGGTTCTATATAGCACCCAAATAGTTCTTCTATTGCTACGGTCTCAAGCTTGTAACAATAGAAGAACTCTTTTGGGTGCTATATAGAACCCTTTTCAAAAAGGTTTTATATAGAACCATCTACAGCACATTCTCCAACAGTCTCAAGAACACTTCCATAATGCAAAGAACCCTTTAATCATACAAAGGGTTCTTTGAGTGCTCATGGTTCTGTATAGAACCATTTTCTTTACTAAAGAACCCTTGAAGATCCATCTTTTTAAAGAGTGTATGTAAAAAGCCTGGAATTTTGAGGGGTTAAATATCAGCCCTTAACCCCATCAATTCAAGTGTCTTGCAGATGATCCATTCTAAGAATTTGGGCCCTTCAACTCAGTTTAAATCTGCCAGCAGAGAAATTATGGCATGTGTATGTCAAAATAGCGATATTTACATGCAGCCTGATAATCTGCTAATAATCTTGTTACAGTTTGTTAATAATCTGACTAATAGCTCAATTGTAGTAGAATGTGTCCATGTAAATGCCTCAACCAGAATAGTCTAGTCTGATTGAGGACATTCAGAATATAATCTCTATCTGACTGAATGAGGTGGGTAAATAATCTGTTAAATAAAAGAATAATAGCCATGTAAACGCCTGTATCTGATTACATTCCCTATCGGAAAGTTTAAGTACGTTCTGCATGTGCATCGCTTCATAGTGAAACTTTATAACATTTAACATGGTAGGAGTAGTAACTGGTCTGCAGAGGAGATGAAGTTCATGCTTCAAACTTTAGAAGACTTAAAATAGTTCTAGGATGGACGGATGGTCTCAGAACGTTGCAGGATGTGACGTCCTCCTCTCGGAGCTTCTTGAATAAGGACTTGTGAAGAACATTTTCCTGAATCTACCGTAATTTTAAAGCAATTAAAAACTGAAGTGCGCCAACTGAAACCTCAGCTAACACATTTCTGCTCATCTCACTCTGACTGGACTCATGTGATGCTCTGTAATATCCACATTAAGTAGTTCTCTATGTACACATGTAATCTTATATCTGATTACTTGTACTGTGCATGTAAATAAAGATTTTCATCAGATTGTTGAGTAGATCTGCATATAAATATCACAGTCTTAATCTAGAATCAGAATGAATTCAATCAGATTAGCATCTAAACATAGCCAGTGTGTAGAATCTGAGCTTTCTGTGTGCTACTGTTTTTCCTATCACTGTATAAAATATGCATGAGGCTCCTTTCATCATTAGTTAGTACTATTATTTTGCAGAGTGAGTGCACAAGCTCATTCAGAGTGTAGTTCGGATCGGATAAGAGTTTATTTTTATTTCGTCTGATCAGAGTAACAATAAAACATGTCTGTTGCGTGACATGTTGCTTTTCATGAGTTCTCTTGTCCAGTTTGTGACACACATCCACACATTTTTGGCTTTGTTATATCACATTGTTTGTACATTAAATAAATGCAACAACAGCTCTGAGAAGTCAGCCTTAAGGGGTGAATAGTTGACTGAGAAAAATGATCCTACATTGGTCTGTGCTTAGAAAATTTGATCAAGTTAACTTGTACATTTCGGGGAACCCACTGAACAGAAAACAGCAGAAACTCAGAATTATATTTGCTGATTTTTAAAAAAGAAAAGAGCGAAATACATAATCTATCGGTTCATGCAGTGGCAATAATTATCAACCATTTGTTGTTGTGTAGGCCAATGTACTCTAAAGTTTTGTGTGTATGATCTAATGTGTGTAATATTACACGTAAACATCTGCAGGAAAGGCCAGCCACTGGAATCTGTTTCTGACCACTTTTCATAAGTCTTTGTCCAGTCGGCCTATTCTTATATTCTGCTCCAGCATAGTGCTATATTTCCCTATAGCCTCGTATTAGCTGTATTTTATTGTAAACCCTTAATGTCTGACTGCTAATGCTAATGTTGAACAGAAGCATTTCTGGCAGATCAATTAACCAATCAACTGGTCTAATCGAAGACAGGCAGCCAATCCCAAACTGAGCTGTGGCTGATTAACAAGATTTGAGTTTCTGAGCGCAGTGTCGCCACATCAGTCTCAACCCCAAGGCCCTCCACCTCCATCGTTCTCATCGTCATCTCCATCGTCGTCCTTCTTCTTCTTTTTCTTCTTGTCTTCCACCTTGTATTTGAGCCGGCGGATGGGGTCCGTCATGCTGCGCATTTTGCTCTCGTCGAACTCCTCGTTCATCATGAAGTTTCTGTCGATGAGCTCAGCCCCTTCCTGCCAGTTGCGGAAGCAGTCCGGCCCGAGCGTGGAGATTTCCTTCACGGCGTTCGGAGACAGGACCGAGCAGTCGGGCCGCAGGACCACAACCGTGGGCAGGTCCTCCACCTCAAACATCACCCCCAGCTCCCTGTGACAGAGAAACCACACATGAACTGAAAAAGACTACAGTCTGCAAAGGTACTAGGCATAAACTCTCACTGAAATATACCCCAACATTACAGTGATGTTTACACCATAACAGGCATAATAGACAGGCCTACATGCCTGTAAAACCACAGATAATCAGAGAGCAAAACTGGGGTTAAATCTAGGAATATGAGTACCTGGTTAACCGTTAAAGATGCCAGTATTCGAGTACGGAAATCAATATTCAGGTATCTGTTATATTTCATTGAAAGACAACCAGGGAAATATGAAGGCCAACAATTCAGTCAAACCTGACACTTTTGGTCATATTAGCGAGTAAGTATTGTAGAGTGTTCAAGAAACATGTGCTTGTTAATGCCAGGTTATTAGTTCTGCAGCATTTATTTGCTGGGTTATTCTAAAGGGACTCTTGTTGTAAAGGCGAGACTAGCCCACTGGCTGTGTTTTCTTGTAGTTCAAAAAGAACCGAGATCAGTCAAAGTTCTTATACACTCTGAGAAATAAAGGTACTAAACTGTCACTGATGCAGTGCCCCTCTTGTCACTGGGGTGGTACCTTTAGTCAGGGAACATAACTGTACCACAATCCACTGAAATTATATTTTCTAAGCTGTACTGACTCCACACACCCCGTCTCGCCTCCAGGCTTTTATTTTACCGTTCTGTTTTAAAACATTCGGTTATGAAAAGCTACAAATACGTACTTTTTACCTGGAAAAGCTTATTTAAGGTTCACAATCAGACCTTAAAACCACTGTTGTACCTTTGAAGGAACATTTACATTGTTTGTACCTTGATGAATGAAAAATGTACCTGCACAGAACCTTTATTTCTAACAGAGTAAGAAAGTCTGTTGACTCGGCGACCTTCTTTGAAAGTTATTCTCAGTCATACAAGAGTGGATTCCTATCTCTTTGACAGGGGAGAGACCAAAATACTCTAAGCTGAAGATCAGATTACAGTTTCAAAAGCACATTTGACATCACTGGTAAAATCTGAGAAAAACCTCATAAATATTTTGTCATGTTTGGCTTAATAATGCACAACAAATGGAGTTTTCAGACTTGTTCTGGCTACTGGACTTGTGCAGATCTCCACAACGAAGGGGGCTTTTCCCGCTAGCGCCGTAAGATTGTTGACCCTTCTCCACTTTTTATCAAAGGGCGGGACTTTCTCAACAAACAGATGCCTTGCTGAATCTTACAAGCTTTCGCATTCATATCGTAACCAGTGACTGGTCTCTTCATTTATATCTCTGGATCAGTGTAGCGCTGATGCCTAAGGGATAAGATGTAGCGAAGCTAGAGTGAGAAAATTCTGCTTGTGTACAGTGTGGCTGTGGCCAACAACAGCTTGTTAATAAAGCACAATGACTTTTGCAATAGATACGTCTCCTTTTTATAGCAGTAAACTTTAAAGTATGTTATAATTTTCTTCTCCAAAACATGAGTGTCTGAATGTGAGCATGGTGCCAAGGACATGCTATTAAAGTTGTTAAGGACGTTGCTGAGAACTCAGCAATAGTTTGGCTTTATAAGTAACTACTGTGATAAGGTGGAACTAAACCCTGCAGATCAGATCTCCAGGATCAGGGCTGAGCTCCCCTGTGTTTAATTCAATATGTGGAGTTGAGTATGGGTCATGAAATATTTATTATATAATAATGTATTATATAATAAAGAAATAGTTTCTTAATTTTCTCCCAAGCCCCAAATGTAGTTGATCAGCCAAGTCGAACAGCCACCTTGAAGCCTGTATTTTGGATAACTTTTGTCCATCTTTATAGGTAACAGTGTGTCATACAATTCTATTACAAGTCTATTAGAGATAACAAAAAAACTCCACATGGTTTGAGGCAAACGTGCAAAACCAGACACTTTAGAAGCCAAACATGTCTTGGCTAATTAAATACATTTGGATAAAAAACTGTACAAATTAGATTTTTTCACCAAACTATTCCTTCCAACTCCTTGAACATATGGAGGTACCAGCCAGTAACCAATAAGAAGGTAATTCCCGATTTTAACCAACCATAATTGGTTGCATTTCATTGTATAATGACCAAAGATTGGAAATCGTCAACTACACTGGTTGCATTTCATTGTATGATGACCAAAGATTGGAAACCATCAACTACACATTGTGAAGCATTGTTCTCGTACTTCCTGTAGGGGTCCTCATAGGGCAGGAACAAGCAGCGTTTGGGCAGCTCCTTCAGGAACTTCTCCTGCTGGTCCTCTGAGGTGTCCAGAGAGATGTAGAGCAGCACCAGCTGTGCCGAGCGCTCCACGTAAAACTCATCTGTCAGTTTTTTGAAGAAGGCTTTGAGTGTGGGGGCAAAGTCCTGACATCTCTCACAGTCGCCCGAGCCGAAGAACAGCATGAGGATCCGGTTCTGGAGGCGCAGGATGATCTCGCGCTCCGTGTCCAGCTCATCCTTGTCCTTGTTGTTCTTCACCAGGACTTTGCCCAAGAAGAGGTCTACCATGGCAAGTTCTGCTAAGACAACAGGAGACATAAGAACCCCAAAGTCTGTAAATATGATGTGTGACAGGATCTTTTTGTCATTTTTTCAACCAGAGTACCAGCAGGAAGGCAAAAGGTAAAGTTCCCAGACAATCCACTGATAAGTGTCTAGGCACTGAACATATGTGTTTTCAGCTTTTTTCCCAAATCCAGCCCACATGCCACATGCAATCAAATTCCTACATATATGTTTGCACAAATTTTAGTTTGTTTGCACAGATAACTTTTCTGTATTGTTCTTTAATGGTGCATGTCAATTATCAACTGCTGGTGTGAGTTAATTCTAAGACCCATGAGCACTTAGCACCTATCTGTGAATCAGTTTCTGCTATGAATTATTTTACTATGAATTATTCAGTTTCTTCTATAAATTATTCAGTAACTACTGTAAAACATATAGTAAAAAAATATTCAGTAACAACTATGAATTATTCATATTAGTAACTGTAATAAATCATTCAGTATCTACTCTGAATTATTTAGTATCTACCATGAATTATTTAGTATCTACTATTAATTATTGAGTATCTACAATGAATTATTCAGTATCTACTATGAATTATTACTATCTGTGATGAATTATTTAGTATCTACTATGAGTTATTCAGCAACTACTAAGAAATTATTCAGTAACTATGATAAATAATTCAGTATCTACTCGGAGTTATTCAGTATCTACTATGAATTCTGCGGTGTCTATAATTAATATTGAATAACTACTATTATTTATTATCACTGAATTACTCAGTACTACAAACAGTACTATCAATTATTAATTATAACTATGGATTATTCAGTATTTACTATGAATTATTCATTATCACTATGAATTTTTCAGTATCTACAATGAATTATTCAGTAACTACTATAAAACGAATGGGTAAATTATGTAGTTATGAGAGTACGACAGAATTATAGGCCTTTAAAGTGTAAGGGGTTAAAGCAATAAAGTGCCTGTGGCTTGCACATAATAGAGCAGGGGTGTCCAGTCTTATGTGCTGAGGCCGGTGTGGCTGCAGGTTTTCACTCCAACAAAGCAGGAGGTCACCTGATAAAATGTTTGAAGACCAACTGATGAAACAAGTGGAATCAGGTGAGCTCCAGCTTGTTTGGAGTAAAAAAACCTGGCCACACCAGCCCTTTGTGGGTAAGGCTGGACACCCCTGTAATAGAGCAATAAAGCTACATACTGCAGCACATTCTGTACACATCCCAGGTAAATAAGGCCCTGTCATGTTTACAGTTTCTCTCAGCAAAACAAGCTCCGACAGTAATCTTATTCACAAAAAGCACTTAGCCGCAGCCCCGATAAGCACGGCTGAAATAGTCCACAGAATGGATTATGGGTGCAGCTCTCACCCTCTCACTTTTCGCGCTGAAATTCCGAGGAAGTTTTTGGGTTCACCTTTTGGGCTGAAGCTCTGATGTACTTGTGAAGCTTGGGAGAACCCGTCGTCACAGCTGCAGGAAAGGGCTGGCGTTTCCTTGCCTGGCTGCTTACGAGCTCTGATGCTGAAGGCGCTCTGGCGTCCGCCCCTCCAAACGCCTGTGCCGTTGGAGATTAAGAGGGTAAATCCGGGCAGCAGACAGAGTTGAGTGTTATCCAGCACCAGCATGTGTGTGTGTGTAAGGACAGTGAAAGAACCGCCACCTCTGCACTCTCGGACACTGTTCTCTGACCACTAAACTGTCCAGCTAATCCTATTTCCTGAAGTGTCTGGCCCAGTGACAGACAGGAAAATCTGACTAGAAAAACAGAGCATTTTATCTCAGCGCTCTTATTAATTAAGGCGCCAAAAAGGATTGCTAGTGTAGTAACATAGTAGAACAATTGTAGGTTCTACCTTTTATTGGATGGTTCTTCAGAGAGGCATTTTTATGTGTGAGAAACTTTGTTTCAACAATGTAAAAGTTCTAGGAAGACCCTCATTTTCCAAGACATTTCCTATGACTTACAAGAGTCAAGTCAAGTCAAGAGGCTTTTATTGTCATTCCATCTATGCACAAGTACACAGTGGAGTGAAATTACGTTCCTCCAGGAACAACACGGTGCAAGAAGGAACAAAAATGGTTCTTCTAAAACCCCTTTTGGTACACACATTAAAAAAGATGGCTCTTCATTGGTTCTTTAGTAAAGAAAATGGTTCTATATAGAACCACGAACGCTCGTATAACCCTTTGCTTGATTAAAGAGTTCTTTACATCGTGAAAGTGTTCTATGATGGAGAATGTGTTGTAGATGGTTCATATAGAACCCTTTTGAAGAGAGTTCTATAAAGCACCAAGACATCATAGCAATAGAAGAACCATTCTTGGTGCTATATAGAAGCATCTACAGCACATTCTGAAGAACCTTTTCACAATGCAATCATGCAAAGGGTTCTTTGAGTGTTTGTGGTTCTATACAGAACCCTCTTTACTAAAGAACCCTTGAAGAACCATCTTTTTTAGGAGCGTACCTTTATTTTTAAGAGTGAGGAATGATCACTTCCAGGAGCAATCAGGCTAATGCAGCCTAGCTAATAAGTAATGAAAGCTAATGCCCTACAGATTAGCATCGTGCTAATTGCATGACTAAATCATCTCACACTCACCTCAAAGTGTGTGGAGCTGTTCAGTATCTCTGACAGACTTGATTATGTGGTTTTGTGGAGTTTCTTACACCTGTTAGCCACATTAGCCTCATAGCTCCAGTACTAAACTAAGGAGCAACTTCAGACACCAAACATGTCTTAGCTGATTGACTACATTTGATTCATTTAAGGTGGGGAAAATGGTGCAGATTGACCCCTTTATTCCTCCATTAGAAGCATAAATTGAGTGTGGATGATAAAAACAGTCATTTTTGAACATATTTCAGATTAAAAATGAAGCGCAGTGAAAATCCATCTTGTTGTTTGTGTCTCTGTTGGGATCGCACTCCCTCTCTCTCACAGCAAGAGAGTAGCTTTCAGAATTTGCTTTGTTAAAGGATTGCGGGGAGGGTTGTCAAAGATCCTGTAAGCTGCCTTGGCCAAAAATACCCCTGGGCCTTAATCCAATATAGGGATAGTGAGAGTGAGTGAGTGAGCTAGAAGGGAGGGGGGCAAGGAGAGATGAGGAGGATTAATAAAAGGTGAAAACACGACTAGTCAGGCCTTAAACGCCAGCGGTGGGCGAAGCACACAAACCATGTACTTGAGTTAAAGTAGAGATGCCCAAGGTAAAATATTACTGCAGTAAAAGTAGAAGTTCCTCCCTTTAGACCTCCACTGGAATAAAAGCACAAAAGTATTTTCCCTCAAATGTACTTAAGTATCAAAAGTGAAAGAACTAAAGTATTAATTATGGCTCTAATGTCCTATTATCATTTTTATAACAAGCTTTATCTCTTGCTTTATTAACTCATTTTAGGAGAAAATACTTTTAATAGAATGTCATTAATTAGTCTCTTAAAATTATCATAAGGACAAAACACTGAAGGCAAACAGTTTCCATTAGGTAGAACTGAGTGGCTCTGAAATAAGAAGCAAAGTTTCGGTTTAGGATTTATTTGCAACTTATTTACAAGTTTAAGTTTAATAAAATCTTTGAACTCAGGTTCACAAATGAGTTTCCTTTACTAAACTGCATCTGTAGGTCTCTGTTCATAAACATAAACTAGCAAAAACAAATTCACTATAAAATGAAATAGTGTTTGTATAAATTCAGAAAAAAGACACGTCAGTCACAACTGCATATGTGTACATATTTCTATATTGTGGTCTATTTACCCACAAAGTCGAGAGCAATATGTTATATCTGTTCACTAATTCTTTGATGTGTAATCGTCAGTCAGTGTTTGCATTAACCCCATCCTGCTTTACCTGCTAAAGTGACCTAAGTATAGTGTGGATATGCTTGCACTGGGTCGGTATGACCAACAGGTCAAAACAAGCTCAAAACTAAGTGAGCGCTGTGCCCTGATTGGTGTTTTTGCTTTGCGCTTCTTTCATTTTGACATGTTACATTTTTATGCACACAAAAGCCAAAAGGAATGACAGATTTCTCATAATGTAGTGGAGTAAGAAGTAAAAAGTCACCCAAAATGGAAAAACTTCAGTAAAGTACAGATACACAAAAAACTACTTAAGTACAGTAACGAATTACATTTACTTATTTACTGTCCACCACTGTTAAACGCACAGGCACACATTGACGGCTCGATGAACGTGCCAGTGTCCAAAATATACAGATAGATAAACCAACCTATTGTAGCTGTCAGAACAAAACCTCCAAAAAGGTAACAGTACACGAGAAGGAAAAACATTCTTAACTTCTAATGGGTGTTAATGGAACCAGATCTTTTAAGTAATTCTGGACTGTTTCTGTTGGTCTGTTCATCATGAAATTTTAACACAGTGTGGTTTTCAAATTATGCAAAAAAGTTACAAAATGGCAAAAATGTAAGTACAAAGTTTTTGCATCACAGCAACAATATGTTGATATATGACTTGAAAGCCAATGATAAGTAATGGCTAACTGGCAAAAATGAAGTAAACCCAGTGTT
Source organism: Colossoma macropomum (assembly GCF_904425465.1). NCBI lineage: Eukaryota > Metazoa > Chordata > Actinopteri > Characiformes > Serrasalmidae > Colossoma > Colossoma macropomum. Next base: position 6,380,566 of record NW_023494808.1, on the reverse strand, counting down.
GTGTCCTGATGTGGGAGGGGCCAGCTGACACTTGCTAGCCTGCCCAAGTGTAGGGCTATTGTCACAAACATATATAATTTAATATTATTTTCTACACTTTCCTACACTTACTACTAATGCTACATAATATGGCCAGAAGTATGTGGACACCCTTCTACATATTGAGTTCAGTTTCCGCCTCACAAGCACAAAGCCATGCAATCTCCATATACAAACAGTAGCAGTAGAACAGGTCGCACTGAAAAGCTCAGTGACCTTGACCATGACTGTTATGATGCCACCACAAGTCGGTTTGTGAAATTTCTGTCCTGCTAAATCTGCCCCACTCAACTGTAAGTGCTATTATTGTGAAACTGATTTGTCTAGGACCAACAGTAGCTCAGCCACGAAGCAGTAGACCACGCAAACTCACAGAGTGGGGCTGCTGAGTGCTAACCTTCTGTTCCCTACCATCTGTTTTATCACTTACTACAGAGTTCCAGCCTCTGGAAGCCACATCAGCACAAGAACTGTGCTTCAGGAGCTTCATGAAATGGGTTTTCATGGCTGAGCAGCTGCACACAAGCCTAAGATCACTATGCTCAATGCCAAACGTCGGCTGGAGTGGTGTAAAGCACCACCACTGGACTCTGGAACAGTGAAACGTGTTCTCTGGAGTGATGAATCAGCTTCACTATCTGTCAGTCTGATGATGAATCTGGGTTTGGTGGATGTCAGGAGAACATTATCTACCGGAATGCAGAGCCAACAGTAAAGTTTGGTGGAGGAGGGATGATGGGCTGGGGCTGTTTTTCAGCCCCCTTAGTTCCAGTGAAGGGTGATGTTGATGCTGCAGCATTTTACACAGTTATCTGCTTCCAGCTTTGTGGGAACAGTTTGGGGAAGAGCCTTTCCTGTTCCAGCATGACTGAGCCCCTGTGCACAAAGCAGCTCTATAAAGACATGGAGTGACCAGTTCGGTGTGGAGGAACTCCAGTGGCCTGCACAGAGCCCTGACCTCAACCCCACTGAACACCTTTAGGATAAACTGGAATGTAGATTGTGAGCCAGACCCTCTCATCCAACATCAGTGTCTGACCTCACAAATGCTCTTTTGATTGAATGGGCACAAATTCACATAGATACACTCCAAAATCTTGTGGAGGCCGAAATGCCAGGGGAGGGGGCTCCTTATTAGCGCCAGTGGTTTTGGAAAGGGATGTCCACCAAGCTCATACAGGTGTGAAGGTCAGATTTTCAGACTCTTAGCCACATAGTACATAACACATTGTCCTTCTATCCCTAACTGACTCCCTAAGAACCGACTCTCTGTGTGTTTTTCCTTTCTTCGCTGAGTTAAACAGCTGCCCATCCTGTGCGTCTGATGCTGTTGCTTCTTCTGCCTTAATTGAGTGCCCACTGCTCGCCAGCCTTCTGGGCCTGTTTGACTACCATGGAGCTTCATGCTATACAAAGCTGTGCAAACCTCACCTTCATGAACTGACCCTCTTGCTGCTGCTGCATAAACTCAAACTATCTAATTAACCATTGTTAATTAATTGTTAATTAATGGTCCACCTGTTTTCCCCGTTTTGTATTCTGTATTTTAAACTAATGCTGTTTGCTATCTGGTGTCGACCAGAGGAGGATGGGTTCCCCTTTTGAGTCTTGGTTCCTCTCAAGGTTTCCTCTTGCTCTTAGGGAGTTTATCTTGCCACTGTCGCCATTGGCGACGCTCATGGGGGCTCGGACCTGGATTTTTCTGTAAATCTGCTTTGTGACAACACCTGTCGTAAAAAGCGCTACATAAATAAACTTTGTCTTGGTTCCTCTCAAGGACTTGACTTGACTTGACTAACTAACATAGAGCACATATGCTTATTAGTGGTCTCTGCACATTCATATCTGCATGAACAGACTTCCTGGCCCTCATCCACTCACACAGGGCTAAAACATGGTGCCTGTGTGTTGTGGCCTGTTTAACTTTAGCTCACTAATTATCACCCCAGTTACTGGTAATGAGAGACACGACACGAAGTGAGGAAAGCGTATCACACACGAGGCAAGACGGATGAACACGCGCTGCCTGAGGCTACAGCTTGAGCAACATTAAGATCATATCATGTTTTATATCTTGGGCTGGATGTGTCAGATTCCGGATTGGAGAAGCTTCAAGAGAAAAATTACACGCTGTAAAAATATAAACTTCTGTCTGTAGTCAGCCAACTCTATAATACACACACAGACAGCATGCAGATTTACAGTGTGTGCCTAAAAGAAGTAGCAAGTAAAATTATAACATGCTATAAAGTTTAAGACGGGAGAAATCATAAGCTGCATTCGAGTCTCTTCTCTAATTATGGGTTTTACATTTTAAAAATCAGTGCTGTTTCCCATCTGCCTTGCTGCGTAAACCAATAAGGCTTCTTTCTACCTTATTTTAGAATATCACTGCTGTCGGACCGAAATGTCCATTTTTATCGTTTTTCAGTTTTTGACATAATTTGAAAATACCAACTGTCCTTTACGTTATGTGTAAATTTCATAACGAATAGACCAAAACAGCTCAAAATTACTAGGAAAAAAGTCTGGTTCCATTGACTTACATTAAAAGTAAAGCAGGTTTTTTCCTTCTCCTGTAAAGTTACCATTTTGGAGATACAAGGTTTTGGTCTGACAGCCTTGATAGGCTAAAAAAAGATTCTGTAACACTTTACAACGTCAGGTCCTAACAAACAGCAACCTAATCAATACCTAATGGATTGTTAATAGTTTTATAATAGTTCCATATGCATTAATAAATGGTAACATTGGAATTATTAACCATTAGTGTCAATCATTTTGAATTGTAGAAATCTAATCATTATAGTTTGTTAAAAATGTTGTTTTATACTCATAACTCAGATTATGTATCTTAGTATTAAGCATTTAGTTACATAAAATCATTTTATAATGTTTGAATTGCCTGTCTAGTTTTAAATAATTGAGTATTTACTATCTTGCTACTGTGATGGATAAACCTTTCCTTTATACTTAGTTAATCATTATTAGTTGGTTAATAAGTACTTTTCAACCATTAATAATCATTAATTGGACCCCTGTTACAAAGCTGTGAATGTATTTATAACAATACATTGTCTAATTACACAAATATATTTATGACAAGCATGCACAGTGTTTTTATATTATTTGTATGTAAATTAAATGGTTAATAATTCAAATTGTATCATTCATTAATGCATTAGCCACAGCTGTATCAGTATAAACTATTATGGCTAAATGGCAGATAAGTTATTTATAGCGGCAAATATTCAGAACAGGGTTTACTTGATAGGGAAAAAAAGATCAAAAACCATATTTAAGAAACACTTTTTGCTTTATTGTTTGGTATAAAGGCACGTCTTGATAAATATTCAATGACGAAAGTGACAAAATGAAAGTGACAGGTGTGAAAATAAAGGGAGGATCTGTTTTAATCGGCAATCTATTCAGTTACTGCTCTCATTTTTCAGGATTTACAATTTAGCCCAAAACGAAGAAAAACAATTCTTAAAATTCGGTGAAAAACATCAAACATTGAACATTTTATTGCTCTACCCTCCAATACAATCTTAACATAAGATAAAAAGAAGATGAGAACATGATTTAAAAAGAAAGAAAAAGAAGTAGTCTCCCTCTGTGGCCTTTCACTTGTGCACACTGGCCAGCAGGTGGAGCACTTCTGGCTCTACTTGGCAATCAGTCAACACTGTTACTATCGATTCCATATTTACAGCGATGGTGATTAATCTGGTTTAGCGGAACGAGCAATAAATTAGTCAATCTGCAAGCAGGGATATTTTACACAATCAGAGGGCAGAAGACGCCACCGTCAGCTGATCTGGGTCACAAAAAACTACGAAAACATCTTAGCTTAGCAGAAAACATCTCCAAAGAACGTTTCACACGCGGACTTTGTGTTTTATAGTCAAACGAGTGAAAGTACAGGGTCACAAATGTCCAAACGACCTCCTCTCCGATGCCAAGGCTTCGTTCAAGGCACACTGAAATGATAACATGAGTTAAAGGTTCTTCCTGAAGTTGATTCATGCTGCACATCTTTTGCTTTTTTTAATATTTAGGTGTTTCAGTACATTTGGCAATTCAGTATATACATTAAAAACCATGTTACGGTAGCACTGGAAGACCAAGTTCTGAAGAACAAAACATTTTCTTTCTCCCAAGATGAAAAGTAACCATTATAATTTATAAGCATGCCTGAGCTGTCAGTCAAGTATTTCAGGCCAACCCTCGATCTCACTCGCAGTAACTATGATCACAAGGCAAAAATCATCTTGTGCCCCGAGAAATATTCCATCTTAACACCATATATAAAGATCTGATACGTGTCTGAATCAGTTCTGTATAGTAACGCTGATCAAACTGCAACTGTTTGTTTTTTTTTGTGTTTCAAGCAGCACAAATGTGTTCGCGAATGAATACATAAAAGCAGCTCATGCTTTTCCCAAATGGTTCTTGTGCTTGTAGGAAAAACCTACTAGACATTACGTGGTTCTTCAAATTTTAAAAAGGTTCTTCACACTCGCACATCTCACTTAGCAAAACAGGATCCTTTCTGAAAGGCAACCATACGGAGCTGTTGCTATAATTTCCTGGAATGTTATCTTGAAATAACAAATTAATTATCTTGTGATCTCAAGGCAACAACTTTGTTATCTTGAGATAACAAGATAATTAACTCGTTATCTCAGGGCAACAACCTAATCTTCAAAATCACAAGAAAATTTACTCGTTATCTCAAGACAACTTTTATCTTGAGATCAAGATAATTAACTTGTTATCTTAACATAACTTTTTCTTGAGATCCCAAGATAATTAACTTATTATCTCAAGAAAAATTGGTTATCTTCAGATCACAAGATAGTTTACTCATTCTCAAGATAACAACTTAATGGAGATAACATCCATTAATGTGATAATATGAGATACTTATTTCAAGGTCAAGTTGTTATCTTGAGACCACAACCTTTGTTATCTTGAGATAAGATACTTAACTCATTATCTCGAGATATTAACTTTGTAAACAAATTTGTTATCGAGATCAAGATAGTTGACTTGTTCTCTCAACATAACATCTTGAGATCCCAAGATAATTAACTTGTTATCTAAGATAAAAGTTGTCATCTTGTTATTTTAAGATCACAACTTTTGTTATCTCGAGATAATTAACTCGCTACCCAAACATAATTCAGAAAACTGTAACTACCTCATGGCCTCTCTGGACTTCCGTACAGCTGAGAACCAGAAGGGTTCCACAGAGAGCCTCAAAACATGTAGATTGCAGTTTTTTAGTGCTGGATGTTCAGTTAGTTCAGATCTGCTGTACAAAGAGTGAAGACTTTAAAGTTCTACTGCAACATCGCGACTCTTCAACTCTCACTGGATGCCTGCAGCAACAATAGAAGTGTAGTTATGTATTTTAATATCAACACTATATTACTTACAAACTAATAAAACACTGTCCTGTATTTCTTCCTCTTTAATTTTGGTCCCATCTCTCCCAGTAAATCTTACCCAGTTACCTAGTAAACTCCCACCATAAGCCCACCCCATTTAATACTTTTGGTCTCTACACTCTTAAAAAAGGTTATTCAAGGGCTCTTTAGTAAAGAAAATGGGTCTATATAGAACCATGAACACTCAAAGAGCCCTTTGCATGATAAAAGGGTTCTTCACATTATGAAAGGAACCTTCAAGAATTGATGGAAACTGCATGAATAAACGGTTCTATATAGAATCTTTTTGAAAAGGGTTCTATATAGCACCCAAAAGGGTTCTTCTATTGTTACAAGCTTGACATCGTAACAATAGAAGAACCCTTTTTGGTGCAATATAGAACCATTTTCAAAAAGGTTCTACATAGAACCATCTACAGTACATTCTCCATCAATCTGAAGAAGTATTTCACCATGCAAAGAACCATTTAGGCAAACACATGGTTCCTTCAGTGTTCATGGCTCTATACAGAACTATTTTCTTTACTAAAGAACCCTTGAAGAACCATCTTAAAGAGTGTACATGCTTACCTCATTTATATTGCTTAAAACAGAATATAGTGTATTTCTTTGACTGCCCCCAACACACACTGTCCAGTAGGGGGAGACTCCCTAAAACCTCCTAAAACTCAGGAATAAGAGAATGTTCGTTTGCCAGGCTGTAAAAGGTCATCAACACTGAGCATTAGTGTGTCTGTCGGCCAGTTAAATCCACAGTTTGAAATTCAAAAGAAGATTGAAGCAGCTGCTATGAACCTACTGTGTGAAGTTACCTGCTTATGAGAGCGAGGAACTGAACTGTGGACCCCATACGACACACTGTCCCACGCCTCAGCTCCTCGCTCTCACACACATTCGTTTTAGAGTAGTTACCGAATAACTGACACTTATAAATTACTCACTAACCCCCCAGTCCCAGTTTAGTCCCTGGCTCTTAGAGCTCATCCCTGGCTGTGCTGTCCAGCGCTGACTGCAGGACGTCCGTGTTCTGGGCCTCGGAGCTGAGCTCCTCCTGTTCGAGGGTTTTGCGGGAGCGTGCCCTGTCCCAGTCCGTCCGTAGCGTCTCATTATCCCACACCGTGGACGTCTCTGTGTCGCTGATGTAGCCGGGGTCACCCGTGTAGTGAGTGGGGAAGACCAGCAAGGGCTCGGCCGAGAACGCCTGAAGATCTCTCGGCTCAAAGTGGGACATGTAGTCCTCCCTGGAGAGAGAAACAGAGAGAGGGTTAGGTTTTAGCATGTAGTGGCCAGTGAGTGGAAGCACAAGGTAGGTGTTTCTAATGAAGTGGCCAGTGAGTGGAAGCACAAGGTAGGTGTTTCTAATAAAGTGGCCAGTAAGTGGAAGCAGAAGGTAGGCGTTTCTAATAACGTGGCCAGTGAGTGGAAGCACGAGGTGGGTGTTTCTAATAAAGTGGCCAGTGAGTGGAAGCAGAAGGTAGGCGTTTCTAATAAAGTGGCCAGTGAGTGGAAGCACAAGGTAGGCGTTCCTAATAAAGTGGCCAGTGAACTATCCTGAAAATAACAATGTTTGATATTGAAACTCTTACACTGGGTGCTTGTTGTACATCACTGGTAGGAACTCGTCGACTGGAAGCATCTTCTTCAGAGGCTCCGCCCTCAACAGCTTCTTAGCGCCTTGTAATGAGATCATGTAGCCCAGCGTCCAATAGGAATAGTCAGCCTCCACCAGGTTGTGGATGTTGGGCACAGATTTTTCCGGATGGTCCACCTGCATCCTCTTCCTCCCAATATAACTGTCCACGTGTGTCAGAAAACAAAAAACAAATTACAAAAAAGAAAGAAAAAAAGAAAAGGGTAAGTTCTTTATGTTCCATTATTTCATCCCTGATTCTACTCCTCTCATTATCCTCTGGTTTGTAATTAAGCATAATTACATGCTGCAATATGTGACAGGAGATAAAACAAGTTCTTTTGTTGTAGGTTTAGATATCATCCTCTGTTCTTTAACTTTCTCTCTGTGCTGTTTGAAGATTACAAATTACATGTATTTATAGTTGAAAATCAGATGTTTGTACTGAGAAAAGCCATACGAGTTACAGACTCTCAGCATATGAATTTATATTCATTATTTCTGACTCGTAACACATTCAAACACTGAGAGGAGGAAAGTGTGGAAAGTGCAGATTCTGAACTTATAGTCCAAACTATATCTGTGTTTGTACGCAGAAGAGGAGATATTTTAGTTTGCTTGGAATTTAAATCATATTCATAAAAGTTATTTTGAAAAAAATGGGCTATAGTTACTGTTGTGTCTCGTTTTGCAGGTATATGAATTTTTGCAGAAACAGAAACCATCCTTTACATTTTTGATGTTGAAAACAACCTGTCAGTACAGAATGTAAAGGTAATTCTTTACATAATTAAATATATTATGTTTGTAAAATTGCTTATAATTTTTTTAGCAAAACAATAGAAAGAACCACTTCTTACTCTTCAGTTAATGTTTTGAGGCTTATTATTCAGTATCTGCTATTAATTATTCAGTAACGACTGTATATTTTTCAGCTTACTATGGAATATTACATTAATCACTATGAATTATTCACTATCTACTATGATTCTTCATTAAGTGTTATGAAATATTAAGTAACTACTATCAATTATTCAGTATCTACTATGAATTACTCAGTAACCACTATGAATTACTCAGTAACCGCTATGAATTATTTAGGAACCACTATGAATTATTCAGTAACCACTATGAATTCAATATCTACTATGAATTATTTACGAACCACGATGAATTATTCAGTATCTACTATAAATGATCAGTATCTACTATGAATTGTTCAGTAACCACTATGAATTCAATATCTACTATGAATTATTTAGGAACCACTATGAATTATTCAGTATCTACTATAAACGATTCAGTATCTACTATGAATTGTTCAGTTCCTCTTTTGAATTATTCAGTATCTACTATGAATTATTTGAGTCTGCCATGAATTATTCAGCATTAACCATGATTACTCAGTAACCGGTATGAATTATTTAGTAACAACTATAAATGATAAAGCATCTACTATGCAGCCAATCTGTAAAGTTCTATAGTTATGAGTGATAAATGTTCATTTGAGAACCCTTAAAGAACCCTTAGGTCTTAAAAAACATTACAGGTTTACAAATATGTGCTTGAATGCAACTGATCATTTCACATATGACAGACCGATGAGGCAGTCACAGATTTAGCCATTTTAAAAAAGTGTAAATGAATGTTTCACACTGAAGCCTCTGGTCAGGTTAAGGACTCTGAAGGCTCCAGAGGCAGCTGAGCGGTCAAGTGTTAGTATGAGGTAACCCAGCTTTAGGGCAGCAGTGTCATACTTACGTCAGCTCTTAGGGGTGTGTGTGTGTGTGTGTGTGTGTGTGTGTGTGTGTGTGTGTGTGTGTGTGTTTACTCACATCAAGTCCCAGTCCAGTCCCTCCGCTTCCACTTCCTGCATCAGGTTCTGAAGACGCCTCTTGAAGAAAATCTCAAAGCGCAGATCATCCTCGATCACCAGAGAGACCTTCAGACCTCGCTCTACAATCTACAGCACACAGACTACCGATCATCATCCATCACCAAAACCCCAGCTGTGACTGACTAATCATGGGCAACTACACTAGGGATTCACATCTCAACCATTTCTGCTATGTGAACATCCATTCTTAAACAAACAGCACTGCAATAGCCTAAAAAGAGAGTACTCTGTACTCTTATGGATAAAGAATGAAAGCACTGAAGGTTTAATATTTGTTTATTGCAGCTAATTCATTCATTTAGTCATTTATCTTTGCATCTGAGGCATGATTTAACATCAGTTGACCATCAGAACGATAACTCACATCCGCTTAACTTCACACTGTACACAGTTACCATCTGTCTGTTTAAAACAGCCCTTATGCAAAATCAAATCACATTTATTGTTATGCCACAAAAAAACATATACACACAGACTAGGGGTGTCAAACTCAGCCACTAATATGGCCATATATAAAAATCTCAGCAAATCTGTGGGCCAGCTGTGTTTTTATTTCATTTTTACTTAATGTTTTGCCACGACCTGAACAGGCCACTGTTTATTCAAATATGCCAAAACTGTAACAGCAAAATAGGTACTGAACACTTATCTGTACATATGTATATTCTAGATTATACAAGATATGGTAGAAGATGTACAAGATGATTATCTATATGGGCAGGTATAGATTTGCTAGATTAAAGTTTGTGCACTTCTGGTCAGATTATGTTTTGATTTTCCAAGTTACAATGAAGAAATACACCTACTATTTTTTAAAAAATGTGGACTGTTTAAAAAAAGTTCAGATTTTATCTTCTATTTTTAGCAATATGTTAAATTCAGCAGATAAATACAAATTGTGCACTAAAATATGAAGAAAAATGCCATAATTAAGTGTTTCATCTCTTTGTAGAGACGAACAAGACAACATAATTCTTCAACAATTTAACAGAATCTAATTTGACTGAGGTGCCAAAACTTTTGCACAGGACTGTATCTCCATATACAGCCCAGCTTAGATCTGTCCATTTGGCTTAGTGAGACACATCAGCCACTTTTGTCAAGTTATCTGCAGATCTACAGCACAAGCACGTCTTTAATAGCTAAACAATAATCCACAATTTTTTTTTTCTAATGCCACAAATGCAAATGGCTTATTATTACACACACCTCGTTCCAGATGTTATAGTGGGACAGGAAGCAGCCCAGCTCTCCTTTAGTGAGCGGCCGGCCGTGGTACGGGTCACTGTATCCTGGCAACATGTCTATACCCAGAGCACGGATCTGACTCGCGTTCAATGCCCTGAGGAAGAAACATTATCCTTTCTTCAGTATTAATATCACTGTTAGTAGTCTGTTCTGCAGTTTCTCATTAGGCTGAATGAATAACCGACTCTAAATGTAGGTATTGTGATATAGACTGAGTTTGTTCTACAGTTTCTCATTAGGTTGAATGAATAACTGACTCTAAATGTAGGTGTGGGATATAAACTGAGGTCTACAGTGGGATGAATAACGACTAAATGTAGGTATGGGATAAAACTGAGTCTGTTCTACAGTTTCTCATTAGGCTGAATGAATAACCGACTCTAAATGTAGGTATTGTGATATAAACTGAGTCTGTTCTACAGTTTGTCATTAGGCTGAATGAATAACCGACTCTAAATGTAGGTATTGGGATATAAACTGAGTCTGTTCTACAGTTTATCTTTAAAGATATTTGCATGAGTGTAAATTTGAATTTGACAGAGGGAGTGAGTGAGTGAGTGAGTGAGTGAGAGAGCGAGCAGAGAAACGTCACAAGAGGCTGTGAAACATCCTACACAGAATCTCATACAGTCTGTGTCAACAGCACAGTGGTGAGAAACTAAATGTAGCAGGTGTGTGTTGGACATACTTGCCGTCCACTGCGTTTACGATCTTGCAGGTGATGTCTTGCTCCCACAGAGTCCTCAGCATCCTCTCTCTACGGTCTTGCCGTCTCACCAGGTTTATCATGAATATCTGCACATCAAGGAAATGAAGCTAAACATTCAGCCCTATTAGAACCAACATAAACTGCCATATTTACTGCATCATAACTGTGTGTGAACAGTTCCTTTAATGTGACAGAAGCTGAAGTTTTCACCTCATCAAAGCCCATTTTGTCAGGCTGCTTAGCAGGAAGAGAAAGATACATGGAGGGCTCCAACGGAGGACCACGCACTGAGAGAGAGAGAGAGAGAGAGAGAGAGAGAGAGAGAGAGAGAGAGAGAGAGAGATTTTATGTAAAACACTTCACCTCCTTGTTTCTACTTTCATTGTCCATTTTATCAGCTCCACTTACTATATAGGTGCACTTTGTAGTTCTACAGTTACAGACTGTAGTCCATCTGTTTCTCTGATACTTTGTTAGCCCCCTTTTACCCTGTTCTTCAGTGGTCAGAACCCCCATGGACCCTCGCAGAGCAGGTATTATTTGGGTGGTGGATCATTCTCAGCACTGCAGTAACACTGACGTGGTGGTGGTGTGTTAGTGTGTGTTGTGCTGGTATGAGTGGATCAGACACAGCACTGCTGCTGGAGTTTTTAAACACTGTGTCCACTCACTGTCCACTCTATTAGACACTCCTACCTTGTCAGTCCACCTTGTAGATGTAAAGTCAGAGACGATAGCTCATCTGCTGCTGCACAGTTTGTGTTGGTCATCCTCTAGTCCTTCATCAGTGGTCACAGGACGCTGCCCACAGGACGCTGTTTGGCTGGATATTTTTGGTTGGTGGACTATTCTCAGTCCAGCAGTGACACTGAGGTGTTTAAAAACTCCAGCAGCACTGCTGTGACTGATCCACTCAGACCAGCACAACACACACTAACACACGACCACCACGTCAGTGTTACTGCAGTGCTGAGAATGATCCACCACCCAAATAGTACCTGTTCTGTGGGGGTCCATGGGGGTCCTGACAACTGAAGAACAGGGTAAAAGGGGGCTAACGAAGTATGCAGAGAAACAGATGGACTACATATATTTTTTAGATTAAAGCAATAGGTTGACTAAACAATGGATGGAAGGTAGCAGGCATCAATTATCACAATGTCTTTGCATAATGATTACTGCTGGCCGTTCATTTTCATTCACTGTTAGCAACACTGGCTTCTTTGACTTTGAGTTATTTCTGCGAGTGAATCCCACATTTCTTTCTAGATTTCTGCATAATTAAACAGTTAAGACGTAAAACTTCTTAATTCAGAGTGGTTACATGTTTAAAGCTCCACTCTAGAGAAACTTATCGAGTCAGAATTGTTCACAGTGGTGGTGAATGGAACCAGACGTCTGAAGAGTTTAAAAATCATATTTGTTCATATTTACTGCTATTTTACCAACAACATCATTCCATAC